>NC_040906.2:58944003-59267695 GCF_004126475.2 Phyllostomus discolor
TGAAACAGCACAAGCAGAGATCAAGGAAAAAATCCCATTTGAAATAGCAAAAAGAAAAATAAAATATCTAGGAATAAACCTAACCAAAGAGGTAAAAGACCTATATTCAGAAAACTATATAACACTCAGGAAAGAAATCAAGGAAGACACAAACAAATGGAAACATATACCGTGTTCATGGATTGGAAGAATTAATATCATCAAAATGTCCATACTACCCAAAGCAATTTACACATTCAATGCAATTCCTATTAAAGTATCAATGGCATATTTCACAGACATAGAACAAACACTTCAAAAATTTATATGGAATCATAAATGACCCCGAATAGCTGCTGCGATTTTGAGAAAGAAGAGTAATAAAATAGGAAGGATCATAATACCTGACACTAAACTATACTACAAGGCCACTGTAATCAAAATAGCCTGGTACTGGCATAAAAACAGGCACATAGACCAATGGAACAGAACAGAGAGCCCAGAAATAAGCCCAAGTCTTTATGGTCAATTAATATTTGACAAAGGAGGCAGCAACATAAAATGGAGTAAAAATAGCCTCTTCAACAAATGGTGTTGGGAGAACTGAACAGCCACGTGCAAAAGAATGAAACTTGAGCACCAACTTACACCATATACAAAAATAAATTCAAGGTGGATAAAAGACTTAAATATAAAATGTGACACCATTAAAGTCTTAGAGGAGAACATAGGTAGGAAAATCTCAGATATTTCACGCAGAAACTTTTTTACTGACATGTCCCCTAGAGCATGGGACATAAAGGAAAGAATAAACAAATGGGACCTCATCAAAATTAAAAGCTTCTGCACAGCTAAAGGAAACAGTATCAAAATTAAAAGAGAACCAACTGTATGGGAAAACATATTTGCCAATGATACCTCAGACAAGGGTTTAATCTCCAAAATATATAAAGAACTTACACGACTGCACTCTAAGAAGACAAGGAATCCAATTAAGAAATGGGCAAAGGACTTGAACAGACACTTCTCCAAGGAGGACATACAGAAGATCCAAAGACACATGAAACAATGTTCAATATCACTAGCTATCAGAGAGATGCAAATTAAAACCACAATGAGATACCACTTTACACCAGTAAGAATGGCCATCATAAACAAAGCAACAAACAATAAGTGTTGGAGAGGTTGTGGAGAAAAGGGGACCCTAGTGGACTGTTGGTGGGACTGCAGACTGGTACAGCCACTATGGAAAGCACTATGGAACTTCCTCAGAAAACTAAAAATGGATCTGCCTTTTGACCCAGCAATTCCACTGCTGGGACTATATCCTAAGAACACTAAAACACCAATACAAAAGAGCCTTTGCACCCCAATGTTCATAGCAGCACAATTTACAATAGCTAGATGCTGGAAGCAACCAAGATGCCCATCAGTAAATGAATGGATCAAAAAGCTATGGTACATTTACACAATGGAATTCTATGCAGCAGAAAGAAAGAAGGAGCTCCTACCCTTTGCAACAGCTTGGATGGAGCTGGAAAACATTATGCTAAGGGAAACAAGCCAAGCAGTGAAAGACAAATACCATATGACCTCACCTTTAACAGGAACCTAAACAACAAAACAAAGAAACAAGCAAAATATAACCAAAGACACTGAAATAGAGGACAGGCTGACAGTGACCACAGGGGAGAGAAGAGGGAATTTCAGGGGACAATGGGAAGGGTTCACGGGAACAAACTTAAAGGACACATGGACAAAAACTATGGGGAGGGTGGTAATGGGAGGGAAGTGGAGATGGTTGGGAGGGGGGCTGGATTGGGAGTAAAAGGGAGAAAACTGTACTTGAACTATGATTAAAATAAAATTTTAAAAAAATTTAAAAATTAAATAAAATTTAGTGAAAATTATACACTCTTTTTAGTAAAAGTACACACACATACACATAGTCTTCTAATAATTTCAGAGTGAGCTGCACAGCACTGAAGTTTATCCTTGGACTCTGGGCTCAGATTCTACCTTAAACTGAACACTACACAAAAATGAAACAGCTGCTGTACAGAACATAGAGTTCTCTGCATACAAGGTCAGCTTCCCAACTGAAGCCAAGTGCTTTACCCTAGAAATTACAGAGACTAGTTTACCTCTAAAGACATATTTCATTTTATGTTAAAATAACATTTTACGTTTACAAAAGAATTTTGTAAAATTCTACCCAATAGAAATGGAAGGGGAATTTCAGTTTTTCACCTAGCACTGGGGAGATAAGTTACTGTTAGTCAAAAACATTTGTTGTAAGAAAAACACTATTCTAATTTGTATTTCCAGTGACTGGAATGTTTATTCATTTGCCAGATAGATAGATAGATAGATAGATATGATGTGCTGAGGAATAATGACTGATCAAAACTAGAGAATTTTCTACCTGTGGAGTTTGGAGTGTAGTGGTATAGATATTATCAAAGTACTTTAAAATAATAATCGGGCTGGAGTATGGTGCTATGAGGAAAGCTTATTATGGAAAAATTTGACCTAATCTAAGGAAGCAGAAAAGTTTTCCTTTTAAACAGAAAATTAGTGACTGAACAGAGATATGAGAAAAATTTACATAAGTGAAGGAGAGAGGAAACATCTTTTGCCAAAAGAAAATTCAGAATTCATGAAAGTTCCATGTCTGGAAAAATTATGAAATAGAGATCTTTCACATATTATTTTTTACTCCTTTCTATATTTACAGAAGCAGCAAAAGGCAATGAATAAACCTCATTTTATTACTGTGTCTGTAGGTTGAGCATTGTTCTTGTGTGCTTGGGGAAGGCATGGCTACCGTCCTGGTATGTTATAAATCGTGCCCTCCTTATTCTCAGAAGTGCCCGTGTTTAGACAAGGAATGGCATGGGAGTCTGCATCTGTTCTTCTGAGTATCTGGGAATCTCTACAAGTCTAATCTTTGATCTTTAAGGCTCTTTTTGGCTATGAGTACTATTATAATATTTTTAAATTTTTATTTATTTATTTATTTATTTATTTATTTATTTATTAGAGAGGGAAGGGAGGGAGAAAGAGAGAGATAGAGAGACATCAATGTGCGGTTGCTGGGAATCATGGCCTGCAACCCAGGCATGTACCCTGACTGGGAATCGAACCTGCGACACTGGTTTGCAGACCGAGTTCAATGCACTGAGCTATGCCAGCCAGGGCTCTATTATAATATTTTTGATAGCCGTGAATTCCTGGCCATTTTTGTTTCTTTTTAACTTCAAAAGTAGTTTATTGTTTCATACTGTATATCAAATCATTGATAATATGCTTATTCTCAACATTTTCACTGTTACAAATAGAAGTAAACTATACTGTTGTGCTTCTACATATGTCCATGAATGCATTTATGCATCCACCATTTTACGTAAAATCTATTAATTGATATTTCCTATATTATCTGAGTATCATTCTTATATTAACACCCTAGTCCTTAATGATTGCTTCAGTGGTATCCTCAGCCTTTTTTTTTTTTTGCCCATTTCATACTAAAACATAAAAAATTACATAACCTTGCTTACATGGTAACCTTATGTGTTGTCTCACTGCCACCTGGTGGCAAAGGTATAGAAAAGGCAGCAAAACAAAGATGGATGGCCAGGTGAAAGTCATTTCCGCTAGCAGACAAATCACATATTCTTAGGTTTGTTTTCAAGGACCCCTAATAGAAGCATTTTCTGTATCTAAGGTTTGGGTCTTTTAATAAACTGTACACATAGCCCCAAGAAACAAGAGATAAAATTGTCAATGATTAACCAATGTATCTTTATTAAAGAAAATGTGAAAATACTATGTTAAAAGATCTATTTTAATTACTGAAGAATAAGCTTGAATTGTTTTTCAGAAGTTATTTTTTAAATTTAAAGGATAAATGAAAACTTTTTAAAAATTTTTGTAGCTTCACTCTTTGTAGATAAAGGAAATCAATAATCTGCTCTTTTTCTGTAATAATTACTTTTTTGATAGCAAATAGATATAGCTCATGACCTCTCTTTGTGGTTTAAATCATTTTCAAACTAAATCCCCAAGACTAAAATCACCACTTTCAGCTTAAGTGTCTGGTATTCATTACTAGCTACTCTATTTTTATTATCATTTTCAATAGTTCATTTTTACTGTATTTTTCCATTACCAATTATCCCTCCATACCCTCTTCTACCTCCATCAAGCCCTCTGCTGCCCCCATAGTCACCATACTGTTGTCCATGTCCACGAGCTCTTTTACTTTTTGGCTTGATCTCTCCCCCCTTCCACCCCCCCAGAGCTGTCAACCTGCTCTCTATCTATGAGTCTGTCTCTATTTTGCTTCTTAGTTTAGTTTATTAGATTCCACATATGAGTGAAATCATATGGTACTTATCTTTCTCTGACTGGCTTATTTTACTTTGCATAATGTTCTCCAGGTCCATCTATCCTGTTGCAAAGGGTAAAATTTTCTTTCATGGCTGAGTGGTATTCCATTGTATAAACATACCAAAGCTGTTTTATCCACTCATCTACTGATAGACACTAGGTTTGCTTCCAAATTTTGATGACTGTAAATAAATAAACATAGGGGTTCATATCAAGTTAGTGTTTTGAGTTCCTTTGGATAAATTCCCAAAAGTGGAATTGCTGGGTCATAAGGCAGTTCCATTTTTAATTTTTTGAGGTATCTCCATAATGCTTTCCATAGTGGCTGCACCAATTTGTATTCCCACCAACAGTGCACAAGGATTCCCTTTCCTCCACATCCTGGCAAGCACTTGTTCTTTGTTAATTGATTGATGATAGTCATTCTGACAGGTGTGAGGTAATGCATTTCACAGAACTAGAACAAATATATCAAAAATTTATAAGGAACTAGAAAAGACCCCAAATAGCTACAGCACCTTGAGAAAGAAGAATAAAGTGTGAGGAAACATGCCACCTAATATCAAACTATACTATAAGGCCATAGTAATCAAAACAGCAAGTTACTGACATGAAAAAAAGGTATATAAATCAATGGTACCGAATAAAGACATCAGAAATAAACCCACACCTTTATAGTCAATTCATATTTAACAGAGGAAGCAAGCACATACAATGGGCTAAAGATAGTGTCTTCCATAAATGATGTTGGAAGATTGGACAGATATTAGACTACCTTCGTACACCACACACAAGAATAAACTCAAAATGGATTAAAGACTTATATGTTAGATTTGAAACCATAAAAATCCTGGAAGAAAATATAGGCAGTAAACTCTTGGACACTGCTTACAGCAACATTTTTTATGATATATCTCCTTTGGAGAAGGAAACAAAAGAAAAAATAAGCAAATGGGACTATGTCAAACTAAAAAGTTTTTACATAGAAAAAGAAACCATTAACAAAATGAAGAGACTCCACACTGAAGAGAGAGTATATTCGCCAATACACCTACTAAGGAGCTAATATCCTAAATTTATGAAGAACTTACAAACTTCAACACCAAAAAGACAAACAACCCAATTAAAACATGGTCAAAGGACCTGAATAGACACTTCTCCAAAGAGGGCATACTGATATGAAAAGATGTTCGGTGTCACTAATCTTCAGAGAAATGCGAATTAAAACCACAATGAGATTTCACCTATTTTTATTATTCTTTACATCATGATAGAGCCAGGTGTTGACTGGTATTTTTCAGTGTCTAGAAATTTCATTATATACTATGAAAAATATATTCAAACAATAATACTAAATATCATTTTGGCACTTGCTGTTCATTTTTTTCTAATTTTTTATGCTTTCAGTGAATAAATCCCATGGAATATATGGGTTGACCTCTGTACTCAACTTTTTCTATTTGAGGATTTTTGCTGTTCAGATTTCCACATTTGTCACAATTGTATGTATATGGCTACGTAATATAGATGTACTATTTAAGTTAATCATATATACTATAATTTATTTCTTTATTGGAATTCAGTCCACATGTGTAGATAGAGAGTAATGCAAAAATAGGTTTACAGTAGGGCTTACTTTTGCCCTACCCTGTATTTAGTAATAAATTAGTGCTTATATTTTTCCCAGCTTGATGAAATATAATTCACATATAACATTGTGTAAATTTAAGGTATACAATGTAATAATTCAAAACACTTACATATTGTAAAATGTTTAGCACCATAAGGTTAATTAATATATTTTTAACCTCACACTATTGCCATTTTTTGTTGTTAGGATGAAAATGTTGAAACTCTACTTTCATAGCAACTTTCTCATCTTTACCAATTTTCTTTATATATTGTAATACATCAGGTTCTCAAAAAACTCCTGTGAGGGAAAGAGGGAGGATATAAAACTAATTATTCTTATTTCTCAAATAAGGAGAAAGGAACACAAATTGGCAGAGTAAAGAATTATTGAACTAGGAGTTCTGGCTCCAACTCCAGAATTTGTTTCAGTACGTCACAACAATTGGTGGGGCAATTTTCCTTTCTTTTTGAATATTCACTGAAATTTAATATCACTAAGGGAATTTGGCATGCTCCAAAGAACAATCACAGTGTGAATGCACGTGCCTTGAGTTTTACGAAGGTATGTGGCATTGTCTCAGCTAAAAATTAGAACTATAACACATTCCTCTCCAGTTTCATTAAAAGGATTAGAGTTTATTTATGCAAATCTCCTAGCACAATGCCAAGCAGATAGGAGGTGTTACAAGTAGCTATTATTAAGAAAACATGAAACAAGATTCTTATGAATCATCAGACTACTACAGAAGGCTGGTTCTCTAAGATGAACTGAACTGACAATAGCTTACCTGACGTGTGCTGGTAGGTCTTACTCCTGAATTCCAAAGTTACCTCATCACCCGCTTGGCGCCTACCAATGACTTCATCACTGCCATATTAACACTGATTGGAAAGAATATGTGTATTAATGTTTTCAAATGTAGTTCCCTCATATAGAACCAAATGCAGTTACAGTTAGTTTGGTTCTATCCAATCAGTACATAAGGGCATTTCTTATTATTAGTACCATGCAAAAGATGTTTAATGAAACAAGCAAAGAAATACAACTCAGGACTGTGCAAAACTGAACATATCCAGCTAATATAGCAAAGAATGAATTGTACAATGCAACAAATAAAAACACAGCCTTATAATTATGTCATCATTCCTGTATATAGTATGTGTGTATGCATGCAGTGTGTGTGTTTTAATGAAACAAAAATATGCCCTGATCATAGAAACAAAACCAAACTATGTAACAGATATTCCTTGTAGGCAAGAAAAGTGAGTGGGTTTTGGCCAGGACTCAGAACTGAGAAGGCACTGCCAGGTGCCAAGAGATTCTAACCAATCACTATCTAAGAAAAGAATTTAGAGAGAGCAATAAATGTCCTGGAGAGAAAAACAGAAAGTGTCACCTAGTAACCGCTTTACAGTAGCATGCTAAGGCCAAAACATTCTCAAGATAGCAATGCCTATGCCAAAAACATAGAAAAGGGACCTGTGGAACCGAAGAGAAACTATGCTGGGGGCTAATGTTCTTTTAGAAGATGGTACTCAGAGTAAAAAGAGTGAATTTATGTAATAGATATCAGAGTATTTGATAAAATGAATAAAACTATTTTTGAAAGTTCAGGAAATTTTCACTGTGGTGAAAATAAACTTCATCTTTCTATGTAAGTACTGAAATAGGGCATATTTCATTTAGTGTATTTATTTATAACTGTTATAAACAGATGTAACTATCATTAAGCAAATATATACTATAAAATTACAAAAATAAATTTAAAGATATGTAACTATTTTAATACAATAAATCAATGAATCACTGGCCATTTTCTTTACAGAGGAAGTTCCACTTGTGCATTCAAGTTTAATTTTCAAAAATGTTGATTTTTAAACAACTGGATATGGCATGGAGTCAACCATTAGTCTCAGGTATGAGAAGCATAATAAAACACTGAACATTCAGATTGTGGTTTTAAATATCACAGAAATTCAAGTGCTGTAATAGGTGGTCTACACATTAGACAAGGAAATTGACTTATTAAAAAGGGAATCTAATATATCTCCAGGATGACAGAAAAGTGAAAAAAGTGAAAAGATCCAGGCTTTAAGAATCTGTTGTCAAATGTTGAATTGTTGAACTATGATTCTTCTCTGATTTCATAATACAGAGGCAAGAGTATTCAGTTCTTACTCGAAATTGATCTTTAGAGAAAAATAAACTACCAGAAGATTGAATAGAGATCTCTATAGTCTAGTTATAGTGAACAAAAAACTGTCTGGTTTTAATGAACGGTTAGTTTTGTGTTTTTTTTAACAAGAAAACATATGGGTGTGGGTGTTGAGGAGTATGTGCATTTCTCCAATGACTGCAATTTTCTGCCCTGGCTTTACACTGTATCACCCAGACCACTTGGGAAGCTTTTCAAAAAGAAAGATGTTTGTGCCTCCCTGTAAAATAATTAGATTGAATCTCTGTTGGTAGAACCTGGGCATTTTTAAAAGGTTCTCCAGATGACAATACGATAAAGCTGTGGTTAACAAAACAATGACTAAAATCAACAATAATGAACACCAATTCAGTCTACATGTGCCAGGCACCCTGCTCTATGATTGGCTCATATTATCTCACTAATCCTCACAACAATGCTAGGGGTTTAATGTGGTTTGTATTCCCATTCACAAATGAGCAAAATAATGCTTTAGAAAGGCTAGGTAACTTGCTAAAGTATAAAGTTTGGAAAGAAGAAAAGTAAGGATTGATTTTAGAAATTTATAATCTACTTTGTTACCAAATCTACAAATTCATTCAATTGTCATGTTTTGGGTCCCTATTATATATTAGAACTTGGAGACAGATAAATGGGACATGACCCATGTCCTTGAGACATTCATTCCTAAGTTATTCCTAGCTTTTATTCCTAGCATGTAGCTGTGTCTATTGGTATCTCTATGCCTCTCGTGTATATTTTTCCTGTCTCTAGCAGCTCTTCAGATAGGAATTTTACAGCAGCTGCACAAAGGCATTTTAAGCTGGTACATGTGCAGGATTCTCGACTTGGACTTTATAATTCTAAAGCTGTAAGTTGTTGGCTGGCTAATACTTAATACGAAGTTGAGTTTTAATGAATTAAATTGCCCTTCCAAAGAGGTATATTTGGCTTTTGTCTCAGTTGAATGTATTTGCTAACATTTATATTCACAGTACCTAGCACAGTTTCTACCTTGTACATAACTGATATTAAATGACTTATTTAATCAAAGTAAACCAAACTGAATTGAAATAATACCTAAAGATGCCAATCTGAGTTACTCAGGGATTCATAGTTTTAGGCTTCTCTTCCTAGACTTCTGCTGATGGTGTTAGACCACTAGATGAGTGCATGCTGATGAGAAAAGGCCTTGTTTAAAGAAAGGATGAATCTGTTTTATGTCTTCTGCTGAGACCCATTTATTCTTGTGATTTGATCCAAATTTATGTATTTACTGGGCTGGGAGGTTTATAAAAGTGCCACGTACCCTGCTGAGTCCTTTATTAAATATTAAGCATATATGAATGGAATTCAACATTAAACTTACCAGAAAATTTAAATAAGCAAAGTCATCACTTGGTAACTGAGTTTGTACTTTATGTGTACAATTACAGGAAGACGTTGGACAATGAAAATTGTAACTTCAGTTTAGAAAAAGTGTATCAGGGTCTTTGATGTAAAAACACAAATATTTCTCCTTAGAAACATATATTGACTCTTAGTATTTAAATGCTGAATTTTGAGTTATGTCAAGAGCTATTAGTGAGGAATTCTCTCCAACCCCTCAAAAACTGATACAGAATAATTCCCCCTTCATGAACCAATACTTTTTAAGTCCTCTTCCCTAAAATTCAGGTTATGGAATTGGCCAGAAATGAAACTTAACCTTTTATATTTGCATACAAAGGACTGTTTCAGTCCTTGCTGGTGTGGCTCAGGGATTGAGTGCTGGTCTGCGAACCAAAGGGTCACTGTTCGATTCCCAGTCAGGGCACATGCCTGGGTTGTGGGCCAGGTCCCTAGTAGGAGGCACATGAAAGGCAACCACACATTGATGTTTCTCTCCCTCTCTTTCTCCCTCCCTTCTCCTCTGTCTAAAAATAAATAAGTAAACTCTTTTAAAAAATGATTGTTTCAGGGTTTTACATAGCAATGTGTGAATGAAGGGGAAAAATTAATCGACAGACCTTATTTGAGCAGCTAACATCATCGGTGAAAAGCTGTCAGAACTCTTAGATCTGATAGCAATGACTGGCTGGCCACAAGCCCTAAGAAGCAATGAACCGACTAGCACATTCAATTTTAATTAAGTCCCCATGCCAGGAAAGAAGGCTTTGTGGAAAAGCAGGCTTTGAGGGGTACCATGTATTTATGGAGTTGTTCTCTATTCATGGAAACATTTAAAATAATTGCAGTTGGTGTGGACATTTAGCTGACCAATTAAAAGAATTTTATCATTTGACTCCTGCACAACATTTGACATAACTACAAAATGATCTTTGAATTATGTACACCTTTATGGCTGTTTGTTCTCCTGGGAGGTAAGGCTTTCATCCAGAATTGCTGTCTTTCCTGAATTCAGGCCAGCTCTTCCTCTTTTAGTTTCCTGTCACAAGTAATAAATGGAAAATAAACCATTCCAATCTTCTTGCAAAAACACCAAGGACTCTGAGGTAATGTTTCCATCTGAACTGCAAAGAGAGGGAGGAGGCCAATTATAGCTGTCGAAGGCAAGCTGGACTCTGTCTTTGCAGGTAATAAGATCTGCCTGACACTCACCATCTGCACCTTCATAGCACCAGTTGCTATCAAATTACATTTCCCATAAAGAAATTAAAGAAAAATCGAATCACACAGCATATGTAGATCCATCTTCTCTGGTGTTATTTACATTTGCCTTTGTCACAGTGACTGTTAAGAGAAGGGATACTTGTGACCTGCTCTACTACTAACTTATGGCCAGATGACTTCACTACTAAGATATGGCTTTATGCCAGTAATGCCACCTTCACATATTACGTTAACATTTTCTCAGTTATCTCAGGAAAAGGGGTCTGTAGGTTTAGTGAGCCATTTCTCCTCATTGTGGAATACCAGAGAAAGGTGCTAAAAATCAATAAATAAAATGAAAGGAAGGAGGAAACAAAGAAGGAAGGGAGGTAGGGAGGGAGGGAGGGAGGGAGGGAGGAAGAAAAAGCTTGCAAGTTATGAGCTCTATCAAAAATATTTCTCTTTTGATTCCAAAGGTGCTATGGATAAAGAATGGAACTAGGAAGCAATAATTTTTCCTAATAGTCCTGAAAATTCAGAAAAATTTTGTTATAAAGCTGTGGTTTACATTACAATAAAGAGAGAAGGGAGAGGAAGTGTGTAAACTGGGAAGATGCATAATACCCAGTCTAATTTTCTGATTGTCACTGTTCATCTGCATTATTCATCTTTAACCTCTCCCGGCATATCTTTGTCCTAGGTGTATTTATATGGTATAATTCCTTCCACCTTAAAAAAGTTATCAGGTCACCTCAAGCCCCTGTTCTGTTATTGTGTTATATCTCTTCTTACCGACATCGTTATGGTTGAAAATCTCCACTTGCTCACTTCCTGCCAGTGCCTTAGTTCACTACTCTCCCCATTTATCTTCAGGATTCTGTGCAACTGAAATATCCCCAATTCAGTTTACATATTTTAGCCATCATGCTCTAACTCTCTAGCCCCACAATATTGTACTACTACTTTCTTTTCTAAATTCCAGCCACATTCACTGCCTCATTAATATTATTGCCTGATTTTCCTTCAACCTTTGTGGTTTCCTCTTCTCACTGCATCAAGTCTGTCTTCTTTTCTCATTCCCACTGCTGGGACCTCAGTGCAGGACCTTATCAATTTTTGTCTATGTTATTCCAAATTTCTTCTAATCAGTACTCTTCCTCTTGTTTGCCGAACTTCCAACCCATCTTTTTTCTTGCTGCCTCTCCTAGAGTATTATAACACTTGTTTCCTCCCCCTTTCCTTATTAAAATTTTATAATGGCCATGAGGATAAAACCCATACTTCTTATCATGTGCTGCATATGTCCTGGCAGATGCTTCCCAGCTTCACCTAACATTCATCTATAGCACAGGCCATATCAGACTCATTGAAAGTTACCTGACTGCTGCATTATCCTCATCATAGCTTAATTTTTTTTATTTCATCTTTTAGTAAAGCCCTTATTTTTTTACCTGACTAACTTTTACCCATATTTCATGACAAATTGCAAACCTTATCTCCCTGGGGAATCAATCTAGACACCATATGCAGACTTGATTTCTTTTCATTGCTTTCACAGCAACCTTTATAAGCCTCTGTAGTCACTTATACTGTTTTTCAATGGTCTGAATTCTGCCACTAGACTCATCACCTTTTAGTAATAAACTGCATTTTTAGTGATATATTTCTAGTATTTAGAACAAGGCCCAATGTTAGTCACTCAATGCTTACAAGAATGAAGGAAAGTAAAAGAGGAAGAAAAGGAAGTAAAGGGAGAGGAAGAAAGAAAAGAATAAAGACATATAAAAGGAAGAAAGGAAGACCCTGGCTAGGTAGCTCAGTTGCTTAGAGCATTGTCCTGACACACCAAGGTTGTGGGTTTGATGCCCAGTCAGAACACATACAAGAATCAGCCAATGAATGCATATTTGAGTGGAAAAACAAATCAATGTTTCTCTCTCTCTTTAAAATAAATAAACATACTTTAAAAAAGGAAGGGAGATCGATGTTATACTGTGCCAGCCCAACAGCCATCCATGCATCCATTCTTTTGGTAGTCATTTTCTTAGGAGCCACCCTCTCTTGTTCTTAGTCCAGGAGATTCAGGTGGAGGTAATTCCACACTTGGCTTCAAGTGTGGATATACAGATTTAAAAAACATTAAGTATTAACTTTGCCTGTGAATTCTAAATGTGGAAGTTTTGAAAACTCAAATATTTCAAAAATATAAAAAGATTTGGTGTGTTTTCCAAACATACGTCAGACTGGAAGTCAAATTGTATACTCCTTTAGTATATATATCAACAAAGCTAAGGTGTCTACTAAAGATCCAGCAGATATGCTATCCCAAATGTCTAATCTATTAATGAGCTCACTACATTCAATGATGCATAAAGCCATTTATCCATACAAATGGTTCTTTGAATGCAAGTCTACATACTGTTTGTAAAAACTTACTTGATCTTTTGCCTAGAACACATTTATACATATCCTATATGCTGCTACTTCTCTTTTGTTCTTTGTGGCAGAATAACTATTTTTTATTCATTTTCCCTTTAAATCAGTCATAAAATCCTTTCTCTGAGATGTTTCAGAAATTTCACATTTCCTCACCATATCCACAGTTTTTATTTCCACCATTGCTTTTGTTAGTTCTCTGTGTAACCAACTCCTAGAAAAAAGGAAGGCATATTTCAACTCGTAATACTCTAAGCGAGGACGGCATGTTGACAAAGCCAAAAACTATATCCAGCCCACATGTATTTTTCAAAAGTCAAATTCTAACAATTTAAAGATGTAACAAAAAAGCTAAATTTCAAGCTTTTATTAAAAAATAATTTTCCACAAACCTGAGCCCAAGTTCATACATAGTAACTGTTGTGGGCTGAATTTTATCTCCCCCACCTCAAAAAATACATTGAATTTGTTAGGTATTTAAGAATGCGATCTTATTTGGAAGTGGAGTCTGTCACTGTAAGCAAGTTATGATGATGTAATACTGGATGACAATGGTGGTCCTTAATCCAGTGACTTCTATCCCTTTAAGAGGGAGACAGGCACAGACACACAGACACAGGGAGAAGAGCACCATACAAACACATACAAACACAGGGAGAATGCCCTTGTGGCAGAGGTTGAAGTGATGTATCTACAAACAAAGAACTACAAAGATAGCTGGCCAGAGAAAGGCAAGGAAAGATCCTCCTCTTCAGAGAGACCATGGCCTTGCCAACGGCTTTATTTAGAACTTCTAACCTCTAGAACTCTGACACAACACATTTTTATTGTTTTAGGCCACACAGTTTGTGGTGCTTTCTTATGCAGCCTGAGGGTACTAATACAGCAACAATGGGCTAGAAATCAACGGAGGCTGGCCCCTACAGATGGGGCTTGTAATCTTTAGTTCCAGTAGTTAAGGAAAGTTTCTGTCATACCCTCACTTAATGACTTGGTGACCATTGCCATTTGTCATCTTACACTCAGCTGATTTGACTTATTCACATTAAATCCATGGCCACTTTAAGGTTTTGAGTTTGTGATAGTTTACTATTTATATATGAATGCTTTCATTTTTATTTCAAGTTGTGTATTTTCTTAATACAACTATCAGCAATATCATGTAGCTGCTTTTGCTGCTGCCGTGTTCTTTGTGTGGTTGTTAACATTTTGGATATTGACTTCATCTTGACAAAAAAGAGAGAAATATCTAATATTTTCACCTAGATAGCAACATGTTGTGCCAGATAACTTTTCGTTTCAGTGGTGGTCTTGTGCATTATAAGAAAATTATTGGAATCTCACACCTCTACTCACCAGATGTAGGAAGCACCCCCATAGTTGTGACAACCAGAAACAACTCCAGCCAGACTTTGTCAAATATTGTGAGGGAACAGGGAGTGGGAGAGAGGAACAACGGAATCCCCTTCACTGAGAACCACCATCCTAGGTTAGCATTTCTATTGTCTCATAAAAATAAACACAGTAGCACACTATAACAAATGTCTCAGCATAGCAACTGTCTCAGAAAATAAATAATTTACATGGCTCAATGATGCCAGCACACTTTTGTCTTATCACCTTCTATCTGCAAGAATTATTTTCTTACTCTAAGACAAAGAGTGTTAATTGCTTCCCAGCATCCCTTTAGCTATGCCACCTTAATAACAAGAACACTGATATTTATTCGGGCACATTGTCATGCATATAAAATTTTTCTTTCCTAGCTGATTGTGGTAAATTAAAATACATAAACAGATAGTGGTCAATTAAACATGTAGAAATGCTATGTAAAATTATCAAAAAGTACCATTAAAAGGGGTGCTTATTCTTGTTCAGTTCTTTTTGCTTCCTACTAACTGGCATTGAATATAATGGTTGGAACTCTGGTAGCCACTCTGAGGCAAGTCACTAAAATTTGAGAAGTCTAGAACCCTGAAAGAGAAAAGCTGTCACATAATTTCAGAATTTCCCCCAGGGGGATGTCAATTTAGAAGAGAAAAATAAAATGTTATCTTGTTGAAAACGCTCTTATTTCAGGGTTCCTGCTGTATGAAATGCAGCATACTTGTAGCCAATACATAGTCATTCTAATTCTAAGGAGCTTTCCTTAAGTTTTATGATAATTTGTATTGTGTTGATATTGACTCACATAAAGCTCTCTTTAAAGTTCTGAAATTGACAGTTCTATGGCAATAATAATGTATACTTTGTGAGGGTGTGTTTCAGATCACAGCTATTAAAGCCCCTGATACACTGTCTGTGTGGTGAATATGTTGCTGTAATCATGAGGACAATTATAACCTTTGGATTATTATTCAATTTGAGGGTATCATTATTTAGTATTTTTATTATCTGAGGAAATTATTCTAATGGTCTTTAAAGTATCTTCTTTGCAAAGGTAGGATGCCTGGTTGAGTAAAATTTACATATTTGACCTAACTATGTGGTTTTGAGTCATACTAAGTACAATATGGGACATACAACTTAATATTTTTTAAATGCCTTCTTTGTCAACAAAATAAAATTATTTTCTCTAAATTCTAGATCTATAAGTTTCAAAATACCATTGTTGATGTCAGATTTCATATCTAGTAGTTTAGAAGCTCTCCAGTTGATTAAAGTTCCCAGCAAAGTCTGAGAACCATTGCTTTATGCTGTAAACAAGAGTCAGGACAGGCACTTTCCCCACTGTTTGCTACCATTTACTGAGACTAGAATCATGGCACCTGGAAGGGAGATGAACAAGCAGTAGTTCCCAAGATTGCCTAGGTGCTAACAATCACAAGATTTTATTTTTTTCCATCATATTCTTCTTTTCTGATATTCTTATCTCTTCATTAATGATTAGCAAGTCTAAAACAGGACAGGAATTTTCTATTCAATTTTTTAACTGTATAAGGACACTCAGACTAAGAGTTGAAAAGAGGATACCATCAGATGGCTTGGCATCAGAATGGACCATCTGGCATTTTCAGCCACAATTGCCTCCACTCCCAGTCCACCGTTCTTCTAACCTCTAGCATTGGCCTTTGTCAATTACCTTCTTTTGAACCTTGGAAACTGCCTTTTAACAAGTTACAAGAAGTAATGACATACAAAATGAAGTTATGGTATTCTAATATTTTAAAACCACATGGCATTTCCTAGTATTCATTTTCTATGAGAATATCATTTATCAAACTATTGTTCCACCACCTCCTCCAAAACTCAACTTGCTAAAAAAAAAATCGCAGCTTGTAACAAGTAAAAATCCAAATCTTATGTCTGGAGGTCAGTGTTAAAATACATGGAAAGAACATTATTGCTTGCCTTAAGTGTATACTATGATCTGGGATTTAAAAGATGACTTGTTATATGCCTAAGTGCTGATGTCAAATAGGTGTTGAAGTGGTTGGGCTTTAATAAAGGAAAATGGAATTTGAAAATTGAACATTAACATTTTTATTTGAAAAGGTCAAAGTTGGTATTCTTTTAACTTGGTTGTAAATTCATTTTTACCTTTTTTAGGGAAAACTCTCATAGAAAGTACATTAAACAATGCAGTTTTTAACAGAGAAACATTCATATTAACACCCTCACAGTTCAAGAAAATGGAACATTGTCAGCACCCATCTCCCATCACTTCTCAACCCAACCTTCTTCACCTGCAAAAAGTAACCACCATCCTGAATTTTATATTAAGTATTTTTTCACATTTCATATGACTCCTATGAACTCTTCTGTGTGTTTTAGAGCATGCAACAGAGTTTAGTGTGACAATTGAGGAGGCTGACATGCAGAACTATAGAAATGATTAATAGATGGATAGCTAACAAGAATATTGCTTAATTTATACAAGGATGAATGTCCAGGAGACAGATAAAAGTTCTGTCACATTCCAATATAAAGTCACAATTCTACCCTGGTGGTGTGGCTCAGTGGATTAAGTGCTGGATTGTGAACCGAAGCATCACAGGTTTGATTCCCAGTCAGGGCACATGCCTGGATTGTGAGCCAGAACTCCAAGAGGTGGTGCTTGAGAGGCAACTACACATTGATGTGTCTCTCCCTCTTTTTCTCCTTCCTTCCCCCTCTCTATAAATAAATAAATAAATAAATAAATAAATAAATAAATAAATCCTTTTAAAAAAGAAGTCACAATTCCTTACTCAATTTTTTTACCTGAGCTAGACTACAAACTCCAAATTCATTTATTGACTGAAGGAAAAGCTGGGTCCTCATAAAGTGGGACACAGTAATTCCATAAAAACATTTAGTGATGATTCTATGAGTTCTTTTGCAAAGCACTATATAAAAATTTACTCAGGTTACTATATGTTGGAAAAAAAGGCATGCCCAAAAATTTTGAGGGCTTTTGAACACAGGTTAGAAGTTGCCATTGATATCCAGGGCCCTGGAGCATCATCATGCCCTGCTGATCAGGGTAGAGATTAATATGGAGGTAGGTAATAAATAATGTCCTGACCCAAACCCAGCTCATAGTGGATCAATTGCATCTACAGATGGAACTATATCAGTTCAGTGATTACTTCCTTGAGTGTATGATTGTAAGGAACATCACATGTTGGCAGAACTGTAACAATGTTTACTGGTCTTGTGGGGTAAGAACTATCATAAGTGGGGATTTAAAGTAGAAGTTACTGAAACTGTAATACCTTTCTCTGCTAAAGTAATAAATTAAAACAATATTTTGCCTGAGAATGACAAAAATTAGCATTATCTTTAAAGATCTAAAGTATACAAGGGTAGTATCTCCATAATATACTCATTCAACCTACCAGTATGACTCCTAGAAAAACCAGACAGATCCCTAAATGTGGAAGTGGGTGGCAGAAGAGGAGAACCACCAGAGAGATGGCATCATGGGGCAGAATCTGCTTGACTCTGACAATGGGTTTGAAGATGGTGAACGTGGTCAGGAGGCAAGGAATGCAGGTGACCTCTAGAAGATGGAAAAGGCAAAGAAATGGATTCTTCCCTAAATCTTTGAACAGAAAACTAGCCCGGCCAACACCTTGATTTTAGCCTAGTGATTAACTCATTGGCCCATGTAAAATGATTGTATGCTCAAATCCCTTTCTAAATTTTGTTCCTGTTGGTGCTTTGTCCTGGTATTTGCCAGTTTCCTCAATCCAAATTATACTCTGTCTTCTAAGTCCACCCTCCTCCAAAAAGGCCTTTCCTGGTCACTTTACCAAATGTCCTCTTCTCAAGCATCCTGTGATATTATAGTTTATATAACACACTCTAATACATTAATATATTTTGTATTATATACTACTGATTAGTATGTGGTAAGATCATTTTCTCAAACAGGTTTCAAGCTATAACACTGAGTCTCAGCTAAAATCAAATGGCACACACAAAGTAAGATACTTTGATTAGGATTTATTTACTTAGGGATTGTTTATGAACAGTGTGTAGGCAAGGTATAAGGAATTATGGAATAACCTAGGGATAGTATCAGTAAGTTAACACCATCCCTCAGCAAGATGGCATGTGAGGGAACAGGCTGCTTTCTCTTGTAGACACTTGAACCCAGAAAGAGAGACAGTAACTTATAGTCAGCTGCCTTGAGAAAAGCAGTGGCCAAGCAGTCGAACTTTCAAGGGACCTTACAAGGAAATACATATATTGGTCTCACTCTGGTTGGTGATTTCATGAAAGATCTCATAAGACAAGGGATACTGTTAATGAAGCCCATTTATAATACTTCAGACTCTCAGGGCAAAGAAAAGGATGGGAAGTATTACAGAAGGGAGTAGTGGAGGCAAACAGAATGAAGGCTTTAGTATCATTCAAAACAATATAGGTCCTGGCAGGAAAAAAATACATACTTGCAATAACTTGTTAATTGTATTTAGTTCAATACAAGAAATAGAAGCTATGTGATTATATTATTTGATTAAAGAAATATTTATTAAGTACTATGTGATAGGCAGTTTTCTTCAAGTTTTGAAGATACAGTGGTAAATGCAATAGAAAGAGATAAAAACTGCTTTATGGTGATTTCACATGTCTTATACCAAGTGTATATTACAGAGTTGTAACATACTTTGTTATATGCCAAAGATGTACTTAGAAAGATTTCAAATCTCATAGCCAAAACCTTCATCTAAATAGTTTATTGATATAAAACATAAGATAAAACGGTAGATAACTTTCTTCAGAATAATAGTTATATGTGGAAATTTAAATTTTTATAGATTTTATTTATTTGTTTTTAGAGAGAGGGGAAGGGAAGGGGAAAGAAAGGTAGAGAAACATCAATGTGTGGTTACCTCTTGTGTATCCCCACACTGGGGACCTGGCCCGCAACCTAGGAATGTGCCCTGACTGGGAATCAAACCAGCCACCCTTTGGTTCTCAGGCCCGCACTCAATCCACTGAGACACACCAGCCAGGGCTGAAATTTAAAATTTTTAATGTGAACATTTATAGTAAATTATTAGTTTTAAAATTTCTATTCTCTCTATAAATCCTCATTGTTTTTGTTTAATACCAGATGAACATGAACAAATTGGCCCTGTAGATTACCGCCCTCATCCCTACACCTCAGGTGAGTGTGAATGTGCTTTGATACAAATAAATTCCACAGATTCAGAGAGCTCCAGCTTGCAGCTAAACTCCAGTCAGACTCCAGCTTTGTTTAGCCTCATGCATTATTACTTTGATGAAGATCTATTTGCTGGGAAAATTAGGTATTAAATCCCTCAAATTTAATGTTCAGCATAGTTTCTTCAGGTGGATCTACGATAGGCCAATGGCTCCCACAGGAGTTGTAAAGTTTTTCAAATGTTAATATCAAAGTTGCCTTAATTTAGTTCCCATTTCAAAGCATTAATTTTTGGTGTTCTTGTTAGTATCTATTAACTCCTTGTATTAAGCCTGATTAACTCTCCACTTCTCTGTAAATTTCTCCATACATTCCTTAACAAGATATTCAAGGTTGGTAAATATTTACTGATTGAAATGTCCAGCTCTGGCCAGGTGACTCAGTTGGTTGGAGCATCATCCCATAAACCAGAAGGTTGCCAGTTTGATTCCCAGTCAGGGCACCTACTACTTACATAGGTTTTGGGAACGATCCCCTGTCGAGGTGCATACAACAGGCAACAAATTGATGTTTCTCTCTCACATCAATGCCTCTCTCTCTCTCTCTCTCTTTCTCTCTCCCTCTCTTTAAATTCAATAAACATATCCTTACATGAGGATTAAAAAATTGTCCAACATTCAGTAGTAACAGATTTTAAGGATTTAGGATAAATCTTCATGAACAGGATCTTAGGCACAAACGTTCACTAGTAATTATTTTCAGACAGCCTAATTATTATTGTATACTAACTACATAAAAGTACTATGTTAGGTAGTGTGTGTGTGTGTGGGGGGGAGATACATTGGGAATAGAAAATGTCCTTAAGAAGTTTTTAACATAATTCTAGAGGAAACATTTGAGGGAAAGAATTTTAACTGAAGGCAAAATGTACTTCCTATATTCCCACACATTGGAATTTGTTTCTCCATTTATTCAAATATTTGTAAACTGTAAAACTCTTCATATATGTACTCACAAATATGTACTCACATATATGTACTACTGTGGGCCACCTGCAGCCCAGGATGGCTGTGAATGAATGAAGCCCAACACAAAATCCTAAATTTGCTCAAAACATTATGAGATATTTTGTGATTGTGATCATAATGTATTTAAGATGTGGCCCAAGATAACTCTTCTTCTTCCAGTGTGACACAGAGATGCCAAAAGGTAGGCCACCCCTGATTACATGTAGCAAATATTTTAACACCATCATGTCATTTTTTTCAATCCTCACCTGAAAAAAATTATATGTTTATTGATTATAGATAGAGAAGGAGGGGGGAGAAACATTTATGTGAGAGAGAAATAACAATCAGTTACCTCCCTTACATGTCCCAACCCCAAACCAGGGGATCTAAAAGCTAGGTATTTGCCCTGACTGGGGATCAAGCCTGCAAACTTTTGGTGTACAGAATGATGCTCCAACCAATTGAGCTACCCAGTTAGGGCTCTATTATTTTATTTTTAGTCTTTCTCAAACACTTCAGAAAATATAAATAATACATGACTTTAAGTTTTATCTATATTTTGAAATACACTGATGCATGTCAAATGTACTAAGTACCAGAATGTCTTTCATGTATAACTTCTGCACATTTAGAAGCTACTCTTTCTCAGGTATTATAAAGTATTCAAGGGTCCTGACTCTACTGAATAAATCATAAACACATAGTTTTATAAAAATATAACTTAACTCATTTATCTTCTCCCAACATCTCACAGTAGGGTTTTTCAAATATGTTTAATACTTTCACTTGAAATTTTATTTACTGCTAAAGTAATGGCTTTTAAGCTTATAAAGTTTAACAACCAAATACGTTTATGTAAAATTAAAAATAGTCAAAACATTTGTGTTAGCAGATATAGTACATTATATTCTCCATTTCCCAAATTATAGTTATGTTTCATGATTAGCAAATCATGGACTATATACAAATTATATTTAGTTGTAGCATGACCAACAAAGCAGCAAAAATTGCTCATACCAGTTGAATCAACCTGTGGTTGACTCTTGGATAATTAACTGCTGACATTGAGTTTCTTGAGAATTATAAGAAATCATTATGTTACCCTCATATAATAGAGTGAAAGAAAGTAAAACTTTTGGAAATCATAATTTAGGTAAGTGTAGTTTGTGTGTGTTTGGGTGTTTGTTAATGTAATTTGGCCTAAGGTAAGAAGATTTGTGGGACATTTAAAATACAGACTTTTTTCAAATAGCTTTCTATTATATCCCTTAAATTTTGCACTAAGCGATTTTTTTATTTAAATATCAGAAATCTCAGTGCTTCTGAAATGTATTGGGTCACTAAACCTCTTGTAAAAATGTGTTTGTCAGAATATTTTCTTTTCTGTGAGGTACAGTACAGAATAAAGGTGTTGTATATAACCTGAGCATGTATATATTTTATTGAGCCTTTGCATTTGACAGAAAGGAATAAGTTACAAATATCAAACATGATTTACTAAAGACTATTTATAGTCATAGTACATTTGAGGGTGGCTATGAGACATAATTCTGCTCAAGAAGACAGAAGGGATAGTTTTCTTTATGCAATTTATGAAACAGTGAAGGTATTCCTAATTTAAAAAGGGGAAGGTAGATTCAGCTGGTACATACTTTTCTACCCTTTTGGCCCTTTTTAATCTTGCCATACTCATTTTTTTCATGGAATACTGATTATAAGCGATTTTGCAACTATGAAGAAACAAACCTGAGAAAAACAATAAAGCATTAGATGGGGTAACTGTGTGCTTCTAATGGCATATGCTTTAGCTGTCCTGCCCAGGAGTCCCTAACAAGGACTTTTTGTGTATTAACTAATAGAGTTCTAACTGAATCAAGCACATTGGTATAGAGTTTTCTGATGTTTCTGATGTTAGAATCGCACATCAGCCAAGTGCGATTCTAACAAATACACTTTCAATCACACCGTGTAGAGAACTGCCTCCTCCATTACTTACTCAATTTGTTGTAATGCCAAAGCCAGTGAGATAACCCAAACTTCTTCAGCAGAATGCCAAGATAACATTGCTTAATGCTGACACCAATGCTGAAAATCATTTCTAAGGGGGAAGGATTCTAGAATTTTCCTGAATGATTATTATGGAAACTTATTCAACATAGAAAATGCCATATGTGAACTAAATGACGCCCAAGGTGTTTTTTGAATGTACTATTTAAATAATCATTTACAGCAAAGAATTCTCATCTGTATAATGTCTTTTTCTTCTGATTTTATTTTTAGCATGTTTCATAATGTACTGTCTGCCAGGAGAAGATAGAAGAAACCTTATGTTGGCCCATAATGGTGTATGACAAAATATCATGAAACAGAACTAAAAAGAATTGGAAGAGGAATCCTGGCTGGTGTGGCTCAGAGGACTGAGTGCCAGCCTGTGAATCAAAGGGTCACTTGTTCAATTCCCAGTTAGACCACACGACTGCATTGTGGGTCAGGTCCCCAGCAGGGGGCATGCGAGAGGCAACCACTCATTGATGTTTTTCTCCCTCTCTCTCTCCCTCCCTTCCCCTCTCTAAAAATAAATAAATAAAATATTTTTAAAACAGAATTGGAAGAGGAATTTCTTGACCTGAATTAATTCTTTAGATTATGGTTGATAGCATAACAAGAAATGACAATGAAAAAATGACCTGCAAGGGAAAATGATCCACTATTATTTGCTGCTGTGTGACATTATGCTATGAAATAATAATTCAGATAAAAATGGTTAGAAATGAAATTTTTAAAAATATAGAGGAGGAATGTATGTGGTAGATGAGGATTATTTCCAATGTTGAATTATACCCAGGGCTAACAATGTTAATAACTAATTTGATGGAACCAGAGTTTTGTTATGTAGATGAATTCCCTGTATAAAATATACTAACAGTATTCAGCAAAATAATTTAATGCAGAAGGCTTAAAATAAAATATTAGTGTGATACAGTTTTGTAATTATACTTTTTTAAAAAACAGACAGACTATTCAGACAGGACAAATTAGAGAAAGAGAAATAGAAATGTGTCTGAAAGATTAAATATGCCCGCATTGGGTAAAAGCATCTCAAGGAATTTCAAGCACCAAAGTGCTGTAAAACATTGTTAAAATATGCTTGAATGGGCAGTATGGCTTAGACATACAGTGTTGGTTAAAAAGAAACATTCAAATTTGTTATCAAATTAAGAAATTTAACAGATTCGAAAGAAGGAGTCAGTTTTAGCAGTTAGTTAAGGGGATGAGATTCATGTGTTAGTTACATGACTGGGAAATGAACTGAGTTGAATGCATTTTGTGACTTAAAGCAAATCTCTTGATCTTGATTCCCTAGGCTGTAAAACAGCCGAGAAAGTTGACAGTCCTTGTTCCCTTACTTGCCTCAATCCATGGGTAAGAAGGTCCTTTTGATGTCAGTGCATAGGTTAAAGAAGAGAGGACACTAATAACAAACATTAATACACATGCAATTGCATGTATAAGCCCTAGCTTTTACTGTTAAATGTATTAACAACCACTTGAAACTATGATTACCTTTGATTTATAATCAAGCACAGCTATTTAATTGCAAATATATATTTTCATTTAGCAGTTTGAAGGTGGAATTGAGCCAAAAAGTATTTTACTATACTTATGAACATCTTTATTCTTCTTTATAATGTTATTAAAATAGATGCCAGATTGTAGTAAATTATTTCTAGACATCTTTATCTTACCAAGCATATAATGTAACTTTATATCAACTTGAATGAAACATGTCTTATTCAGAAATAGAATCTCATTGATACTTGAAAATAAGTTAGTTCTTTCATGTTATGTGGGGTGTACTGTTGGTGTGAATTTTTGGTGGTGCTGTTGTAAATGGTTACTGAATTGTGTTGGTAGGAATGGCCACCTTTCAGAAAAGTTATGGTAAGCTCATTCCTTCCTTCCTCTTTCTTTCCCTCCTTATTTCTATTCACTATTCCTTCTTTTTTTGCTACCTCTTCTTTTTCTTCACCATTAATTTCCTTTTCCTTTCCCCTATTTCTCTGTGTTTATATTGGGTTCTACCTCTCTTCCTTCATCCTTTCCCTCCTGTTACCATTTTATCTTTTCTCCTTCCTATCTTCATTTTCCTATATTTCCTCTTTCTTATTTGTTCTGACTTAATTTCAACCATTCATCCTGCTTCCTCTTCTTTTTTTTCCTTTCATGCATACTGCCTCCTTCCATCTATTCATCCACACATCCATCCTGTATGTTTTCCATTTTTCTTTCTTAAAACAGTTATTGTATACTTACTACGTGCCAGATGGCATGCCCAGTATTAGGATTCCTGAAATAAAAAACACATTATCTGCACCAGTGAAAGATCAATTTCAAATTTAGTAAAACTATATAGGGGACTATGGAAAATAGGTATAAATTAGAAAAATGAGGCTGTGCACAATGTTCGTTTCTATCCTCCATCCCTACTTTCAGAGGCACTTGTCGAAACTTAAGGCAGCCAATCAGCACCACCCCCAACAATGACGCACTATAACGTGATCACAACAATTAAGAATAGTGTGCTCTCTCTCTCTGCAGATCTCATTTCTTTCTTTCAATAGCCCATCATAATATCATAAGAAAGTTTACTCTGAAGAGACCTTGGATTAGTCAAGCCCCAGAGATTACCTACCTGGGATTCTCAAATTTTTCGCATTGCTAAAAAAGCCTGTCTTCTCAACTAGGTCTTGGTTCAGTTCCTGGAAACTGACATCTGAGTTCTTGGAATAATCTGCCCGATATAAGTGCTTTTCTTTTTTTGCCTTAGGCCTTGGACCATGCTGGATCTGTTTGATATCTGGGAGAGGGGCAGGAGCTTGAGACTGAATAGCTCAGTCCAGTGACAGAGCATTGCATGCCTTTGTAACTGATCTTCAATACAAATCTTGGATACCAAGTCTCATGTGAACTTGCCTGATTGGTGACATTTCGTATGTTGTCACATATTGTTTCTGATAAAATGAAGCCTGTCCCTGTGTCCACTGGGAATGGACATCTATAAATTTGCACCTGGTTTTCCTGGACTTCACCCATGTACCTCTTCTCTTTGCTAATTTTATTTTGTATCCTCTTACTGTAATAAACCATAATAATAAGTATAAAAACTTTTTGACTTGAGAGTCCTTCTAGTGAATCATGTAGCCTAAGGAAAGCCTTAAGGACCCTAAACCCGACAAGAGATACCTGCTCCCTTTCTCTACTTTCTAGAGACACCACTTTTATTAGAGTTATGCAACAAGATACCATTGGGAGTAACTGGATGAAGGATCTCTCTGTTTTTTTTCTTATGACCACATGTGAATTCACATGCACATTGATGTCAAAACTTTTTTGAACAACTCTTTGAACTGTGCTTTTAATAAGAGTATATTTTATTTTGTGATTTATACCTCAAAAAGGTTGATTTTTAAATTTTTGTATTCTGACATAAATATTATAGGACCTAGGAGAACATGCTACTGACATCAGTGGGAGCCTAAGACTACACAAAGTTCTAAAGAGCATTATTATAAGGTCCTGGTCCTTGCCCTTCACATAATAGCCAGAAGCATTTATGCATTTCCTTGATGTTGGTTTTATCACTAAATTTTCTTCTTATGTTTTTCCACTAGGATTACTGTTTTCCCAAGAAGATCTTCAATCCTTCCCACAAAAGCTTTTGTAGGGCAGCCCCATCATTTTGCCAGTATTCAAATACACTGTAAAACCAGTTATACACAAACTATAATCCTACCTTCAAAAAGATATATTTAATAATCCTACAAAATCAATTCAAAATATAATTATTGTATGCTTATTTAATGCTAGTGCCGTATCAGGAATTGCAGAGGTTATAAAATTATTACAAAGCAAGACCCATACCTTTATGGACATTATAGTGGCTCTGCTATTTGCTAGCTATGTGATCTTGGTTAAGTTTCTTAAAAAACTTCAACTTTAGTTTCCTCAACTGTTAAATAGTGAAAATAAGAGTATTTCTCTTATCAGAATTAAATGAGTTTCAAAGTATTATATAACAGTGCAAAGGAAGTGCCTTGGTGGGTGCCTTGGGCTTCAGAAAAGGAGAGTAAAACAATGATTAGATTAATCATAGAATTACAAAGATGATGGGACTTGAGTAAACTGTGGAGAAAATAGGTGGAGGCAGAGGAAATATAAAACACTAATAACAAGGGAGGATGTTTGGAATGGATCTATAGTTTATAGTGGGAAATGAGAAAGAGTAGGTGAAGGGTATAATTATAGAGCTTTGCATAATAAATAGAACATTTTTATCCAAAAGTAGTACAAGACTATTAAATGTTTCTACTATGGACACAATAAAAGGTGATGTTTCAAAGAATATAAATGTGATATTAATCATTTGGATGATTTATACTTATAACAGACTGAAAACAGAGAAACAATTTAGGAGACTATTTGGATGATTCAGAAATGAAGTGATAGAAGTCTAAAATCTTAAAGTTTGCACCCAAAAATAGAATGAAGGAAATTTAACCAAATGCACCATTTTATTATAATAATTTAACCCAACATGTTATTTATGGTAATAAGATCTGTGTGATTTTTCTTTAATAAAGAGAATATATGTTGATTTAATGATTAATTAGTAGTCTATAACTATTATGCATTTTGCTATTTTCTCTTCATTAGAATTTAGTGTTTTCTTTTCAACAGATAGATACTCATTATTAGTGACAATACATTAGACACTGTGAAATTTTTACTAAACTTGTTATACAATGATCTTCAGACTACTCATTCATTCAATCAATAACTGGATCTGTATCTTACAAATTACATTAGGCATAGAAAACATAATTTTTATTTACAAGATAATGTTTCATAAGTTGTAAAAGTCAAATATCTCTTATTTTCATTTTCATTTCTACAACTGGAAAAATATAACCACCATAATTCAAACATAAAACACTTCCATCACTCTGAAGAGTTCCCTGTGACCCCTCTGCAGTCTATCCTTTTCTTCACTCTACACTTTCACAACCACTCCTCTATTTCTATTAGTGTAGTTTATAAAGGAATTATATTTAAACACAATTACACAGTTTGTATTTTTTTGTGACTGGCTTCTTTCAGTTAGCATACATAATGCTTTAGAAATTCATGCATATGGTGAGTGTATCAGTATAGATCATTTCATCGTATTTCTGAGTAGTAGCATTCATTTGTGTAAGTAAATCTTTTTTTCCATTTAGTAGTTGTTGAATGCTTGAGGATATTGTAAATAAATGTGCTATGAACATTTACATACAAGACTTGATTGATATTGGATCATATGATAAAACATATGTTTTATTTTAATAAAGTCTTTGTAAACAAGAGAGGCTGTACCATGTTTTATTGCTATCAGCGACATATGAGAATTTCAGCTGTTCTACATCATTATCAACCCTTGGTATTATTGCACAACATTTCTTTTTAAATTCTAGACATTAAGTTGGGGGTGAAGTGGTAGTGCTTTTTGGTTTTGATCTTTATTTAGTTAATGATTAGTAATTTTAACCATATATTCAAGTGCTTATTGTCATCTTTACATCTCCTTTAGCATGGTGTCTCCTCAAATATATTTCCTATTTTTATTGATTCTGTCCTGTATTATTGAATATTAGGAAGGCTTTATGTAATCTGGATACAAATACATTATTGGCTGTATTTTGTTCAGTTTTCCTAAACCTTTGTCTTGCCTTTTCATTTTCTTGACAGAATAAATATTTGGTTTTTAATTTTGTTTAATTCCAAGTTATCATTTTAAAAATAACGGGACTTTTTGTTCCCTATTTAAGAAATCTTTGCCTAAGCCAAAATTACTAAGACTTCTTTCTATGTTTTATCTAGAAATTGTATATGTTTTGCTTTTATACTTAGGTCTATGAGCTATTTTGAGTTAATTTATGTATATGGTATGTCATAATTTTCTATGTAGCTTCCAATTATTCTAGCAGCAATTATTTAAAAGATGATCCTTTCTGCAATAAATTATCTAGGCCTATTTGTTGAAAATCAATTAGTCTTAGAGTGAGCCTTTTTGCATCCATCTTGTTTGGGACTCTGTGTTTCCTGGACTTGTATGTCTATTTCCTTCATTAAGATAGGGAAGTTTTCTTTCATTATTTTTTCAAATAGGTTTCCAATTCTGTTCTCTTTGTCTTCTCCTTCCTGCACCCCTATGATGTGAATGTTAGAATGCTTAAAGTTGTCCCAAAGACACCTTATGCTAGCCTCTTTTTTTTTTAATTCTTTTTTTTTCTTCTTCTTCTTCTGATTGGGTGCTTTTTTTGCTTCCTTAAGCTCCAAATCACAGATTTTATTCTCAGCTTCATCCATTCTACTGTTGATTTCTATAAACTGTCCTTTATTTTAATTAGTGTATCCTTCATTTCTGCCTGGATCTTTTTTATACTGTTCAGGTCCTCACCAAGTTACTTGAGGATTCTTATAAGCAGTGTTTTGAACTCTACAACTGATAAATTGCCTTTCCCTATTTTGTTTAGTTCTTTTTCTGGAGTTTTGTTCTATTCTTTCATTTGGATCATGTTTCTTTGTCTCCTCATTTTGGCAGGCTCCCTGTGTTTGTTTTTATGTATTAGCTAGAGCTGCTATGTCTCCCAGACTTGACAGAGTGGCTTAATGTAGTAGGTATCCTGTAGGGTCCAGTGGCACAGCCTCCACTATTACTTAAGCTATCTGGGGGTGTAAAGTACAGCATAGGGAATAGAGTAGCCAAAAATACATATGCATAACCCATGGACATGGTCAATGGTGTGGGGATTGCCTGAGGGAGTGGGGGGCTGGGTAGTGGGGGACAAACAGGGAAAATTTGGGACAAGTGTAATAGCATAAATAATACAATATAACTGAAAAAAAGAAAATCAATTAGTCATGTATGTTTGGGTCTGTTTCTGAACTCTTTAGTTTTATTGATCTATGTTTCCATTTTTACACAATAAATAATACAGTGTCTATGTTAATGTATACTGAATATTAAAATCGGATAATATAAGTCCTCCCACTTATTCCTTTACTTTAGAATTGTTTTGGCTATTGTAGGTATTAACAGTTACATATAAATTTTAGAATTGGCTTGTTAATTTGTAAAAAACTCTATTAGGATTTCTATTGTAAGTATATTAAATCTGTAGCTCAATTTAAGGAGAATTGACATTTAAACAGTGTTAATTCTTTAGATCTATAAATATTGCATATGTTTCTGCTTGTCTGTCTTTTTCAGTTTCTCTCAGAAATGCTAATAATTTTTGGTGTGTAAGCTTTATTGATGATTTTTAACTGTAGCCCTATATGCATTCCATAATCTTCAAGCTATTTAAATTGGTTTGTATTTTAATTTGAATAACCAAAGTCATTGCTAGCATATAAAATGCAACTTATTTTTTAAATTTTCCTTGTATATTATAAGCTTTCTAAACTCAATGATTACTTCCAAAGCTTCTTGTGAATTACTTAGGATGCTCTGAGAAAACAATCATAGTCTGTGAGTAAAGATAATTTTACTTCTTCCTTTACAGTTTGAATGTTTTTATTTATTATTTCTGCCTTTTTGCAGTGACCACAATTTTGTGAAATGTTGAATGAAAGCTGCCAATGACCATCTTTCCTTGACCCTGACCTTAGGGATGGAGATAATTTAGTTTGTCACCATTAAGTATGATATTGGAGAGAGGCTTTTATCAATGCCTTTTGTCACATTGAGGAAATCCCCAGTATTCCTAACTTAAAGAATTTTTAAATGTTAAATTTATATCTAATATTATCAATTCCTTTACATCAATTAAAATCACGTATTTTATGTCAATATGGTGAATTACATTCATTTTTAAGTAACAAATGAAGTAATAAGTAACAAATTTAAGTAACAAATTCAGTTTTCTAAAATTTGAGTTGGGGAGATTTGCATTTATGTTCATAAAAGATAGTGTTCTGAGATTTCTTATAATTTCTTTATCTAGTCATATTATTTGATTGCTCTTCTTATACTTTTGAAAATTTTTCTCCTTTCCTTTCTATATCAGGTATTTTAGAATTAGTATTATTCTTCCAATAACTATTTGGTATAATTCACCAATGATGCCATCTGAAACTGCACTTTTCTTTTAAGGTAAGTTTTAACTACCAATTTAATTTTTCTTTAAGAATAATAGAGCTAATTAGGTTACTTATTTTTTAGTGTTTTTTTCTTAATGTATTTCATTCAAGAATATATGTATTTCACTTAATTTGGCAAACTTGTAGACATAAAGTTTTTTTATAATTTATAAAATCAGTTTTAAATGTCTATAGGATCTTAACCATTATTTGCTTTTTTATTCCAGACATTGATAGTTTCCTTTCCTTTACTCCTGATGAGTTTAGCTAGAAGTTTGTCAATTTGATTGATCTGTTCAGTGATCCAGTTATTATTCTCATTGATTTTCTTTCATAGTTTTTCTACTTTATGTACAATTTGTATGTCTTTTATTTTGGTGTTTTGTTTCTTAGTCTCCCAAGTGAGAAGCTTAAATTATTGATTTGATAACTTTCTTTAAAAATAATTAGCACTTAATTTTATAAATTTCCCTTTCTGTTCTGCCTCAGCTGTATTTCACATACTTTGATATTCCATTTGTCTTTTTTTAATCAATTTAAATTATCTTCTATGTTTACTTCTGTTTTCTTCTTTACTGTTTAGTTAGAGTACCACCAGAAGAAGATGATTGATGATTGATAGATAGATAGATAGATAGATAGATGATAGATAGATATAGAGATAGATAGAAAGAAATAGATAGCAAGGAAAAGGAATTAGCTTGTGTGATTGTGATGTGTGGCTAGGCAATTCCTGAATAATTTCTACATCTGTAGGGAAGGCCATCAGGAAGGGCAAGTGGGAACTCTTGAGCACAAGCTAATGCTGTAGTCTATAGGTAGAAACCTTCTCCTTTAGGGAAGCCCCAGTTTTGCCTTTAGAGCCTTTTAACTGACTGAATAAGGCCCACTCTTGTTATATAAGATAGTCTTTTTTACATAAGCAAACTAACTATAGATTTAGTTACACCTATAAAACATGTTTGTGGTGACAGCTCAATGTTTTCTTAATAACTGGCAACTATATGGCTTACCTATGTGGACATATAAACTGACCATCACATTGATCTAACAGTAATAAAGTAATAAATTTTAAAATTTCTAATTATTGTGGAATTTTTATATATCTTTCTTTTGGCATTCTAATTTAATTTCCTTTAGTCAGAGAATATACTCTGTAAAATTTAAATATTTTTACATTTATAGAGATTATCTTGATAATTGTTTGTTTTGGTGATTTTTCCATGAATGTTATTTTCTGGTATAGTGTTCAATATATGTCAAATAGCTTATATTAGTTGATAAGATTGTTCAATTCTTCTAGGGCCTTACTGAAGTTTTGTCTGTCTTTTATTGAAAGAGGTATGCTAAAATTTGAAACTAAATACATATGGACATTTCTTTTATTAAAATTTTAACAAATGTTCATATATAAATATATGAAAATATTAAAATCATGTGAAATATATGAAAATTTTATATATATATATATCTTTTCTCTCTGGAAAAGGTCCAGGTGTTGTTAATATAACAAGGACAGTGTGGGCAACATTGATATAACCTGGCAGCAAAGGAGAGCGGAGAGAAATGTACAATGTGAACAATGGTGATTTCACTGAACTAGTTGTGGGGGGCAGTGGTAGAGACTGTTGAGCAAGCAGTATGCTGTGGGGCCACCCTAGTCAAAATGACTGAGTGAATAGAGCAAAGAATCTGCATCATCAAATTTTGCATTATGCTTGAACATTCCTCCTTAGAAACTCTTCTGATGATTTAGAAGGCCACAGCTATGGGCAACTGGTGATTGGCAGCTTCATCACAACAATGCAACTGCTCATGCATCATGTCTTAGGCAGAGATTTTTGTGAAACATCAAATCATCCAGGTGACTCAGCCCTGCTACAGCCTAGATTTGGTGCCTGCGATTTCTGGCTTTTCTGAAAACTAAAAACAATTTTGAAAGGGAAGAGAGTTCAGACCATTATTGATGAGATTCAGAAAAATACAGCGGGGCAACTGATGGAGATTCCAAGAAAAGATTTTGCAGAGTATTTTGAATAGTAAAAGAGAAGCTGAGAAAACTGTGTGAGGTCCCAAGGTATCTACTTTGAAAGGGACTGAGGCATCATTATCCTATGTACAATATTTCTTGTACTTCTTCAATAAATGTCTTTATTTTTCATATTGCATGGCTGTCTAATTTCTGGGCAGAACTTGTATATAGATATGATACTGCATATATGAAAATTTCTTTTTCATAAACTTTGTGGTAACTATACACAAAAACCCAAAACCAAGACACATAGTTTAATAAAGAGGTAATCAGAGGAGATAAATGTAGAGTGCCACACCAAAAAAACACAATACACAGAAACATAATGGAAAAAAACCAATGAAGGCACAGAGTGACCAGAAAACAAAATATAAAATAACCATAGAAAATCCTTATACATCAATAATTGCCCTAAATGTAAATGGACTGAATTCACCAGAAAAGAGGCACCGAATAGCAGACTGGATCAAAAAACAAAACACAGCCATATGTTACCTTCAAGGGACACATCTAAACTGAAAAAACAAAGTGAGACTCAAAGTAAAAGGGTGGAAAATGCTTCTGCAGAAACAAAAATCCACAGAAAAGCAGGTGTAGCTATACTTATATCAGATAAAATTAATTTCAAGGCAACAAAGGTAACAAGAGACAAAGATGGACATTTTACAATGATAAAGGGGACACTGCATCAAGAAAATATAATACTTCTTGATATATATGGTCTAGTACAAATAATGCCCTTTTTATTATAAAAGCTTTTATTACAAAATCATAAGCGTGTAATTCTATAACATAACAATATCACACTCAAGTACACCATATGACATTTTAGGTGAAATATTTAAGTTAAAACTATAAATTATTACATCTATATCTACACCCTAGCAACCACACTCAAGCAAGCATTGTTTCTGCCAGACCCTATATGTGTAACCAATCAGAGAACATGGAAATACATAATGCAACTATTAACAGAACTAAAGGGAGAAACTGACAAAAATAGAATTATAGTTGGGGACCTTAATACTTCATTGGCAGCTTCAGAGAGATCATCCAAACAAAAAATCAATAAAGAAGTATTGGGCTTAAATTATACATTGGATCAAATGGATATAATTGATATTTACAAAGCCTTTCATCTAAGAACTTCAGATTGCACATTGTTCTCCAGTGCACATGGAATATCCAAAAGATAGACCATATATCATGTCACAAAACTAGCCTCAACAAATTCATAACATTGAAATACATCAAGCATGTTGCCTGACCACAATGCTTTGAAATTAGAAATCAACTGCAGAAAGGAAGTAAATATGACAATGATGTGGAGATTAAACAACATACTACAAAAATGATGGGATCAAAGAAGAAATAAAATGTGAGATTAAAAGATATATAGAGACAAATAAGAATGACAATATGATATATCAAATCTTCTGAGATTCAGTGAAAGCAGTACTAAGAGGAAAGTTTATATCATTACAGGCCTATCTCAAGAAACTAGATAAATGCAAGTAAACAATCTAACATTATATTGTAAAGAACCAGAAAAAGAAAAAGAAAAGCAACCCAAAGTCATTAGGATAAAGAAAATAATAAAAAATACAATATAATTGAATGAAATAGAGAACAAAAAGACTATACAAAAATAATACAACAAAGAGCTGGTTCTTTGAAAAAAAATAATAAAGCTGATGAACCCCTGGTAAAAATAGAAAAGAATCATAAACAAAATTAGAAATGAAAGAAGGGAAGTTATCCCAGATATCACAGATGTACAAAATGTCAGACTAGAATACTATGAAAAACTATATGCTACCAAATTTAATAACATAGAGGAAATGGACAAATTCCTATATATAACGTTCCTAGACTGAATCATGAAGAAATGTAAAATCTAAATAGATCAATCAACAGTGAGAAAATTGAAACAACCATCAAAATTTCCCCAAAAATAAAAGCCTAAGATAATATGGCTTCATTGGTGAATTCTACCAAACATTCACAGATTTGATAACTATCCTTCTTAAACTACTTCAGAAAATTGAAGAAAAGTCAATACTTCTTAACGCATTTTATGAAACCAATATAACTCTGAATCCAAATATGGGCAGAGATAACACACACACATGCAAAGAGAACTGTAGAATGATATCTCTGATGAATACGCATGCAGAAATCCTAATCAAAACACTAGCAAATTGAATGCAATAATATATTTAAAAAATAATACATCATAATCAAGTGGGGTTCATTCCAGGTGCACAAAGATGATTCAACATATGCAAATTGATTGATGTACTGTACCACATTAATAAAACAAAATATAAAAATCATATAATTGTGTCCATAGGTGCAGAAAAAGCATTTGATAAGGTACAACATCCATTTATGACTTATAAAATGGGTATAGAATGAACATACCTAAAACCCCCAGCCAATATTATAACCAATGGTGAAAAACTGAAAGTTTTTCTTCTAAAATTAAGAATAAGACAAGGATGTCCACTCTCACTACTCATTCAACATAGCTTTGGAAGCCTTAGCCAGGGCAATCAGGCAAGACAAAGAAATAAAATCATCTAAATTGAAAAGAAAGAAGGAAAAATGTCACTTTTTACAGATGATCTTATTCTGTATACAGGAAACCCTAAGGACTTCACCAAAAAACTATTGACACAATAAACAAATACGATAAATTTGCAGGATACAGAAATCAATGTACAAAAAATCCACTGCTTTCCTATATACAAACAATGAAATGTTAGAAAAGGAAATTAAAAAAAATTTCTTTTGCAATTGCAACCAAAACAATAAAATACTTAAGAATAAATTTAGCAAAGGATGTGAAGGACCTATATACTGAAAACTACAAAGCATTATTAAAAGACATTGGGAAATATACAATAAAATGAAAAGCTATTCCATGTTCTTGGACAGAAGAATCACCATAGTTAAAGTAGCAAGATTACTGAAAGCAATACACAGATTTCATGCAATCTACATTAAAAATCTTGATGTTATTAAAAAAACTGAACCAAAAAATATCAGATTTGTACAGAACCACAAAAGACCCCAGATAGACAAAGTAATCCTGAGAAAAAAGAGTAGAACAGGAGGTATCATACTACCAGACTTCAAATTATAGTACAGGGCTACAATAACCATAATAGCATGGTATTGACAGAAAAACAGACAAAAATGGTTGGAATAGAAGTGAGAGGCCAGAAATAAAACCACATGTATATGAGCAAATAATTTTTTACAAAGGAGCTAGAGTACACACTGGATTAAAGAAAGTCTTGTCATAACTGCTGAGAAAATTGGAAAGCCATATATAAAAGAATGAAACTAAATTACAGTTGTTTCCATGTACAAAAATTAATTCAAATGATCAAAGACCCGAATATAAGATTTGAAGCAAAAAAATTCCATAAAAGAAAACATAGGTATGGAACTTAAGGATCTTGGACATAGAGAACATTTTATGAATTTGACCTTAAAGGCAAGGGTAGAAAAGGTGAAATTAAATAAATGGGATTATAGCAAACAAAAGACCTTCTGAACAGCAAAAGAATCAGACAACAAAACAAATAGCAACCATATGGGAGATGATATTTTCAAACAACAGCTCCAACAAGGAGTTAATATCCAAAAAATATAAAAACTCATACAACTCAACACCAAACAAACAATCCAATTAAAAAATGGGCAGATGACCTGAACATACACTTCTCCCAAGAAGATAATAGCCCACAGATACATGAAAAGATGTTCAACTTTAGTAGCTATTAGAGAAATGCAAATCAAAACTATAGTGGGATATCACCTCCTACCTGTTAGAATGGCTATTATTAACAATATAGGTAATAACAAGTGTTGGAGAGGTAGTGGAGAAAAGGAACCCTCATTCGCAGCTGGTGGGAACATAAACTGGTGCAGTCACTGTGGAAATCAGTATGGTGGTTCCTAAAAAAGTAAGAATAGAGTTACCACATGACCTAGCAACCCTCTTTTGGTTATCTGTGCAAATTTTTGAAAACATTTATTCACAAAGATATATGCACTCCTATTGCAGCATTATTTGTGGTGGTCAAGACATGGAAACAACCAAAGAGTCCTTCGTAGATGACCAGGTAAAGAAGACGTGATACATATAAACTATGGAACACTACTCAACCATAAGAAAAGATGAAATGCTGCCATTTGTAACAACATGGGTGGGCCTTGACAATATCATGCTACGTGAAATAAGTCAGTCAGGAAAATCTAAAAACCATGTGATTTTACTCATATGTGGGATACAAAACTGAAACTCATAGACACAGACAACAGTATGGTGGTTACCAAAGGGAAGGAGGGAAGGGGTAGTAAAGGTTAAAGGGGGCCAAATAGATGGTGATGGAAGATGATCTGACTTGGGTGCTGGGCACACAATACAATATACAGATTATGTATCATAGGAATATACATTTGACACCTATATGAACCTATTAACTAATGTTAACCCAATAAATTTAATTAAAAATTTTGAAACTATAATAGACTTGTTTATTTCTCCTTTTCCTTTTATAAAAATTTTTATTTAATAAATGAATATTTAATATTTTAATTTAAAATTTTATAATAATTTTAATGATATATAATTTACATACTATAGGATTCATCTTTGTAAAAGTATACAACTTAATGTGTTTCATTAGTATATCCACAGATGTTTAACTGTTACCACAATTGAATTTTAGTACATTTTCATCACTACAAATATACCTTATACCTAGTAGACAGTACTCCCCATTTCTTCCTCCGCTAGCTCCTGCAACCACTAATCTATTTCACGATTCCAGGGATTTGCCTCTCCTAGAAATGTCAAATAAATGGAATCATACAGTTGTGGCTTCATGTGTGTAGCTTCTTGCACTCACCATAATGGTTGCAGTGTCAGTCAGGTTGTAGCATATGCAAGCATTCACTCTTTTTTATGGCCTATTAGTATCCACTATATGAATATACCACTCCTGCTAGTTACTTATTTTATATAATAAAACTCATTATAAAGTGCATACATACTTAGGATATTACATTGTTAATGAATTAATGTATCTGTCTTTATCAACTGTCTTTCACTCTCCCTTGTAATAGTTCTTGCTCTGAAATTCACTTTACTTTTAATATAGTAATTTTCAGTTTTTAATATGGAGTCTGCATGCTACATCCTTTTCCATTCATTGATTCTAAGCCTCTTTCCATGTTTATATTTAAAGTGGAGTTTTTGTAGACAATAGCTACTCTTCATTTCAGGTTGACAAACTTCCTTTCAGAAGGGATGTTTAGGTTCATTTTGTTTAATATAATTATATTGTATGATTATGTTAAATGTATCACACAGCTATTTTTTGATCCCATCTATCCTTAGTTTCTTTTCGCCTCCCTTTTTACACTAGTTTGAAATATTTACTGATTCTATTTTGTCTCTGCTCTTGAACAATTAGTGTGATGTATCTTTATTATTTTCAGTGGGTATTACAGAGGATATATGTCTCTCCCTCTCTCTACATATATATATATTTATTTATATAAAATATACGTTTATATAAATACACATAAAGTATATGTATAGAGAGAGAGACTTTAACTTATTACAGTCTAAGTTCAAGTAATATACTGTCTCATAAGTAGTATAAGAAACTCATAACAGTATACTTTCAATTCTTCCCTCTTGTCTTTTGTTTGGTTGTTGTAATATTTACTTTGATATTGTTGTAAACCCCACAATTGATTATTATTGGTTTTACTTTAAATATTCAAGTGTAATTTTTAAAAGTATAAAAATTGTGGGGAAAGTCTTGCATTTTTCTTACAGATTTATCATTTCTAGTAATTGTCATTACATTGCTTCAGTGCAATTTTCCTTCTGACATAATTTTTCTTCTGAAAGTTTTTCTTTGACAGTACGTATCTTACTACATATCTACTGATAATGAATTCTCTTAGTTCTGCTTGTCTGAAAAAGTTTTTATTTTGACTTAATTTATTATAGATCATTTTTACTAGATATTAAATTTATGGTCAGTTTTGTTTTATTTTTGTACTTGCTGTTTTTTTAAGTACTTGAGAGGTGTTGCTGCACTATATATTACTAGCATAGATATTGATAAAAAGTCTCCATTATATTAAATTTGACATTTTTTCCTATCATTTATTTTTAAGGTTTAAAAATACTTCTATCACAAGTTATCAATTTCATTATAATGCTTTGGCGTGGTTTTCTCTTTCTTCTCTTTAGTTCAACTTTGTGTATCTCCAGGTTCAAACATTTAAAAGTCAGATTTAGAAAATATTGAGTTATTTTTTCAAATGGTTTTCATATTCTGACTCCTCTCACCCTGTCTCTAATTATGTCCATATTAGATGAGATGCCATTGCTTTACAGTTAACAAATGCTGTTTTTTATTTTAGCCAGTTTTTTCCTCAGTTTCATTTGGACAGTTTCTATTGCGATGTCCTCAATTTCACTGATTTTTTTGGTAAAGTTTAATTGTTCCTAATCTCATGTAATATATTTTTTCATGTTTAATGTTACATTTACATATCTACAATGTGATGTGGACCTTTGCTATATCCTCCACTTCTTTTTTCAACAGGCTCATGTTTTCCTTTACTCATTTGGACAGAGGAAGGGTATTTATAATAATTGCATAGTGTCATTTTTTGCTAATTCAATCATCTATATCCTTTCTGGTTCTTTCTATTGATAAATTTTTCTCTCATTTTTTTGCATGTCTGTGATGTTTGTTTGGCTGCTGGTCATTAATTGTGTGTCTCATGTGCAGGATTTTATTGTATTGCTTTACATATAGATGCTTGTGTTCTGGGAAATGATTAGAATATCAGTCTAATCCTTTTGAGACTTCCTTCTGAGCTTTGTATATCACAGTTTGCTTAAGGTCTAATTTTGCCCCTCTGTTAATTCAATAACTTTCTGAAGTGCCTAAACAGTGTTCCATGAGTTAGAGAAATTTTCACCTTAGATGGTGTCGGAGTTAACTATTTCCAGTCCTGTGTAAGTGTTGGTACCAAACACTTGTTCTACCAAATGATTTCTTTTTTTTTCCCCTCTGGCATTAGGTAGCTTTCTCACACACTTATGCAAAACAGTACTCAGACAAAGACTTGGATTGAATGCTATGAAGCTATCTGAACCTTTCCTTTATGCAACTCCCCCCTCTCCATGATTCTGCTCATAAAGTCAAGCTGCCTTAATTTCCCTAAAGTGCAAACTTTATCTCCTCAATTCAGTCCATTGAGCTCTGTTTGTTTTCCCAGTCTATGCACCTTTGTCTGAAAATTCTGTTTAACTGGGCAATCATAGAGCTCAGCTTGTTTTTGCTCTTTTTTTTGCAGGGGAGGGAAATAGGTTCCTATACTTTTTCTTGTTTAATATCTGAAAACCATTGCTTTCCATATTTTGCCCAATTGTATAGTTGTTAAATGTGAAACATTAAATTTTGATCTCATTACTCCATCATGAACAGATATGCTCAAATGACAGCTTCCAAATTATTTGTTTAGGAAAAAGCCTTTTCCTGTTTAGGAAAAGCTCTTCATGTATAGATTTGCTTAAATATTATAGAAATTCTATGGCAGAATAAACCTGTCCAAAGATGAAGTTACAATTTTCAAACTAACTAAATCAAATTTCTTCCAGAAAAGAAGCAATGCTATATAATATAATTCTAGGAAAATATATATAGTTCTATATTGCAAAGATTAGTCAAGTTAGGGTTAACAACTACAACAAATAATTCATCTGGATAATAAGAGTGCATTTGTCAACTAAGAAATAGTATTAAGATCTACCAATATAAAAGAAAATTTATACACTATCTTGGTTTTCTAAAAAAAACTATAAGGTATAATAGCTGGCTCATTTTTGGAGCTCTGTGCTAAATTACTTACTAATTGAGTAAAGAAATCATCTTCTAAAGTAACCATACCAATGTACTGTGTCAAATCTTCACCTAGAATATGTGCATGTGTTTAATTTTAACAAACAAGATTTCATAGATTATAAGAAATCGGGTCTCTTTTATAGATTATAAGAAATCTAGCTATTCTGCATTTCAATTATTGATGAATATATCAACAATACACATATAAACAGATTATTTTCTGCAGGAATAGGTGATACATTATAGGGAAGTATCTGCAAAGATCTTATTCTCTACAGAAAAACAAACTCACTCTTGAGTAAGATTTACATACTATCAGTGTGACGAACCAAGTATTAACCATTTCGATAAAAAACAATGTAGAAATATTATCACAAAAGTATCTCAAGAGCAGTGAATAATAGCCATTTGGGTTAAAACTAACAAGTACCGTATGTTATCAGAAAAGCATCTAAATTTTTTAAAGAAATATTCAATTTTATAATGAGGCATACCTATGTTAATACACTAGTAACAGTCACTGACATTAGTCCGAATCACTCAAACTAACAAGTACAAGCATGATTCACCTATTCCATTCTATACCGTACTTCTTATGCCCCAAACACATGCCACCAATACAACCTTAATCTAAATTTGTTAAATCTTATATATTAATGTTAATATTATTTATTTACTAACTTTCCTAATAAAGAGTGCTTAGATTGTAGCTGCTATTTAAATGTTCATGACCTGCCAGAGTTTGTGCTATGACACTCACCCACTTGCAGGCCGGCAGGGTTGTCTTACCTGATTTCTCATTACCAGCCCATGAATCTGGCTTCCCCCTACTCTTTATGCAGTCTTCTTTGGGTCTGGAAATGCATCTGGGAGGCAGGCAAACCCCTGGGACTCCACCATCAGAGCCCAGAGCCCTGAGCCCTTGTCCTTATATTCATTTTCCTAGTTTTTCTTTACATAAAATTGAAAGTTGGGGATGGTTATACCGATTTTAAAAAGGAAGCTGTGAACAAGAGAACTTAACTGTTTCCATTAGTTTCTACTATAAATGTCTATTTCAGGTTAGAAACCAATTTTCTTCTGCCTGCACAGAAATATTGTTGTTTTAATAAATGACCTCAAAATTTCTGACTCTTTTGAATATGTTCTAGATATGTATCTAGATATGTATCAAAATTTCTGACTCTTTTAATATTCTAGAGATACATAAAGCCAGCCCTGGCCAGGTGGCTTTATTGGTTGGAGTATCATCCCATATACCAAAATGTTGTGGGTCTAATACCTGGTCAGGGCATATACCCAACTTGCCAGTTTGATCCCTGGTCCAGGCATGCACAAGAGGCAACTGATTAATCTCTCTCTCTCTCTCTCTCTCTCTCTCTCTCTCCCTCCATCATTCTCTCTCTCTCTCTCTCTCTCTCTCTCCCAAATCAATAAATATATCCTTGGGTGAGGATTGAAGAAAAGATAACAGAAGCTAAAATTTGTAAAATTTCTAACTGTAAAATTGGATGCTGCTTAGGTTAAATGTGATGTAGTTACTAAGACAATAGTACCCAGGATCCCTTTAGAAGGACTCATTAAAATGTTCTCTTCTTGCCCTGGCTGGTGTGGCTTAGTGGACTGAGCATCAGCCTGAGAACCAAAGGGTTGCCAGTTCGATTCCCTGTCAGGGCACATTCCTGGGTTGCAGGCCAGGTCCTCAGTTGGAGATGTGCAAGAGGCAACCACACATCGATGTTTCTCTCCTTCTCTTTCTCCCTTCCTTCACCTCTCTCTAAAAATAAATAAATAAAATATTTTAAAAATAAAATAAATAAAATAGTCTTCTTAATGCTGCATTGTGGTCATCAAATCATTAAACTAATTTTGTCAAATTAAGAAAACTTCACATTGATTCATTGATTTATATTTTGTAAAATTACAAATATTTTAAACAAATTATTTGATTATTTGATCTCAGAAAATTTTCATTCCCTTTCAATATAAGAATGTCACTTAAATAACCCATAGCAGTTGCTCCTAGTTCCTTAAAGATTCAAGCATTAATGAATGTACAATATTTAAATAATTCCTAATGTAGAGTTCTTGAGTAGGCTTCCATTTATTCTGTGGGTTTATGTATAAAATTTTGTGTATATGAAATTTGTTGAGTTCTTGCTATGTGGTAGGCATTGGTAAAAAGCTTTTAATGTGCCACAAATACTAAGATATTAATACTTAATTTTAAGGTAACAGGGATAATTAAATAATTTTAAGAATGTGTCTGAATCTATTCTGTATCTTTGCTCATAATTAGATTGTATTGAGTATTAAACTGTACACTTGATAGATTCCAACATTTGAATCTCTCTGTGCTTTGTTCAATATTTGGAATTCTAAAAATAAAGATCTTAACATACTAAAAATGTATGATACCTGGCATCAACAAAAAATGTAAAGTTTACTTTTGTAGAGAGGAGGAGTAATCTTGCAGCCAGTAAGCAGCCATGATTAGCATCCTCTGGTTTTATTCTATTATGGGCTGAATATAGACTGATGTACTTGTCTCCACTGTACCAATGTATAATGCATGAACACAATTACTAATGTAATTTAGAAACAGGATGCCTTTAATCTTCTACTCAGATCAATCAATTATAATGCATAGGTTATAGACTGTCCTATGATCTTACACTAAAACCTAAATAGAACTAATCTTAGAAATAAACGAGGTTGGGGAAGATGTGAAGCACACAGTGAATGCTCATATGGAACTTTAACCATCACATATTTAATTTCCCAGGACAAACAAACAGAGACTACTCTAAAGGTTATAGAGAAATAATACTTCAGGGAGCAAAATGTCACTTTTCCTTTGAATAAATCATTTTTTCTACCCTTCAAGTGAAAGTCAAGAGTTTTAGACTCAATAAATTTGTGAAAGTTAAGATCAGACTCATAACAAGATACATGATGCATGGTTACCTTTCACATGTCAATGCATCTTGTTATATGGCAAATAAATATTGTGCTTCAAACAGCATATGGAAATGCCTATTTCCTTTAAAACAATATTCATTTACCTAATTTATAGGTGATTTGATAAAAACTATTTTTCATATGACTTCGAAATAACACTGTTGTGCATTTTTAGTGTACATGAAAGCTTAGTTACAATTTACACAATACGTAGTTTGTTCACTTTTCTCTGAAGTCTTGATGCATTTTGGGAGAAATGTATTTGAGCTTGGATTTACCTAAGAAGCTAGATAGAAAAGAAAGGTGCTTTAGAAATTAGATGCAAGTAGCACTCTGTGTTGCTGTGGGTATCCAGTGAGCACAAGTAGTATATGTGAATATATCCGGGCCACTTGCCTGAGTTTGCAGTCCTATTGTCTCTTGCTGTTGTATGCAGAGAGCAGTTGCTAATGGCATAGTCATAATCAGCACCATGGATAGCTTCCTCCACACATTTAGTACCTGGGAGAACTGTGTTGTTTCACAAGCCAGCTGCAGCTAGAACCGAATGGCAGAATAATCTACTTATACAAATAAGGAGAAGTAAATATACTGGGGAAGCGTGTTTTTTTTAAATATTCCGAAGGAGGGAACTGTACAGGTTCAGGAAAGCTAAAGCTACTATAAGAGTCTGAGGGTTATCATATATTGCTTATTTTTAAGTAAAGCTAATTAACTGGAAAAGTCAACATTCCCAAGCAATGTGTCACCTTTCTGATTCATTTTCATTACTCTGATATGAAAGAATAAGAATTGCTTAGGTTCTTGTTTTGGTTTGTATTTTTCCCTTGGCTTGTATTTTCTGGGATGTAAAATGAAAGTTATTATATTTATTCCCTCGTTATTTATTGCAGTCTCCATGATTCACTTTCCTAACATCGCCCTCCTCGGACCTTTTCAGTTCCATCCAGATTTTTTTTTTTACTTCAGATTTGAAGTTGAAACTAAGAAAATATGGATGCGACTGGTTCAAAATCTGTATTTTGAATCATTTTGAATACAGATTTTGAATACCTCAAAAACTTTATCATTCAACTACGTGTCTTGATAGGGGGCTCTGAACCACCAGCCGGAAACAAGGTTTGTCCATGTTCTAGTTCTGTAGGTTGTAGTGGCGGCAATTTCCATTAGAAAAAGGGGCTGGCTATTAGGTTAAAGAGGGAATAACATAAATGAAGCCAAAAGAAGCAAGAAAAACTAGAAAAACAATTTAGAAAACACCATTTGTTTGTATGGCTTGTCACATTTGATTTGCTAAGTTTCCAGAAGGACTATTTGGTAAGAAGTATATGCACTTATACAATGAGATCCCCGCGTTGGCGTGCTCTGAGAAGCAAAAAGGAAGCGGACTTGATTCTGCCCCTTGAACTCATTCCCATCCTAAACCAGATGATCTCTTAGAAATGGTGGAAAAGGGCAGAATGGTGTGCCTATGCGTTCAGGAGATGAGTGGCATGGGAGGTCACTCTGAGGCTGGTAACTCTTAGCCCCACCCACCTTTTGTTCCTTCCCCCCTGGCGCCCAGCCTCGCCCTTTTCAAACTCTTTCCTTGATTTGTACCAGTTTCTCGCACACCCTTTGGCCTTCTCATCTTTCTTGCAGCCTCCCACACCTGCAGACTCCCCAACCTTGCACCTCCTTAGGGATTCTAGCAGTGAAACTGGGCATGCCCAGCGGCAGCGCCAGTCTTTGAGAGGCACGGTCCAGCGCCGGGCAGGGACCTGAGAGCCAGCTCAGCCGGGCGTCAGCGCCCACCTTCGCCCAGCCCCGGGGATTCCAGTGCACCCTGATGCTAAACCTGCACCTTTAAGTGGCTCATCCTCAGTTCTCAACCTCCTGAAAGCCACCAGAGTTTAGAAATAGTCTTCAATGAGGGACTGTTTTCCCACCTGTCCTTTCTTTACAGCTAAGGGTGTTTTAGCTATCTAGGCGTGAGAAGCTCAGCGATGGAGTTCTTGTCGGGAGGCCCTGGAGATCACCTTCCCAGAGTAGCTGTTTGTCACTGAGTTTTGGAGATTTCTTGGCTGGCTTCCGCAAAAGCACGCTTGAGTAATCCGAGCTGTGGCGGCGCCCAAACTCTAGGGATAAAGAGGACGCGCGCGCGCGCGCGCGCGCACACACACTCGCGTCCGTGTGTGTGTGTGTGTGTGTGTGTGTGTGTGTGTAGGGGAGAGGGCGGGGATAGAAACGTCAAGCCCTCCCTCCCTGCCTCCCCCCAGCCTCCTTTTCTTTCTCTACTCCTGCAACAGCCACACAAGTCTTCCATCCCCCATCGGCCATTCTTACAGCTGTGGGCAACCGCCCGACAGGTTAAGCCCATTTGCAGTGGGAAATTGGCGCTGTTCGGGGAAACAGAAACAGATCGATTGCCCTTGTGACTCTCTGCCCCCCTCCCCCCTCCCCACTGCTCCCCACTCCCTCCCTCCGCTGCCGCCTCCCTTCTCCCCGCCTCCTTTCTTCTCCCCACCCCCAAAACCTCTCACCCGCGGCAGTCGGGGAGGTGAGGGGAATGGATTGGACTCCGGTGGAGAAAGCGGGTGTGTAGAAGTGGTGCTAATGGAAAGAGATTTCTGGTTTCAAAAGAGGATGCTCTACCACAAAGAGCGGCTCGCGAGCTGGCCTGGGCTCTAGCAGAGGAGAGATCCCGGGAGAACTCCGGAGCTCGCGGGGAGCGCTCCTCGGAAAACACCGGGGTCAACATGCCTGTCCGCAGGGGGCATGTGGCACCACAAAACACATTTCTGGGGACCATCATACGGAAATTTGAAGGGCAAAGTAAGTTCATTTGTTCTTCTCTCTCCCTCGCTTTCAGCTTTGATAGTGCTCTAGGCGTCCGCCGCTGACAAGCGGAGACGGCAACTCCGGGCTCTGGCAAGTTAAGAGGCTGTGAAACCCAGCCAGGAGGTTCTAACGGCAGCGGGAGTGTTCTCTCTCTGATATTAATTTTGATTTACATTTTAGATTATGGTTTCCATTATAGGAGGCAACTTGATCCTTCTCTCCCACTGCTACCTTACCTGCTTTAATGTCCTACTCTTCTACTCCCTTAATGGGAACGTACTAGTATAACAAGGGCTTATATTTTGAGGCTGTTTTATTGCAGAGTTTTCGAAAGTCAGGAGCAGGGCAGAGAATACTATTGGAACTAGAGAATGTAAATGGTAACAGCGATGGAAATGGCTATGCAAACTATATATCATCCTGGTTAAATAGCAAGGCTTTGTCATGACAGGCATGCTTGCTAGCTGCTGGTTCATAGAAGCTAAACTTTGCTTTGAATCAATGCAAATCTACACCATGCAGAAAAATTTGAAAAAAGTATTATTTGACTCTTGTTGGTTCCTAATGTAAATTAGTATTCAAAAGAATATTTTTGTCCCTTTATTATCCCCTTCAATTTTCATCCAGAAAGTTAAAAATTGGAGTGCACTAAGTAAATCCCACAAAGACTGAATGCAGAAAAATTCAATATTCTCAGGTGAACTAACTATAAGGAATAAATGTTACATAAATGTGTTAATTTTAAACTCTATATTTGTTCATTGATATTTGACATTTTTTAAAACCACATTAACACACATTTGTGTTGTGTATTCTGCAGTTATTTTAGCACTGTCTTTCATCACATGAACTTGTGTGTAAAATAAACTTCTATATCTTGCTTTATACTCTATTTGGACATGGAAAATATAATTGGTGACCAAAAATTAATAAACCATTTTTAGGTATTAAAATACCTACAACTACATAAAATTTCAAGGTTTTCCCCAAGTAGAAATGGAAAGGTGTTAACATAATATTTACTGAGAATGTGGATGTTGTGTAAATATTTCTATCTTCTGGGAAATATATGTTGTAAAAAGTTGAACCTTTTCATTACTGAACTGAAAGTTAATGTGAAATACTTTCATTGGTAATAGTTTTGTTATTTTTAAAGAATATGATGTGTGTAGCATGCCTTAGAGGGATAGAGAAAGCCAAATGCAAGAATAATAACTACTTTAAGAAAGTTGCACTCTAAAGGTCAAGGTGTAAGTGAGAAATTGGACAGCTACATAATGTTTCACTGTTTTGGCTTTGAAAATATTTATCTTACAATTAGATGGTATTCTGGAAAGAAATATCAATGGGGCAGCTGATTGTTTGAATGTGCAGTGGAACCCCAGGGAGTTAGAGGGCTTGAGAACTAGGTTATTTGGGAAATTACATTCTCAAAATTTGAAGAGTAGTTCCTTAATACTTTTTTGTTAAAACTACTTAGGACCAATAATTTCACATTTAAGGTTGGAGTCTTTTTCTCTCCTTTTTAAAAGCCTGGTCAGTTAGCAATTTGGGAAGTAACTGCATTTCAGCTCTCCTATTATCCACCAAATTGTTTTAGTGTTTATGAAAATCTTGTGGAAGATTTTTAAAAGATACCTTACTATCTTCTTATTACAGATAAAAAATTTATCATTGCAAATGCCAGAGTGCAAAACTGTGCCATCATCTACTGCAACGATGGGTTCTGTGAGATGACTGGTTTCTCTAGGCCAGATGTCATGCAAAAGCCATGCACATGTGACTTCCTCCATGGGCCGGAGACCAAGAGGCATGATATTGCCCAAATTGCCCAGGCGTTGCTGGGGTCAGAGGAGAGGAAAGTGGAGGTCACCTACTATCACAAAAATGGTAAAGTTTACCTATTTAGGATTTCTTGTATTTGACTGCATTCACATGAAATTTTGACAACTGATACTGAAAGTTCATATGCAGAGAAGCCCCAAATATGCAGGTGTAGTTATACACTTTGCTTATAGTATTTTAGGATTCAAAAATAAGGATATTCTCATTAGTAGATTAGTAAGAGCAATTTCTTCTTTGAGAAAGTGTCCTCTGTACTCTTCAAAAGTGCAATAAGTTAATGTCTCTGAGGACAAAGTGCTGTAATTCTTACTCTCTCCCCTTTCTAAGGAATGATAAAAGGACCAGTAATTTACTGGTATTGTTGACATGCATTTGGTGGGAAAAAAATACAGAGTTTTATATAGTTGTTTAAACTCAAAAATACAAAGCAAAATCTTGTTAAAAACTATATCTGAAACTAAAACTATTAGATTATACATATTTCTTAGCTCTTCAGCTTTATTTGATAGGCAATGCCTCTTTTTTCTTTTGCTTCTTTTTATACAAGATTAAGAATCTTATATAAAAGATTTTTGTATGAGAACTTTTAAAATTGGTCTAGTAAACCTATGTGTATTCAAATAATAAGGGCTGTTTATATTCAAGATTTGTCCTAAAAACCAAAATGGATAAAGGGAACTATGATGCTGTGGAGTTATTAGTACTTATTTTTTTTAGCTGCAGCAAAACTGGCATCTTCAACTTAAGGTCAAACCTTAACTTCAAGGGCACTCTTCCTTCTTTCAAGCTTGCCATGGGACCATAAATATGTTAACATATAAAAGTCCTCAAAAATACACACTTAATGGACATGCATTTATTAAATGCACAATATATATGTATATAAAATTATACATAATGTATATTCAGATATACCCATTTTAAAGTATATACACTCCCCAATGTGCACACTTAATTATACTTGATAATGTAGGTATAAAGGTGAATGGATTAAAAATGCATATTATAGTTAGCTTTGTTGATATTGCATTAGCATTTATTTCACTGATAGAAATTAGTGAAGCAGAAGGATATCTAGTCAGCTTTTTAGGTAACTTAGGTTTTGAAATTGAATATATGAGTAATGTGTTATAGCCTGTATCATATAATTACTTGTCATTTGGTAAAATACAAACAACAAATTCTAACAGAGAAAAGTTTGAACTCTTCCTCTTCTAATCTCATAATTAAATATTTCATGACAGAAAAGGTACAATTCTTAATTATTGAAGTTCCCTTAATATCAATTTGAGTCGGTATGCACAACAAAGTATGATTGAAAAATAGGTTTGTATAATTTTAGATTAATCTGGAATGAAAACAATTATATGATTGTTAACCAACATAGAGATTGTTTTTAAAGTTCTCACTTTTCCCCCACTTTTCAATCTGTAGCACTGGCATACTAGAAATAGCCTAATTGCCCTGTTGCCTTGAAAACACTTCTTGGACTGAGGCGTTACCTAAATGCAAGTCATCTTCTTAGTGTGTGTGTATCTGATGCCAACAATTTGACTTTCGGCATAATTTGAATGTCTGATATTTTGTTTTATCTGAATACTTATCATGATGTTGACATAGTCTATACTGTGGTTTCTATGGGTCATACTGGCCCACCTTGGGTCATTATAGTTTATGGGACATTTTAGAATATTATCAACTTAGATGATTTAAGTATAAATGAATCTTGGACTGTCCAGATTACTTAGGTACTAACTATGTTTTTCATATAGTGTTTTCAAATATAAATTGTTCTTTATCAAGTGGAATAGTGCTTTTTGAAGCCTCATTTAACTTGAATAATGTGAGTGTGTGAAATAATCTCAGAATACCTTTAAAAAGCAACTTATCACAAAATTGAATGTAAAAATGTCTTCAGTGAAGATTTGGAATTTGACTAGTGCAAATCTTATTTTAGTGATTTTCTTGGTTATACAAATTGATACCTCCCTGTTTTACACAAAGACATTTATTTGGAAGTTTGTTTAGGTTTGGTTCAACGTTTGGTGATGATTTTGATTCTGTTGGTTTAATTTTGAAGTGTGATACAGTCTGCAAGGACTTGGGTAAATTTACAGTTAATGACAAATACTGTCTATTTTGCTTTCATTGATATGGGAAACATGAGGAGATCGGTCAGGAGTTTTCTTTTCTTTCCAAAGAAAAAGGTAAATTTGAATGACCTTTTTAGATTGTAAAGTCACAACCAGATTTATTGGCTCTGAATATAATCAACTTGTGTTTTTGCTACTAGTTCATATACCTTGAATAGAATCTTCAGAGGTGATTGGTTTTATTCACACAGCATCTGCAAAATCAGTCAGAGCTTGTGAAGTTTGAAAGCTTTGAAAGTCTTGCCTCTTAAAAACCCATCAGACACTCCAGATTTATAAAAGCAGGAAGGGACAAAATCAACATTTTCATTGATTTGTTTCTTGAAGTTTCCTTTATTCTTCATTACTGAGGTCATTTACTTTTGAGAGGTTCTTGGAGTCTGAAGAGTATGTACAGAAAATGCTTTCTTTACTTATTCTTTATTTAGCATTTCATAGGAATATGAATACTAATATAGTATGCATGATGAGCAAAGTAACAAAAAGTTTAGATACTCTCCACTTTTTTCATTCACTCATATTGGAGTAGCAAAAACATGAACATGGCATTATTTCTGAAGTGGCCAGAGGGTTTATAAGCAATGTAAACACTGTGGCCTATGTAATGAGTTCCCATTGATGCAGCGCACGGTGAGTTCTGTGATTACCATTGTGCAGCAACCCTTCCTACCATGCTGGTTTATGTGGTTTAACTGGGTACAGTAGGACTTGCTGTTTACCAGGATATCAATTTTTAAAAACCTAGTTATTTGTGATAAGAATATTTGACAGCCCTTCTTTTGAGGATTCTATTTTACAGCTTAAGTCATTATTGCATAAATCATTCTTGGCAGCTGTGAAATATTGCTTTAGGTAATAAAGATATAAATCTTTTGACATAAAACTCTAATTATACAAAACTATAATTATGGTGAGGCTTATATAAGGATGGGTATTTTAGTAGCATAGTATGTTCATTTTAAAAGTACCTTTTCAGGAATAGTGATTGAGAAATGGCAAACACTCGGTTATTAACAAACTTATCGCATAGAGGGGATGTTAATTATTAAAAAACAGAAGGAATAATTTAGTCATCCCTTAGTTTATTGCTCATTTAGTTTGCTGTGATTATCATGAATTAGAGTTAGCTAGTTAAGTGCTAAACAACGTCAGTAACATTTGGAGATGTGATTTTTACCTTAAATCATGTCCCAACTGTAAGCTTTTGTAAAATTAAAGTAAATTCTGCAAGAGAAATAAAGGTCTTAACTCAGTAAAAAAACAGGACTTGACATGCATTATTTTTAAAGGACTGAACATTTCTATATTTTTGCCATTACGCTATTAGACATAGTAAAATGGTAATTTTGTTAGCAAATCAGAAATATCCCTAACTTTGTGCTGCTGTTCATTTTATTTTTTTTAAAGAATTTATTTATTTATTTTTAGAGAGAGAGGAAGAGAAGGAGAAGCAGAGGGAGAGAAAACATCAATGTGTGGTTGCTTCTTGAGCACCCCCAATTGGGGCCTGGCCTGCAACCCAGGCATGTGCCCTGACTGGGAATTGAACCAGTGACCCTTTGGTTTGCAGGCCTGTGTTCAATCTACTGAGCGACATGAGCCAGGGCCTGTGCTACTTTTTAAAAACTAACAGATGAAACGGGGCTGAGGGAAGTCCATTTCTGATCCAAATAGGGACCACTTGCAGACAGGGCACCAGTCATGGTGGGATCAGTAACAAGTTTCAGAGGCAGCATTGGATTCAACTAAAGCAGAAAGTGGTGAATCAGTCTATCATCCCTAAGGATCATTAGGGAAGACTTTACAGAAACTGTCGTGTTGCTGTGAATAAAGGGGAAGATGCATACTAAGGATCACCTTCCTCTAAGGTAATGTTTTAGGCAATAGAGGCATAATAGGAGATACAAAGGAGGATACAAACTGATCTCTGCTTTTAGGATGTTTGTATTATAGAGTGATTCATGTTCATTTCTATCTTCTCCCCAAGATGTTTTTATGAGATTGTTTTTAAGGAAAAAAAGCATATATAGACCACAAATGAAGAAGCCTTTATGTAAATGGAAAACAGAATTAAGGGTTAATTACCACTCTTCCTCCATTTCCCCACCCTAATGTAAACTTGTTTATGTATATTTTCTGTCACCTTTTGTCATTTACATGTAATTATAACTTATTAAAGAGACAATGTAGTTTGCTTAAAATTTTAATAGCTCAAAATAAGTCATAATAGCTTTACATATTATGTGATATGTAAAATATTCAGCTGTTCTATTTGCCAAACTGTAGTAGAGGTACAGATGGTGGTTTTTAGAAAAAAATAGAAATATATTTTGTATGTAAATACTTGAAACAATGAAAAATGTTTGCAGAGAATATCTTGCCTAGAGTTTGTTTTGGTGTTCATTTAATTTTCTGTTTATATATTTCATGTCCTACTTGAGAGAATATTACTGTGACGTTACTATTAAAGTAACTTTCTATTACATACATGAAGTTACATACATAAAGTAACTTTCTATTATAATATTTTATGGACATTAACTATCATATATAACTCAAGCTCAATCAATTTTATTTGTTGCCAAAATCAGAATTCTCAAGAATTATTTCTCCTCACAATTTGAAAACTGTATTTCAGTATTGTCCCAAGTGAAAACAAAATGTTCTAAAACTGCGGGTAGGCTGTGTTCATCAGTCCTTTTTCACCACTCACCAGCACCATACCTCTAAGCAACTTTGGTGCTGAAAAGAAGCCCTGTTATCTGCCAGCTTGAGAGATAACTGCTCAGTTATTTTGACACCGGAGGGTCTTGAGAACAGGGTCAGTTTAGGGCTCTATGCACAGGCTAGATTTATTAGGAAGAACTGGTTTCTCTGGTTCCTATTGGCTTCTATTGTCTTTCAGTGTTGTTTTCATTTTACTTATTTATTTTGTTTTTGCTATAAAAATCACTAAATCAATTACTGTCGATCAGCAGCCAGGAGAGTCCTAGGATAATTGAGACAGGGAAGTAGCAGTTTGAGCATGGAATGTTAAGATAAAAACACTCATCTGGCCATCTAAACATGAACACTCCGGCTCATTTTCTATTTTTTCTCTACCTCTTTCCTAAACCAAATTGATTAGAAATTCCTTTCAGTCTTCACATCTGAAATATTTCCCAGTGCTACCCCCACTTCTCCAGTACTGCCAAGTACTCCAGTTGAAGCTCGGTGAATCTTTCTTCTGGAGTACTGAGTATAAAACTTTCCCTCCCTCTCCAATCCTTTTTTCGCAATGTCATCAGAGAACTCTCTATGAAACAAGAATCACATATCCTGGTGACTTACTGGAATAAGGCATCATTGTAAATGGATTTCAGGTATTAATTAATGAATATAACAATACTATTCTTATATTCTTATAGTCTTATTTTCCTTATTACATGAGAACAATGCTGAAACCCAGAGAAACTGAACAATTTCCAAATGACACCCACAGAGTCCATAAAATGTTGAAGCCTGAGTCTTTAACAACTTTGATGTATTTGCTGCTCAATATACTTATGTCTTCACTTGGCTTAAAAATCTATCTTAATTCATTAAAACTGTCAGGATAATGTTTTAGACCTTTTAGTAGGATGCTTGGTGCCCTTCACAGTTTAATTTACTTGGATTTCAAGTAGGGTATGTTTAAAAGAACCAGCTAGATCCCAGCTCGGGCAATAGCTAAGTGAACTTGACTAAGTTTGCCTTTATGGTGCCTCCATTTTCTCTTCTGGTATATATTTGGAAAATAATATCTACTTTGATAGGCTGAGTGAACATGTTGTATACAGTAAACTACACAGCATTATTGCTGGCATGTTTGCTATCCCATAATATGTGTTTAATCAATATCAATCAATTGAATATCTTTTCAACTCCATTTCTCCTGAAAATTTTATGTTTCAATAATACTTGACTGCTCACAATTTCTTAAATGAGCCAAGCACTTTTATGTCACCAAGTCTTTGTTTATCCTTCAGAAGTTTTCCTTTGTCTATAATAGGCAGTACAAAGAATCCATGAATGGATTTCTTTTTCCTCAGCTTCTGACTCAAAAGAAACATTATCTTCCTCCCCAAAACAGGTCAAAAGACATCTGTATGAAGTCCTTCCTGATCGCCCTATTGCCTGCTCCAGAACATTGATTAACATACCTCTGTGTCTCTGTAACACTTGGTTCTCCACTCCAGTGCAGCACCTGGAGTGTTTTATGTGTCATTACATATTGTCCTAGAAAATGTCATCTGTATTTTTTAACCCATCTGAAAAACATGCCAAGTCTTTTTAATTTTTATGCTCAGAAAAGAACCTGGTATGAAGTGCATGCCCAAGTAGATCTCACACAAAGAATAAAGAGAGGGTGAGAAATGATACCATAGAATTGAAAAAACAAGAAACAGATGGAGATCAAGAGATCCTGAGGAAAGTGAGTTGCCAGAAAAGAGTGATGTTTTGATTTTTCTTACTTCCTTTAGAACACTTCTAAAATGTTCTTAAGAACAATTTTCCCCTTAATTTTTTAATGGACATATTCCTTTGCTTAATAAGCTAAGGTATTAAATCATCTTCATAGCTTATAACTATACAAATAGCTAGAAAATATTTAATAAAGAGGTAGGGAGAAGTTATTAACCAGAAATCATTAACCAGTTTCCCAAGTGTCACTCAATCCCCACCAAATCAGAATGACTCTCACTAGTGTCTCCAACAATCTCTACGTGATAGCCAATTTCAAAGTTTTCTTCTGTTCTCTGAATTCATTGCTGTGTCTGACACTCTGCTTACTACACAAATTACACTGTATTGGCATTCTATATCTAGTACAGGATTTTATCCCTCAGTGTTTTTTTGAAAATTCTTCATTGACAATGAAGCTGATTTCAGGGTCAATCAATAATGAGTGTTGGATCTAAAACTATTATTGTCAAATGAATGTTTACTTTCTATATACTGTGCTGTCTGCATTTAGTAGAAGTACTGAATCACCAAGAAACAATAGAGTCAGGCAGCAGCAGGACACTAATCATCACAGAGGAAATCTGTCCTGTTACTGAACAATTAAGAAGGTCAAATTGCCACTTGTCACAGGTAGGTTATGAGAAAATTGAGTACCAAGCTCCTATCATCATGACTGAACATTTTATATCTTCCTCTTGTTCCTTTAATTCGTATGAAATATTTAATTAAGAATATCAAAGTACTCTTTCTGTGGACAGCTCAAATCCTGGCTGAGGCAACTCCTGTGCCCTGTTCTCATTTAAAGTAAGTTTGCACCTTTACAAATTCTCCTTTTCGTGCTTTCTGCTGTTTTGTAACTGTCTCACACTACTTTTTACTTTGAAAATGGGTAGAACAAGCCTTGGCTGGTGCTTAGTGGGTAAGAATTAGAGAGAAAGAGATATGACTGTGGGTGCATTTATGCCTTTGGTTGGCTCAGTTTGTAAAATAATCTCAAACTAGACTGTGTGAGGCAGGGCCTGGCAAAGCTGCCTGAACCACACTGCTTTTGTTTGCCTCCATTTTCCTCCAGGATGATCAGTTAGAAGACATGTTATAGCAGGTGGAATTTCACCATCGTTGGTTTTATTGATTATTTTCCTGGTTATTTTTTTCTAATTTCTTAAGGTACCTTAGGAGTGTTTCTACTTGTTGTGGTTTTGTTTGTTTTGATAGCATATTAATTCTTGCATGTTGTTTGAAATACTGGTTTTGAGAAATACATATGTGCATTGGTTTAAGGCAACTAATAATGGTTGTGGCTTCTTTTACTGACTATTGACCTTTATGCTCAAAACACCCTCTTTATTCTATTCAGTAAAATCTGTATTAATGATCCATGATAATGGGCTTGATGAGAGAGTTTAAAATATAAAATTAATAGTGGTTTTATAACCAGTTTCTCATATATCAAGTTAAAAATTAAAATATAGGATAAGATAAATAAGCTATTTTATATGTTAAAAGGAAATAAACATTTATTTATGTTAGAAAACACTACATATTGAAATCACATTCTTAAGGTCTTTGAATATACTAATTAAAATCACATCAATTTAAGAAACTTAATGTTAGAGATAATCAACATTATATATTATGTGAATAATTTTTTAATCAAGTTCCTATTTACTTCTCTTAGCAAAATTAGTTAAAATTTCTTTAGTTTTGCTAAAAGTTTCAATATACACTGTCCATTTTCTTAAATACTGTTAAGCAGTTGATCTTTAGCAATACATTTATTTAGGTCTTTAATGCACATAGATGTATTAATTGCTATGGTCATATTTCATAGACCATAGCCCTCTACCCAATTTAGATCTTCTCCCAAAATACCAATATTAATGAAGTTAAAATTCTGTAACTTACTCTTTATATGTTGCTTTATCAGACTTTTATGACAGCTTTGGGAGTATATATTATCCAATTAATATTATAAATTAAATTGAAGTTCAAAGAAATTAAGTACTGATGATCACAGAGCAAGTTTTAAAATCTAGACTTGTCCATGCTTGCAAACTTTTATTGCCCATTTTATTGCCTCACATAATACACCTTTTAAGCCTCATCCTACCCCATCCTATATGTCCTAATTCTAGTTCTTAATCATAGATTTATGGATTACTTGATGCATGAATCTGATTAATTCACACCAATGGGTAAATGAAGTGAGCTCTATCCTAGGAATTTTGCATTTTAAAAAGAACTCTATCATTCAAAATGAATGTCTGTCTTGCAGGATATTTGATTTCAGTAGAGAGGACAGCTAGCACGTGCTTGCTTGTAATCTTTGCATAATTATTAATGGCACTCTTTTTTACTCTTAAAAGTGTCCCTGTTTTAGACTGTAAATTACATGGTCACTTTATAGCTGGGGGATATTTTTAGTGAAGGGCCTCTCAGCTGCTCTTTGTGTAGTCATTATCCAGGAATTCCAGAGGAAAATTCATGTAGTAGTGTGATTCAGTAGCAGAAGCTCTATTGTGTTATTAGCCTCTCCTTTTCCCACAAATAAGTTTTATTTCCTGGGAAAATTATGTGATGTGACCAAATTCACCACTTGTATTTAAAAAAAGAAATCATGAATTTATTGGTGCGATGAGTCTCTGGTTTATTTTTTTAAAAGCCCTATAGTTTCTTCACCTGGGGCCACATGTCAGACAAGCTCCCCTGCTGCATACCCTACTGCCTGTGTCCCTCAGCACCTCCTCGAGGCTGCCAGCTTCTCCTTCCCACATCTTCTCTGAATCCCTCAGGCAAACTTATCCGCGTTTCCTACATTTCTTCCTCTCATCAGAGCACTGAAGACATTATCTTGTAATAATTTGTTTCTATGTCTATTTCTTGAGCTCTTGGAAGGGACTTATTAAGACATTTATATTTAAAAAAGAGAGGAACTGTGAAGAGAGTGAAAAATAAAAGAACCTGGGAATATACCTGTTTACCAATGGGAATGTCAGGTGGCAGGTTCTAGAGAGTTTCCCCCATCCATTCATTCAATTTCCTGTGCCAGTCATTTTGCTATGTATGAGAATTATAAAATTAAGAGCTTACATTATTTATTAATTTATAACTTGATAACTTGCTGCAATTTATTCTAATGCTTAATAACTTGTGGCTCTTTCTAAAAAGACATGACAACTAATCACTCTTATTTAGTTAGACCAAAAGGAGTAAGGTGAATGTTCTGGATAATCTGGAATGATCCTTAATGCCTAAACAGTTGGCTGATTCTGATGGAGCATCCACAGGTCAATTAATAAAATGTGTACATGTTCTTACAATAATATGTGCAAGTTTGCAAGACATTTCAGCCCTCCCTGAAAACCCTTAATTGAATACACACGATAAAGTACATATAAAACCTTGAAATTATTCTGATGTATTTTCTCGCTATCTCCATACACTAAAAACAACCTCATACTGACACTGGTTTGCAACACATTTCATTATTTTTTCCCAAACCCAGAGTCATAGGTTGAGATTGTCAAGTCTAGATAGTATCATCAGACACTTCCTCAGTCACATCCTAATACAGGATTTCATCATCTCCACAAGGACGTCATATCTTATTCTCTCTCCTAGTGATTTTAACTCCACTGTCAATAAATAGGACAATACAAAGAATAACTTTTAAAAAACTATAATCTTAACCTGAGAGATAGCCACTGTTAAATTATGGCATATATTCTTGTCTATAATTTTTCTAACCAATACACACATGCACACTTATTTTTTACAATATCAGAATAACACTAGATCTAGTAAATTGTAGCCTGTTTTTCTCACTGAGAAATTTATCATAAACATGTATATGATTTAATGATTACATAACATTTAACACATGGAAAGCCTGAAATTATTTTAATATTCACAAAGGATTACATTAAAGGAAATACATCTTATTATTAAACACTTTATTTTTTCAACTTTCACAATTGTAAAATATTCAAAGAACCTGTACATCCATCTTGCACACTTGCACTAATTCTTTCTTTAGTGTATAGCTAAAAGTATAATGCTGGGTAAAAACAGTATGTATATCTTAAAAATCTTTGGTACCTCTTGTCAAATTAAACTCCAAAAGAGAGTGCACTCAATTGCACATTTATGGTTTATAGTTAAACTTAGCATTCCTTTTAATTTTTCTTGAGCCCATAAAATAACCTTTTTGTCTGATTACTAAATTTAATTCATAACCTTTACTGAAAGCTCATGTAGAAATATATAGGATCAATTTATTTCTTTTTAAAAGAAAAAGTTACTTTGAAATGCCAAAACTAGGAAATGATGGGAATCTCCTGAGTAGCTGAATGTCTGAACTGGATGCCCTAGTCCACATGAGGGGACTTCTTCCAAAAAAACACTTTACACTGGCATTTTCATTTCAGTAATTGCTTAACAATTTTTTAAGCTCAGACTCAGAAACTAGTTACAATTTTTGACTTCTAGCAGTATCGTGTGAACTTTTCTCCTTTGTATTTGGGATAAGTTGGATCTTATTATTTTTAGTACCTTTTTCTACGTAGACTACTAGTGCAACTCTTGATTAGTAAAAACATTTTTATTGGTAGTTTGCATCTGAATATATATATATTCACATAAACATACTTAAATTTTATTTGTTTTCTTAGATTCAAAGTGATAAGCATGGAAGGTAATAAACTCATAACTACAATAAACATTTGCCTAGGAGACCATGTACCAAAAATGAAATGTACTTATTAAGAATAAATAGCATTAAATGCTCAAAATTATAAAATAATTTCAAGGAAACATGTAAGTTACAGAAACTCATAACAGTATTAGATAAACCACTAGCTGTATCCTAATATAATACTTCCTAAATGACCACAGGGAAGGATCATTTCTTCCTAGGCTACCTTACTTAAGCAAGACATGAGGAACACACGTAATCTGATATTTCTAGCTGTGACTCAATTCTCCAGTCTTCCCTCCAGGTGTTCTTTATAATGAACGCCACCTAACCAAGGCTCAGTAGGATTTATGAATTCCCAAATTGCTATTCTCATAATTCGTTCCCCGAATGAAGGACACAAAAAAATGCCTCTAATGACATGCAGCCTCAACTGTCCTATTAATTGGCTTCTATTCAGTTCTCACTCCAAAGCTGCAGAACTTTTTTCTTTGCAGTTCACAATTCTAGAGGGAGCAAAAGGTATTTTACCGAAATTTCATACCCACCAACATTTATTATTTTATATGTATTCATGACAATGTGATTATAGTGTGAGTTATATAACATTCTGTTTTAATCATTGACTCCCTAGAGGATTCCAGTAACTTCAATTCTGAGTTTTCCCCTGGAGAATACTTCATTTAAAAGAGATCTCGTAGTCTTTTTTTCATTGATGTAAACTTTTTGAAAACATGAGAGATACTAATTATGCTTTCTAAATATTTACAAGTTTTATAATAATATTTTTAATTTTGTTCAATAGTATAAAATAAATCTTGAATGTTTGGTTGAGCTACAACTCAGCTACAGAAATGAAAATTAATCGCAAGTATAAAAGAATAGGCAAGAGTATTTTTTAAGTGCTTTTTCTTTTGGCATTTAAAAAATTATAAAACATTATTTTTTTAGAGAGAAGTCTTAGAAATTTTTATTAGAATACCTGAGGTTGCAGAATTAAAAAAATATAAACTACTTACTTGCATATTGGAACACATGGAAAAGACAAACAAAACAGATCTCACACATTTATTTTCATTCCAGCAGAAAATGATATGTGCTACCATGTGTTAAAGACCACAAGAATCATGGAATAAAAAAACAGAAAACTATTAAAAATAATAACATTATAATATAATCAGGTAGGACCACCTTACTACCAATCTAATTATTGCAGATTTGGAATAATTGACCCCTCTCCATTCCCACCCCTAATTTAATCATAACTGACATGAAACATCAGACCCTGGAAAGGAGTTCTCTGTTTATTTTTATTTACATTTGAAAGCAGTGTTTTGTTCGTGAGTTTAAAGATTGAACTTGTTGAATTATTTTTCTCTGACAACTTATATGTTATTCTATAACTAGATGAATTAAATACAGAGTGTGGTTGAGCATTTTAAGTAATATTGATAACAACTATCATTTACTGAACACATACAATATGCTAGTACTCTTCTAAAATCTCACTTATCCCAACCTCACACCATCCTATGAAGTAGGTACTTGATTGTTTCCACTTTGGCAAATTGAAAAGACAAAGTCAATAAACTTTCTGCAGGCCACACCAAATACAACAGTATATGAGAAAGCTCTGATTTCAGTGCAGATTGTCCTCCCTCAGAGCCTTTGCTCTCCGAACCCTGCCAGTGCCACCTCAGCACACCTCCTGCACATGCAGCATCCCTGTTACACACAGTGAACACACATGTACAACCAAGCCCCCTCTTGGCAGAAAGCTATGAGTGGTTTTTGGATTGTAGGAATTTAAATGTTTAAATTTGGAGGCTTTGAATCTTTTCTCTTAAATGCAATTAAACAAATACCTGCCTTTGGAGTTTTAGAAGCAAGTTAAATTCATCTCTGTTTTCCCAGTGCTTATTCCAATGCCTTGCAAAAAGTAGCTGTTCAAACTGACAGTAACCAGAGGGGAGGGGATAATGGAGGAAAAGGGGAAGGGTCGTCAAGGAACATGTATAAAGGGACACATGAACAAAGCCAAAGGAGGGGCAAGGATCAAGGGTAGGAGCTGGGATGGGTGGGGCCGTTGGTAGTGGGAAGGGGATTGGAGACAACTGTACTTAATAAAAATAATTCAAAAAATAGCTTCTTTAAATAAATTAATAAATTAAAACATAAGGCAAATTCTGATTCTGTCAGATACTTCTTCAGTAAAGTAGGAGTCATTTCTTGCCTGTTTGGCGGGGATGATAAAGAGGAAGCAACAGCACAGTGGCTAGGTCATAGACTCTGGACTCAGGCTGCTTGGGTCATAACCCAGAACACATGCACTGTGTGATCTGCAAGTTACTCAGCTACCCTCAGCTTCATCATCAGTGAAGTGGAGGCTATGATAACAATTGAATCTAATAGGTTTTACAAAACCTAATGTGTCTATATTGTGAAAGCTCTTACAACTCTTCCCAGTACCCAGTAAGTACAATATATGTTAATGAGTAAACATTATGAAAAGAAAAATGTGAAAATGATTTGGGGTTAAAAATATATATTAAGGATATGCTCACTGAGTGTTGTGCTTAAAAGAAAATTTGGAGCTGCATGTGTGACAATAAAAATATATATCAAATTTTGACATCAGTAAGTAAAAAAAAAACCAATTTGCTTGCATTTCTTGGAAATTTAAAATGTGAAATCCCAGAACTTGTCCTGTAGATTATAATCTCAATCAAATTCTATATAATTGAATTAGTTTTAGATCTATTTTGAATGCTGCAACTTGTTTCTGGTGTTGTTCTAAAAATACCAGTATTCTGGGTAAATGGGCCTTTACAATTTTCTTTGCACAGCTATCTTTTAGCTACATCACAACCAATTCCAGTAACATTATCCCCAGAACCAGTGTGTTTTGGGAAAGTTTCTCAAGTTACAATGAAGCATAAGCTCAGTCCACCACTCCTCCCCCGGGATTTAGTGGGAATCAAGATAAAGCTTATTTAAAAAGCAAAGAAGTGGGATTAATTGAAATATACTGATTTGGAGAAATATGTAGGTAAAAATACAAAAATATAGGAACCATAGCTAAGGTGACCATATACTTTGTTATTCAAAGCAGAATTCTTTTAAAGTGAAGGGGAAGTTATTAATAATTATACTAGGAGAATAGGATGAATTCAGGACTGTCAGGTGTCCAACCTTTTGGCATCCCTGGGTCACACTGGAAAAAGAGTTGTCTGGGGCCACACAGTAAATACACAAACATTAATGAAAACTGATGAACAATAAAAAGGTTTTCAGTAAATTTATCCTTTTTTTTTGGGCCCCATTCATAGCCATCCTGGCCACATGTGGCCTATGGGCCATCAGTTGGACACCCTGGCAGACAAACTGGATGTACAAACACTGAATACAACGTATACTTGCACTGTGTTTGAGGTTTTTAGAAGGTCTACCATACTATGTTACAGGATTTTCATGAACATTTTTTTAGCCTCCTGAAACTGGTAAGTTTGAAAATGTAGCTACTCATTCTTGTGATGCCTAAAAGCTTACTAGGTAGACAAAGACAGTATCTTGCTTTCCAGAGAAATAAGTCAGTATTCCCCTAAAGAACACTGCACCTGCTGACCTCTTTGCTATAAGACTACAAATTAATCTCTCTATGAATGCCACATTGAAAGTTCTTAGTAAAGGAATTAACTCAACCTCATTAACACCAAGTCAAGGGTACTTTTAACCTGAAAGTAAACTGATTAACTTCTGCTGCTTTGTGAACCACAGTAAATCATGAGAACAGAATGGACTAAAGGTGAGAGAAGGAGTTTATTGTTGAATGCCAACAGTCCTTTATAACATATATTTTATTCCTAAAGATCCCATAAAGGATCTTTGTATTAACATCTGTTAATGCATGGGTTTGCACTGGGTGTTGTGCAGCCATCTTTTCCCAGTTTATGACTATTAGGCCTTAGTCATTTGTGTTACTCTATTTGTAATCCTGTGATAAATTAGCCTCCTTTGTATATAGAATTTGTTGTCTAATGGTTGTATGTTAAGTAGAAGGAACAATCCCAGAAAAGTTGGGGCAGAAAAGTTGGGACAGGAAGCATTAAAGCAGAAAGTTGCCAACATTCTAATTTAAAATCTTTAATTAATTAATAAGATCTGCAATACAAAGTAACTTATAATTTCTAATTAGTTTAAATGGATATTGATTTCTCCCAACTTAAAAAAATGCAATTATTTTTTAAAATCAGGACTTCTGGTCAAGTTGGCAGCATAGATAAACACAGTTGCCTCCTTGCACAACCACATCAAAATTACAACTCAACTACAGAGCAACCATCATGCACCATGTCAGAACTCAAGCTGAATACAAGTCCTACAAGTGCAGAATTAAAGAAGAAACTGACTGTGGAATTAAAGAAACCATATCGAGACATAGGAGGGGTAGAGACATGAAATGGGCTGGTTCCACACCCATGTATGGTGTATAAAAATCAGGAAGAATATCTCATAAGCAACAGGATCCAGCCCCATATGAGGGCTCCCCAGCTCATATCAGTGTCAGGGTTCCAGTGTCAGGAAGGTAAGTCTCTAAAACTTCTGGCTGTCAAAATCAGAGAGTATTGAGGCTGTGGAAGACTGAAACTGCTGGAGTCTCAGGAAGTTCAGCTTTAAAGTGCCTATGCACAAACCTACGGGCCTACTTGGACTCACTCCTTCTGAGCTCCAGCACTAGGGCATCAGCTTGAAAGGCATCAGAGACATACAAAGAGGAACTGAATTGTCCAGCATTAGGGTGAGGGCTGGGGGACAGCTTTCTCCCAGACAGAAGTGCTCGCAGAGGCCATTGTACCTTTTCTGAGCACTCCTCTCACAGAGCACAAGGCCACTAGTGGACATCATATCTGAAACTCCACCAACTTGTTTCAAACTGTTCGCCCCATGCTGGTGATTCCCTGCCCAGCCCCATCTGACTTTCAGGTGGCATCCAAGCTGTTTCCAGTGGTTTTTTCATTATGAATGGCTTGTCTTGGTCCATGCTTCATATTTTCCTAAATTCTCTCAAACAAGCAGCATCTGGCTTCAGTGAGCCCTGTACCTCTTGTTAAGTTGCCCCAGGCCTGGCACTAGCAGCAGCCAGCCTTGGTTCACAGTGCTATGATCCAAAAAGGTAAAACAGAATAAGAAAAATGCCCAAGTAAATACATTGAATAACTTATATATGTGCTGTTTCCTCTCTTAATGAACTAGGATAGAAGAAAAAACACACGGACTTTCAATCAGCATTATCTTCAATTTAGAATTAATGAAAGAACTTAATCCTAGATAAGAGCAGCATGTAAAATTATTAGCTTGCAGTGATTTCTTCTTTTCCTTGACCCTGCGTTCTTCCTTAGTTCCTTACTTCATGGAAACACTGTCCTGTCTCCAAACAATATATGAACCAGACATGGTAGAAATCATAGGCCATTCAAAAACAGAATTTACTAGTCTTTCAAGTGGCAACCAGATTAGCATTTTTTTTTGCAAAATTGAAAGAAAGAATGATCCATATGTCTAGCTTTGCTGTTATCACTTTAATTAAAATCTTTATTTTGAAAAGAATATTCAGACCTACAGAAAAGTTGCAAAATATTACAATGAACTCTCTTATTACCTTCATCTGAACTCAGCTATTGTTTATAAGTTGCCGCATTTGCTTTGTCTCTCTCTACATTTGCCTGGAAAACATATATACATATTGTTCTTTTCTGCCCTCTTACTTATTTTGCTGAGCCATTTGAAATCATTTGCAGAGACCATGACCCTTCAGCCTTAAAAAACAGCAATGTTTTATCTCATAATCAAAAAGAAATTTGATTTCTATAACTATAGATTAATTATCAAATGCAGGAAATTTTATACTTATATGGTACTATTATCTAATCTATCCTATCTTCAAATTTTTCCAATTGCCCCTGTATTTTCCTTTAGCTAATTTGTTTTTCGCAATTCAGGATTTAAACTTGTATCACACATGGCAGTTTGTTATCATGTTTCTTTAATCTCTTTTAATCAACATCACTCTCTCAGCCTTTCTTATATTTCATGACATTGATAAGTCTTTAAAAATAAAGGCTTATTCTTTCGTAGAGTATTCAATTTGAATTTGTTTGACAAATCTTTATAATTTCAGTCTAATTATACATTTTTGTCATATATAATGTATAAATGATGTTGTATCCTTTTTTACAACATCACCAAAGGCACCTAGTATAAGTTTATCCCATTATTAGTGATATTAATTTTGACATCTCACTATATTATTTTTTACATGGTTTGAAAAAGAAACAGGAAAATGAAATGTAACAATACCCTTAAATCAACATCAATAGGATCAATTTGACAAAAACATGAAAGACATTGTGAGAGAGCAAGAAATTTTCCTGTGTTCTTAAACATTTTTTCAGCTTATCTAATAATTAAATCTACATGAAACAGATTAACAAGAGAAAATAACCACATATAATCACATATATATGTATGGGAACCCCCCCATACATAAGAGGTTCAGAGACAAGGAGGGAAAATGTGTGCGTGTGTGCAGATATATATATGATTTTGAACTGGTGAGGAAAGCATCTTAGGGCAGGATGATAAGTTGTTCAGTAATCAGTGGTTTGTCCTGTTCTAAATAAAGCTCATAAACCATTATATCTGGCCATAACTCTTTTTATAGCTCAGGGCCCTAATTTAAATTCTTTTATAGAGCTGCAAAAGTATCTCTTGAGCCCAGGGGATCTTGGTTGCCTTTAGCTTAAAATACTCCGCATACACATACCACTAAGGCACATATTGGGGTGATTTGTTCTGAACACCTACAACATCTACACTAAAGTAACTACAAATATTGATGAGAGAAGTTCAGGAGCAAACAAGTAAATGGAAAGTTTTTCTGGGTTCTTGAATTGAAAGTCTCAATTTTCTAAAGATTTCTGGTCTTCCCAAATGAATTTATAATCCTAATGAAATTATAGCAGACTTTTTATAATATAAAGTAATAAGCTGATTCAAAAATTTATATGAAAAAGGAAACAATTTAGAATAGCCAATGCAATCAGAAACAAATAATGAGATTGGAAGACTCAAACCACCTGATTTTAAGAATTACTATAAAGTACAGTGGAGTGACAGTTAACTTTAGTGTATGTATATGCAAATAGATCAATCAAACAGAATAGTCTAAATAGGTCTTTACATATATACTTAATTGATTTTTGATAAAGTCACCAAGGTAATCCAATGGGGAAAAGTGACTATTTTCAACAAAGTTAGATTAAGTGGAAAAATATGAGAAAAATGGATCTTGATCCTTATGCCATACTGTGCACAGAAATTAATTTGTTGTGTTTTATACACCTACACATAAAGGTTAAAATGATAAAACTTCTAGAGATAAATTTTAAAAATCTTTGTAACTTTGAGTGGGCAAAGATATCTAAGAAATTATACAAAAGGTGCTAACTACCCATAGAATAAAAAAATGATGATTCGAACATCATCAAAGTTAAAAATTTATATACTTCAAATATTCTGTTAAGAACATGAAAATTGACTCAACCAGAGAAAATGTCATCAATGCATTTATTTGACTAAGGCAGTGGTTTTCAACCTTTTTAATCTTACGGCACATGTAAACTATTTACTAAAATTCTGCCACACGCCAAATTACATTTTTTGCTAATCTGAAAAAAATAAGTATAATTTTGATTCATTCACACCAGATGGCTATTATTGTGCTGACTGTTGACATTTTTTTATTTGACAGTTTAAGGGAAAAGAAATCAGTGCCTCTAGTGAAATAGTCAGGTGTTGCATGTTTTAAAATTCTTGCAGCACAGAAGTTCAAAGTCACTAGACTAAGGAATTATATTCTCTCTCTATATATATCTAGTATATCTAATATATCATACAAAATATAAATAACATTCAATACATAACATTATATATGTGTATCTACTAATCAGTAATGAAACAACAAACAACTAAAAAAATTGGCAAAAGACTTGTATTGATACTTCAAAAAATAAGATACATAATGGCTAATTAACACATGAAAAGGGGATGCGATTTAAAAGCAAAATAAGATGCCATTTAACACCCACCAAATAGATACAAGACTGACAACACCAAATGTTGATGAGGGCGTGGAGCAACGGAGGTTTCATACCTTGCCAGTGGGATTGCTAAGTGGTATAAACACTTTGAAAAACTGTTTAGGGTTTCATTATAAAATTAAACATGCATCTACTTTATGGTTCAGCATTTCCTCTTTTAGGTCATTATCCAAGAGAAGTAAAAAAGCTTGTGCACAAAATGATCTGTGTAAAGTGTTTACAGCCTCATTAATTCAAAATAGCCCAAATCTGGAAACAACCCAAATGTTCATCAATGAGTGACTGGCTACATAACTTGTGATATAGCCATCAATGATATATCAGTCAGTAGTAAATAATAACAAACTATTGATGTAAAAGAACAACAACATGAATGATTCTCAAAGAAGATGTTGAGTGAAAAAAGACAAAAGAATATTTTAATTTAATTTATAATTGAATTTTATAATAAATTAAATGTATTTTATAATATATAATATAGTATGAATTATATTCATAATTTAATTTAAATAGAGCTCAAGATTAGAAAAATGAACTAAATTACAGAGATAGAAATCAAAACAGTTGTTGCTTATGGGTGGGGGGGTATAAGAATTGCCTGGAAGAGAGTATTGTGGAGGAAGAAACTTTCCTCTGCCTGAAGGTCCTTTTGGAGGGTCTAATAATCAAAAAGACACGATTAACAAGAGAAAGTGACCAAATTTAATTGTATACACATGTATAGGAACCCTGCATACATGAGAGAGTCAGAGACCCCATATACATGAGACATCAATGGAAACAGAGGTATATAAGGCACACTGAGCTAGGAATGATATCATCTACCTTGGGGCTTCAGAAGGTAATTGCAGGAAGAGCATATATTCAGCAATTATTAGTTTTCCCTGCTATATAGGTAGGTAAAATATCATTTCTGGGGATAACTCCTTTTGTGGGCCAGGCTCCCAATCTAAATTCCTCCCCATTGTCAAGCTAGGTACCACCAACTTAAAATAATTTTTATACCACGGAGCTACATCTTGGGGTGGCTCATTCTGAGCCCCTATGGGGACATACAGGAAATTTTTAGAGCAATGAACATATTCTATATCTTGATCAGTGTGTTTTTTCTATGAGTCTCTATATTGGTCCAAATTCAACAAATTGCATACTTAAATTTGCATTTCACTGTACATAAATTTTCCCTCAATTTAATAAAATTGTAATATATTTTGAGTCAGACTACTTTGTTGATGACCATACAGTCATTACACACACTTCAGTGAGACATAAAGAAATGCATCAGGAGGAAATACATTCTTTAAATTCTGGACATTTACTTTCATGTGTAGGAGAATTAACATATTAACAATTTTGCTAATTGGATACTCAGCATGGAAGCAAAAATCACAGTCAATAACTCATTTTCTGTTTTTTTTTTTTTTTAAGTTGAAAGTCATCAGTAATATCATGAAATACCAACCAGAATTTCTTTTCATGATTTAGGAAATAAGGGTAACACATTTGATTAGCAACTACTTTTGTTCATTTTTCTTGGTTGCCTCTCAGATTATAAAATGCCTTAAAGGAACTAAATCAATTATTTTTATTATATGTCAGCCTATTTTGTATTCACTTTTACCTCTTGGAACTGTGATAATTTATCATTTTAAATCCAATATTTTATTCTTCTGAAACTATATCTAAATCAATTTCATTTAATTCTCTTTTACATTAGTAAATGGTGTATCAGTTTTGTTTAAGGGCATTATTTGTATTTTTAAGTGGCAAATAGATTTTCAATAATCTGTGAGCTCTTCAGGATAAGGTATTCTCTATTGATTTCTATTTACACTTTTCAAGATTCTATTATAGGAAAAGGAAGAAGTAACCATTTTTATTAAAGTCACTTTTTCTTTGATGTCAATCCAAGCATTCTGCAAAAACAAAACATAGGTCAATAATGAAAGTATCTGGAACTGTAGAAGGGGTTTCTTTAATAGAGCTAATTTCTAAGTGGGTTTTTAAATTTGGAGCATAAAGGGTATAAGGAAATTAATTGTGTAATACAAAAAAAATATGTGCTACTCATGTGGTTAAGTGAAGCTCTTCTTCACCCAAATACTGTTATCTAGAATGACAAGGCTTTCTTTGAAGAGTAAAAGAATCATGTTTAAATGTATAGTTATGTTGGGATTAATATGGCTACATTCAAGAGATGGTAGTAATTGAATTATAAATATGGTTCAAAAGAAAAGTTTATTTATGGCTACTAGAGCTGAGACAGACATATTTGAGATGCAGACTTACCATTTGATTGACTTTGAGGAGACTGGCATAAAGGGCAACCAGGTTTCCTCAGCAGCCAACCCTTGGTGCCCCTCTTGCTTTCTGGTGTGCAAAATCTACCAAGGCACTCTGACCCAAGTTTCGTATTTCTCACCTTCTTTCATTCTTTATGTTTAACAGTTTAAAATCAAGTCAAAAGCACACCTGAAGCCTAATGCACATGCAATTGCATTACTTAAAATTTTTCTAATGAAAAATCATGAAAGTCAAATGATATCTAATTATTTTATCTGTAATTGACCACTAAAGATTGTTGAAACATATATATGGAAATTACTGTCTCATATTTTTTTTTAAAAGCTTTTTTTTTTTTTTTAATATATATATATTTATTTATTTTTTTTTTTAGGGAGGGAAGGGAGGGAGATAGAGAGAGAGAGGGAAACATCAATGTGCGGTTGCTGGGGGTTATGGCCTGCAACCCAGGAATGTACCCTGGCTGGGAATCGAACCTGGGACACTCTGGTTCCCAGCCCGCGCTCAATCCACTGAGCTACGCCAGCCAGGGCTCTGTCTCATATTTTAATATTATCATTTTGATTATGTCTATCAGTTTGAAAATTTTAAAACTTCACTTGTATAAATGGAGCCTTCATTTCAATAATTTTATTCTTTTAATTATAAAGTGAACCATCATGTTTAGAACAAATAGGAGGATGAGATATCTTTTCTCTTTTAATTGATGTAAACATTAGATTATGATCTATGGTATTTAAGAAATATTTGGAAATATTACTTTCTGTGAAAAAATATGATTTTTAAAATAGAAAAACAAAAGTTTATATTTCCTACTCAGTTATTGGAAGAGACAGAAAAAAAAAGGAGGAAAGATTCAAATACAGGAAAACACAACTGAAGTACAAAGAAAACAAATATGTAGGCCTATGGTGGAGAGTGAGTAGGGTAGGAAAACTACTTTAAGGCAATAAGGGAAAAACATTTCACATATGTAAATATATTTTATATGAAATGTATATTTTATTTTTTAAAGATTTTATTTATTTATTTTTAGACAGAGGGGAAAGGAGAAAGAGAGGGAGAGAAACATTAGTGTGTGGTTGTTTTTTGTGGTCCCCCACCTGGGGACCTGGCCCACAACCCAGGCATGTGCCCTGACTGGGAATCAGACCCTGGACTCCTTGGTTTGCAGGTCAGCACTCAATCCACTGAGCTGCAGCAGCCAGAGCTAAATATATATTTATATATAAATGTATTTAAATATACATGTATTTATTATAAATATATCACAATATACATGCATTATGTATAAATACATGTATATTATGTTTTATATATAATATATTCATATTATATGTTTGTATATAAATATATTTTATATTATATATATAGAAAGAGAGAGAGAGAGACAGATGCTACTGACTTCCTCTCCCCAGAAGAAAACATGCCAATGAAATCTTTGACAAGCAAAAGCTCAAGAGGGTTATTGGAGGCTAGACAGCATGAGCCTAGAAGGATGAATTCTTTAGTGTGAAGAATATTTATTCCTTAGCTCTATTTACTGTTCTATTAGGAGCTAAGGTAAGAGTGATGAATAATGGATAAGAGGACACCCTAATTGTTCTCTGTAACAAAAGTAGCAGCACTGGAATTCCTTATATCTTATTGTGTGAGTACCATATATTGACATTTACACAGATGAAAGAACTTCCCTTTTGTAGATAAAAGGTCTTTGTTCCAAATACCAAATTTATGTTTCCAGATGTAGAAGTGAATGCATGGGGTCTATTTTGCCTTCCACACCTCATTTCTTTGAGAAGTAATTAGATTAGGCCTCATAGAAAACAAGGTAATAATGATAATGATATTTCATTAATGATAATGACTCAACATTTGAGTCCATTTAAAACAGTATCTAGAGATGAAATGCTGCAGAATCATGAAATTTTAAGATGGTAAGCAACTGGGATCACCAATTATGCTTTCTAGGAAATACACCGATGGTTTCTGGCCCAGGGCAACTGCCCCACAAATGCAAACCAACTAAGGTGCTTTCTACCTGCCTTCAGCCTCTTTTCCTCCCCTTCTTTTCTACTTCATATCTCCTTCCCTTCTTTATTTTAACAACCTTTATTTTACAAATGTAGAAGCCAAGGCCAGGCAACCTGCCCAAGCTTAACTTGACATCAGGACCAGGGTCCATATCTTCCAATTTGTAAATCAGGGCTGGTGTTCCTATTATATAATGAAAACATTGTCTTCCTGTTCATGCTCTCAAATAAACAATCTTCTTACAATTATCAATATTTAGTTTCTTTTTCTTGAAGATGAGGAGCCCTTTGCCTGAATTTCAAGTCAGCATTTCACTGAGTTTGAGCAATTGCATATCATCTTATTTCCTCATTGAGCATTTAACTTGCTCTTTCAGTGCTTTTTAAACAACATTTCATTGTACCTTTTTCCCCAATATATCACATGAAGTGATATAAATTAATATAAGCTTCTTGAGCAGGTATAGTGCTCTCTGCACTGTATGTTAAAATAGTGAAACCTATTTGCTATAAAATGATATTGCAATATTTTAAGAGGGGAACTCACATCTCACAGACCAGCTACAAGGGTATTTGAGATGGAATGGCATGCAGATCTATTTGAATTGGTAAACCTAATTTATTCTGCTTTATGAGCTCTTGCAGGTAGTTTTGGAGAATTTCTGCATTTGTGTTTGTAAGAAATGCTAACATCAGCTAGGCTTGTCTCTCTCATAAAAACAACTCCACTGCAGAGAACAAAAAATTAAATGAGGACAATCCATTCTAGTTACAGTTAGACTTTTGGAGTTTGTGTGTTTTTCTGAGTTGTTTCAGTCATACAATCCTTAGAGATTATAACTATTCAAAGCACCAGCATCCTGCATGCTGTAGTCACACTGTATTGTTTTGGCTCCCACTTATGCCTAAGAAGACACTGGGGGTTGGAAAATTAGAGTAACCTCAGTGATGATATTTTCTTTCTGCATGATCTTCCCGGATGATTGCACCCTTAATTTTCCCAATTGTAGAAAATAATAACATGTTCAACTTTTAAAAACTTATGTCTTGAGAAGATAAGTGTTTGGTTAGAATTTTGAAAATATGCAGTTCTTTTGGCTGCTACCTTCATTTGGTAAAGTCTTTGTTACTTTGACATTTTAATTGTATGTGTGTGATGTTGAGGTATTTCTGTCTTAATTTTTAAAAAAGAATAAATAATAGTATTCTATATCATGTTATCTATTTTATCCAGAATTTGGTGTCTGTGATCTGTTTTTCCCCAAATCATTTTTCTTTAATTCCTAAATTGTAGTTAAGGAAAAAAAAACTTTTATAACATAATATTTTAACATTCTAGTCTTTTTTTCACTCACTATAATATTACCATGCAAGATAAATAAGAGATCTAAGCATGGATGGGCATTATTATCAAAGTAGCTTTTCATTTAAATCTTATTACCCTATTTCATTAGAAACTGATTAAAACTTGGTATATTTACCATTAAGATGAAGGTGTTGTATTATTTTAAGGAATAGGAATTCCCAGGAGTTATTGTTTTTTTAAAGATTTTATTTATTTACTTTCAGAGAAGGAAGGGAGGGAGAAAGAGAGAGAGAGAGAAACATCAATGTGTGGTTGCTGGGGGTCATGGCCTGCAACCCAGGCATGTGCCCTGACTGGGAATCGAACCTGCGACACTTTGGTTCGCAGCCTGTGCTTAATCCACTTAGCTACGCCAGCCAGGGCTAGGTGTTGTATTTTAAGAAGACAGATTCTAAAGTTGAGAATCATAATGATGACCTGGCTTTTTTTGATGACCTCCCATTTTATCCAAATGGGGAGTTGGATAAAATATTAATCTACCTGTAAGACTTGGACTTAGACCAAACAGACTACGAGTCAGAAAACACTGTTTCCAGGAAAGGTAGAGGGCCAGCTAGTTAGTGTAGGCTGGAGCTGTAGGCAGGTTCCTGGAGGCCCCCAAATAATCCTATAGTAGCTGGGTCACATGGTAGTCTCTGGGGTTGTGCAGTCAAGGTAGTGTGGGCAGCATTCAAAGGGTCATTAGTGGCCATTTACCAAACTATACAGTACTTTGTGATTTTATTGACAGAAATGGCTATACAGGGTATAATTATCAAATAACAGTATATGTGTATATCACAGATATATAACTTTATACCTTTTATTATATATAACTTATTATATAGGTAAATTTTTCTTAGTATGAACAGTACAACTAGGATGCTTACTTGGTTTAAGTCTAGAATTCAAGGGAATTATTATTAGGTAAACCCAACATTATCTTTTAGTATTCATTAGAATGCTTGTGTCACATGAGAGTTTTCGAAATTCTTTGAAATGAGATTAGTAGGGACTACATGTAGTTAAATGATCTTCATTCTTTTTTTTTCTGTCAGGATTATACCCTGAGGATCCCAAAACACCAATTCAAAAGAACCTATGCACCCCAGTGATCTTCATTCTTGAATGAAACCCTCCATAAGCAAAGCTTGGGGTGATAAATTTCTATACTCCTATTAAAAATCCACTAGAGTGGTTATGTGGGGGAGGAAGTTACTTATTGGGAGGGAATATAGAAGATTATCTCACTCATACATGAAATAATAGGTTCTTATATTCAAAATTTTTTCTGAAGATTGTATTGGTGGAATGATTCACAATTTCTCTCACTCTAGCTGACTTGTTACAGTGCACCTGAGTTTGTCTCAATATCAGCTATATAAAAAAAAAGAGCTCGGGAAACTTTGAGAATCACTCTATCATATCTGCTTTGAAGTTTCTATGTAAATGTGGCAATCTTGAAAGAGATAGACAATATTATTGAAAAGACAGATCACTATGACATTCATTTATTTCAAAGTTCTAAATAATGCTAGCATGTGGCCTATTAAATAAAATACATCTGGCATATTCAATGTGTAAAAATGTAAATATAATTACTATTAAAATTAATTTTTTCTAATGACAGACTAGGAAATTCAGATGGATTTTTAAATTTTTAAAGCTGTGTTAACAGTGGCTGATAGTGGATAAAAAATAAATCTCCCCATGCTTTTATAGCTTTTCCTACCAACAACTGGAAAAGAGCGAACGATGGACATAAAGTGCTGATCTAAGGTGTTAGAAGTTTCACCAGGTTTTAATGAGCCTCACAAATCACCCCAGATGGCAGTCTGATATATTACAGCCCCTCTAATACAGTTTTCTTCCCTACTGTTTAGTGACACTTAAAGAGTATACAAAAGTAGAGGGATGCACCTGATGAAGAATACTGCTGACAAAGTGTAAAACACAAATTTGGCTTTAATTCTCATCTATGATTATTTTCCCTTTCTTTGAGTTGAAGGTTAGCATGTTGCAGTTGTTCCTGGGCCTACTTGGGTGCTGGGGAGAAAAGTAATCTAATGTGAACTATCCTGACTGTGTTTTCTTGACTCCTCTCACCTTCAACATTTCCAATCCCCTGTCTCTATAGTCCTTGTCTTGTGTCAGTTTGAACATGCAAAAACATATTGCCTAAATTTCAGAGGGAGGGTAAAGAAAAGGTCTATTGTATTATTTTCTCATTGGTTGCTCTCTGATTTTTATCTACTTCTTTCCATGTCAGATTTCTTAAGTTTCTTCTTCCTACCTTTTCTCTGCATTTCCGTACCTCTCTGCCCATTCTCAAGTCCCAGAAATCATTGAATCCCGGTCATCCCAGTGAAACTTCACTCTCAAATTTCACCAAGGATATCTTTACTATAAGGTTGCTTTCTCTTCTTCAGAGTATACTTCAGAGAACTCTTCTTTCTCTTATTTCTTGATATTACAGTACCCTTTCCCTATGAATGTTTCTTTGATTCTCATCTCCAACTGTCTTTGGATCTTCATTCTTTATTATTATTGTTGATTTGTTAACTGCAGTTTTACTTCTCAACTCCTACCTATAGAACTGTTTCTTCACCCTTATTCAAGTACAGTTTCTTAATGACTAGTAATTATTTCATTTTCATTCCAGTTATCCTGTATTTCACTACCAGTATGATCACATTTGACCCTGTTTTCAACTATTTATTTTTATCAAAATATCCAAAATATTCAAATTATTCCTCCTGATTTCTGTCTAAAGTTTATGTTTTTATGTTAAGTTGTAAGTTCTCCCACAAATTAACTCCAATCTACAGGCTGATGTTTCTGAAATATTTTAACTGTGACAATCAAAAATTATTTTATATTGTAAAAACATTCATATACACATATATGTGCACACTGTACTGTATACTCACATAATGAAAACAAGTTTCCTAAAAAGATATTTATATATACTACAAACAAATTTATTCTCATTGTATTTTGTTTCCTATAAAATATATAGGTTTTGAGCCCCTAAGTTGACTTCTTGTCATGGTCCCACCTACTTCTTGTCCACATCCATGAAGTGGCCCAGCTTCTCTGATTTTCCATCTCTTCACCCTTTGTCCCCACAACTCTCTTCAGAAGAGTCTATCACCATCCTACAAGCACAGACACTCTTGGTTTTGCATTTCATCTAGGTTTTTTCATTGTATGTATTTTCTCATCATGAAGATATCTCTTCCAGCTTCAGCTCTTAAAAATCCTCAATTCCTCCAGAGGACAACATTTCTAAATCTGTATGATACAGATGACACATAATCCTAGCTTAGTTTGTAATGCTTTTATAATAATACATTTTCTTTCTATCCAGTTTTATAAACTCATTGAGAATAGTACTATGTTCTTATAACACATTAATTGGTCAAAACAAAGCTTCTTTTAAAGTTTCTTTTAAAGTTAGTAGGACAATAAGATACTAATTAATTCATTTATCAAACTGATGGTTTTATATGATGATGTGAAAAGAACTCAGTTTCCAAGATAGGTAGAAATCTTAGCTCTACTATTTATAAGTCATGTGCTCTTGGGCGAAGTTCTGTCTCTTTCTCAATTGTAAAACTAGGACACTAGAACCTGACTCAGAAAATTGCCAGAAGGATGAAAGGAGAATGCTTGTGAAAACCCCTGGCATTTACTAGAAACCCAATGAATATTTGTTGCTAAATATGCTGTTTGGGCACATAACCATTTCACTCTATTTTTGGCTTTTTTATATTTGTTTATAATCTTTTCAAATATAATATCTCTAGCATTCCTGTTATACATTTCTGATTTTGCCAATTACCTACTAGATATTATTTCCTAAATGTTATGCTTGAGATCAAGTCTAATAAACAATAAATGGGAAAACTATGCATGCCTTCAGGTTCTGTCTCTTGATGACTCTGAATTGTTCTGGAGAGCAAAGAGGCACAACCAGCTTCTATATTATATTTTCTTAGTAAAAAGCCTGTTACCATAAGATTTGATTCCATCAACTCTAAAGGCTCATTATGCCAAGTTAAATTAACTTTAAAATGTTTTACTTAAAAATTGAAAGTTTCTTTGAAAAATAAAACAAAATATTTTTAGCTAATTCCTCATTTTGGTGGGAGGATGGTATTTTAGCCATTAGCATAACTAGTTATTTTACCAGTTATAAGAGCTTTTTTTTTAAAATTTGGGAAAGTAAGGTTTTGTATTTTAAGATAAACTAGGACACCAAGTTTTAGAGGCACATATTGCATCAGATTATAGCACTAAATTTAAATTCATTTTCAACTTTCTGTGCTATGATATATGCAGATTGAGAGGAAAGTGACACACATAAAATCATGTCTGTTAAGCTCTTTAAATTTAAAAAATAGATTTTTACTCACCAAATCTCCCAAGAGTGGAGGCATAAATTATCTACCATCAGGTAGGTCTTGCAGAGTACCAGAGACAGACCCCAGATGTGAAGGCTAGAGATGTGAGAGATAAACACAAATAAAAGCATGATTTTCCTATTCATATTAGTTTAGTTCTACCCTCAAACTAAATCCAGTATAAACTGTTTACCTTTTGTACTTCATTTAGTTTTTATTATATGTGGTCAACATGTACCTTCTGATGTGATGACAAATTTCTGACAGACTTTCTGCCAGCTCCCACCTCATAGCTTGATTTCCTTACCCACTCTTCTTCCTTTTTAAGAGATATGTTCCTAGCATAATACACTTATTCTCATCAATATATTGAAATCATAACCTCTACTAGTTTCAACTGATTCAACTAGAATATAAATACTATAGCATAGATATATTATGGATATTATTAGATTATATATGTGTATTATTTTAAGAATAGGTGAGAATGCATCATCTACTATAAAAATTTGAAAAACTGTGAGTCTATGTCAATCAAAAGTTATAAAATTTTTTATAGAATTAAATAAATAAGTTAAATTTTTTTGTTGTTTCAGATTAGCTCTGCTCCCCTCAATTAATTTGTAAAATTAGAAGAATATCTTTTGCTGTTATATTCGGTACCCTAAGGATACCTACAAATGTTTGTGTGAAATGAAAGCATTAGACCTGATTATCCTTGTCCTAAAATAAATATACTTTTATAGACATTTAATATTTTTAAGATCCAATGGTCTTATTTTGCTCCCAAAAATATTTCTAGCAAAATTTGCTTTTTGTATATAAGTCTGACATTTCTTTCTTGGTTGTATGAGCAGTAATAGTTATAGGAGCCATAAGTACTGAATGAAGCTTTACCTTCAGTTATGTAAGTTACCTATCAATAAATGTTTGACCTGTTCTCGGAAGAGGCAGAACAAGAACTTCTAAAAATGTCATTCCAATATTTCTTAGTGTTGAAATTTAAAGAAATAACATCTTCTGAAAATTCTAGTTCTTAATAAATGCATGTCATAAGAAACAAAAAGCTAAAGAATAAAAGTTAAGAGACTTAAGCTAAAGTTCAAAGACCCATGACTTAAGCCAAAATAAAATTATTAATAATTTATTCAAATTACCTCAAGAAAAGGGTAGAGATAGTTGCCAGATAATTTTTTCTTTGAATTTTCTCTCTTTCATACCATAGGGCTTAATAATAATTTTGTTTTATATCACCACTTAGTCAATGTCAACAATTATCTTTAAGTTAAACTAACTCTCAGGGTCTCAAAATTTTGATGGGTCTCAAAATTGATTCTACCTAAATCTTGATTCATATTTATCTGCATAATTCCATTGCTAGTGGATTAGAGAAATCTATCAGGAAATCCTGGCTAATCAGTTATGTGGTGAGCTTTTATCCTCCAAGTACTGAGTTTCACAAAGCAAACACTGGACTACGTGAGTTAGGACTAATGTGTGGCTTATCTCCGGCAAAATTCAGCCACCAGTTGCCTTTATTTCACTGCCCAGAAACATCCCTGTTGTTTTCTTTTGTGCAGCAGCTTTGATCTTAGGGATTGTAAAAAAATTCCAAAATCATTTCATGCAAAATATAATTAGGATTCTTTTATTTTATATGTGTGTGTATGCAAATGATGGAACTACATCAAACTAAGAAGTTTTTGCACAGCAAAGGAAAACATTAACAAAATAAAGAGACAACCCACAGAATGGGAGGCCATATTCACCGATACTCTGCAGTATAAATATGCTGCAGCAGTTTGTAATCATCAACACTGTGTCCTGCAGCTGCTTCTGCTCCAGCTACTCCCACTGTCCAGGCCATTCCACAAGTTATCATGCAGCAGCCTGCTGATCACGTACAAGGTCAGGAGCCTTTCACTGCTTCCATGTTGGCATCTGCCCCTCCTCAAGAGCAAAAGCAAATGTTGGGCGAACAGCTGTTTCCACTCATTCAAGTCATGCACCCTACTCTTGCGGGTAAAATCACTGGCATGTTGCTCGAGACTGATAATTCAGAACTTATTCATATGCTTGAGTCTCCAGATTCTCTCCATTCTAAAGTTGATGAAGCTGTAGCTGTACTACAAGCCCACCAAGTTAAAGAGGCTGCACAGAGGCAGTTGGCAGTGCCACTGTTGTTCCAACTGTTTAAAATTGATCAGGGATCATAAAAAGAAACTTGTGCTTCACCAAAGAAAAATATCTAAATATTGAACAACTTAAATATTATGGAAAAAACATTGCAAAATATAAAATAAAATTTTCAAAAAAAAAGGAAACTTTGGACCTTATGTGCTAAGCAAATGCCAGGTATAGCAAACATAATGCTAGTCCTAGATTACTTATTGATTTAAAAACAACAAATCTCAGGTTCGATTCCCACTCAGGGTACATGCAAGGGTTGCAGGCCATGACCCCCAGCAACCGCACATTGATGTTTCTCTCTCTCTCTCTCTCTCTCTCTCCCTCTCTCTCTCTCTCTCTCTTCCTCCCTCCCTTCCCTCTCTAATAAATAAATAAAATATTTAATAAATAAATAAATAAAAACAACAACAAAAGCCACAAAAATAGTAAAATATAAAAACAAATTAATATGTTATAGATCCTGGGCATAGAATTTTCAGCAAAATACCTGAATTTACAGCATTCTTTTTTTTTTTAATTTGTAATTATTTACTCTGGACCAGCTCCGAAGGTCACTTCTGTTTTAAATAACAGAATTGACAGATGAGGGAGGAATTGTGTTTTGGATTATAAAATTCTTGCTTTATTAAAAATTCCTCAAACAATGAGAAAAAGACAACTCACAGAATGGGATAACATTTGCTGATACATATGATAAGTGGTTAATACTCAAAATTTATAAAGTACTTACAAAACTCAACACCAAAAAAACAAACAACCCAATTAAAAATGTGAGAAGGACCTAAACAGACAGTTCTCCAAAGAGAACATACAGAAGGCCAATAGACTTATGAAAAGATGCTCAACTTCACTAATCATCACAGAAATGCAAATTAAGACCACAATGACCTATCATCTTATACCTGTCAGGTGGCTATCATCAATAAATCAACAAACAACTAGTACTGGTGAGGATGTGAAGAAAGGGGAATCCTTTTGCACTGTTGGTGGGAATTCAGACTGGTGTAGCCATTTTGGAAAGCAGTGTGGAGATATCTCAAAAAACTTAAAAGTGGATCTGCCTTTTGACCCAGAATCCCACTTCTGGGAATATATCCAAAGGAACTCAAAACACTATTTGTAAAGAACATAAGCACTCCTGTATTCATTACAGTGTTATTTACAATTGCTGAGATATGGAAGCAGCTCAAGTGTCCATCAGCAGATGAATAGATAAAACAACTATGAGATATTTACACAATGGAATTCTACTTGGCCATAAAAAAGAAGAAATGTGTACCCTTTGTAACAGTATGGACAGACCTGGAGAACATGATGCTAAGTGAAATAAGTCAGGCAGGGAAAGACAAATACCACATGATTTCACTCATATGTGGAATCTAATCAACAAACTGAACTGACAAGCAAAACATAGACAGACTCACAGATAAAGGACACATGACAGCCAGTGGGGGGTGGGATTAGGGGATGGAGGAATTGAGAAAAAAAGAAAAAGGACTCATGGACACAGATAACAGTGTGGTGATTTCTGGGAGGAGGAGGGTATAAGGGGGCTAAATGGTAATGGGAAAATATAATAAAGATTAAATTTGAAAATAAAAGAATGTGTATGTATGGCACATTACAAAATGAAAGTGAACTGGAGAAATAAAGTATAAGATAGCAGGTCACATTTTCAAAATCTGTTAAAATGTGTACTCCATTGTTAATTTTCCTCTTGATCTGGTATTCACATGAGGATTGACCATTTCTAAACTAACAAAAGTGCCTTGGCTAGTGTCACTCATTTGGTTGAGTGTCACTCTGCAAACTGAAGGTTGCAGGTTCAATTCCCAGTCAGGGCACATGCTCAGGCCATGGCTTTGGTTTCTTGTTGGGGTGCATGCAAGAAGCAACTGATCATTATTACTCTCTCACACTAATTTTTCTCTCTCTTTCTCCCTCCCTTCCCCTCTCTATGAAGTCAATAAAAAAGAAAATAAATAAATTGACAAAACATATTTCTTTTAAAATTTTTATCACTGACATTATTACAGATGTCTTCCATTTCCCCTTCCTTTGCCCACCTCCATGCACTCCCTACCCTCCCTTCCCCTGGCCTTCACCACACTATTGTCTGTGCCTTTGGGCTAGGCATATGTATTCTTCAGCTAATCCCTTCATCTCCTTTCATCCAGTAACAAATATTTTTTAAATAATAGATTTTAGTTTTAAAAAAGTCCAAGTTGACTGTGTAGTATAGAGGAAAATAAGTAAGAGTCTTTTATATGTCTCTTTGAAACCCAGCTCTACTCCTCAGAAATTAACTCTTTTTATTTGAAATCACTTAATTTCTTTTTCAGTTGTACCACTTACAATTGTACCAACTGTAGCATTACATATAATGGTGTAACCAAGCAAAGCAGGGCTCATGCAGGTGGAAACTTGGTGCATGACCCAACAATTAGTGTTGAGGGAAACAGGTTTTTATTTACAGGATTCCAACCTGGAGGATGGGAGCACTTAACTTTTTAATCAACTCCTTGTGAATTCCTTCCATACTAAAAAACTATTGGGTAAAAAAATATTACTAAAGATTCAGAGCCTCACACATTGCCTGGCACATACTAGACACCCACTGAATATTTTTGAAGATAAATAATGGATTTTAAAGAACTAAATAAATACAGAGATATTCTATGTTCATGGATAGAAAGACTCAATATTGTCAAGATGTCAGTTCTTTCACATTTGATCTATAGATTTAATGTAATCCCAATCAAAATTCCTGGAAGTTATTTTGTGGTTATTAACAGACTGATCTAAATTTTAATGGAAAGTGAAAAGACCCAGAAAATCTAACACAATATTAAAGGAAAAGAACAATGTTGGAGAACTGACAGCTGATGCTACCCAAATTCATGACTTACTGTAAAGCTACATTAGTCAAGACAGTATGGTACTGGCAAAAGAATAGACAAATAGATCAATTGAATAGAATAGAAAGCCCAGAGATAGACTCACATAAATACAATTATTGGATCTTGGATAGAGGAGTAAAACACTTCAATGGAACAAAGATAGTCTTTTCAACAAATTGTGCTAAAACAACAGAACATCCACATGCAAAAAAAGAGAAAGAAAGATAGAGAAAGAAAGAAAAGAAAGAAAGAAAGAAAGAAAGGCTCTAAACATATCTTATACCCTTCACAAAACCCTCTCAAGTTGAGTGATGGGTATAAATGTAAAATTAAAAAAAAAAACAAAACAACTCTAATCCTCCTAGAAGATATCACAGGAGAAAAATGTGGATGACATTAGGACTGGAATAGACTTTTGGTGTACAATAACAAAGGCATGATCTAAGAAAGGAAGAATAAGCTGGACTTTATTAACATTAAAAATTTCTGCTCTGCAAAAGAAATAGTCCAAAGAATGAAAAGACAAGCAGAAACTGGGAGAATATATTTGCAAAAAATATCATCTGGTATGGGACTCTACAAAATATACAAGGAACACTGAAAACTCTACAAGAACATAATAATATTTAGAAATGGGTCAAAACCCTTAATTAGACACTTTTCCAAAGATGATATACAGTGGCAAGTAAGGGAAAGTGCAAATTAAAACATCAAATGATGTGCCACTGTATATGACTGTGCTGTCAGAGTGCCCAAATCTGACACACCAACAACACTGCCTGCCAGTGAGAATGTGGAGCCCCAGGAACTCTCATTCATTGCTGATGGGAAAGCAAAATGGCACAGCCACTTTGGAAGACAGTTTGACAGTTTCTTACAAAACTAAACATATTCTTACATATGATCCAGCAATTGCATGTGCTCTGTGGTATTTGCTCAAAAGAATTGAAAACTTTTTTTCTACAGGAAAACATACACATGGATGTTTGTATTGGTTTTATTCATAGTTACTAAAAATTAAAAGCAACCTAGATGTCTTTCAGTAGGTGAATGGATAAATATATTTTGGTGCATCCAGACAATTAAGTATTATTCAGTGTTAAAAAGGAATGAGCTATCAAACCATGAGAAGGCATGGAGAATCCATAAGTTGCACATTAATAACTGAAAGAAGCCAAAAGAAGGCTATATACTCTATGATTCCAACTATTTGACATTCTAAAAAGTCAAAGCTTTAAAGACTGAAAAAGAATAGCTGTTGCCAAGGATTGAGGGAGGGGGTGGGATGAACAGGCAGGGTACAGAGGATTTTTAGGATAGTGCAATTACTCCGGCATAGCAGTATTAGGATGGTACATCTCATTATTTAATTGCCCTAACCCATAGTCTGCACAATACCGAGACTGACCGCTAATGTAAACTGTGAAGTGGGGTGATAATGATGTGTCAGTGCAGGCTCATCACTTAGAACAAAGGCACCACTCTGGTGGTGGGTGTTAATAAGGGGGAGCCTGTGCATGTGTGGGGCAGGGGCTATAAGGAATCTCTACCGTCCCATCCATTTTGCTATGAACTTAAAATTGCTCTAAAAATTTATTTAAGTAAGTAAATAGAAAAAATGAATGGATGAATGTAAATAATAAATATAATAAATTGTTTCAAGGTCCATGGTATACAAACTATTGAAAAATCACTTCCCCCTTCTTGTCTTTTCTGTATTTTTAACTTGTAGGGGGAAGTTAGACTTCAGGTTTTACAAATACAAATAAACCACAAGTTTGTTTTGAGAATCTCCACCTTCTATTAAAACTAACACTTTCACATAATACTTTAGGGGTTTGGTTTTGTTATTTTTAAAAAATTTTTGCTTGAGAGCATTTAATATTTATCCATTGCATTTCTATTACTATAGGTTTTTATTTTCTGTTTGTATCTCTATAAAATTCTATTTCTATTACTGCACTTTCCATTGCTATGCTATAATTTCTATTTCTAACACTACAGTTCTTTATTTTAATGATTCCCTACATAATAGTTTTAAATGCATAGATTATATACAGATATCCATTTTGGTCAATACCAGCTAGTTTAGGTAGTACTTCAGTTTGTTTTAGGGGTTAATCTAGTTTCCAATGATCATTTATTCATTCTGTTTTGACCTCATTAAAAAATATTACCCCTTACTCCCACAACTTCAACTTTACTGAAACCACAAATTCCATACAAACATCCAATGTTGGTAGTGATGAGAGTGCCTAATGGAATATGAAATATCATTGCTTTATTACCACAACTTATACTGTCTCAGATTACAAATGTTTCTTTTATTGATAAGTTTAAGAGAATGCCCTAAAGCATAATGCAAATTGTAACACTGAATAGCAGAATTTGAGAACTAGAAGGCCAAATCTTTTCTTTTTTTATTAACAAGTGATGACTATTGGTATCACTTTCTCTCTACTCCATGAATTACTAAAATAAAAAAGTTTTATAAATTATAGTGACAATTTTTTAGTTATAATTCAAAAGCATTTACTATTTTCTGCCATCATAAACAGCACATAGCAAGGACTCAGTAAGTTGCAAGCTATAAATAGCATTTTATTATTTTTCTCTACAGCCCCTTTATTCAAGGTTGATGTGTGGAGAGACAAGCCATATTCCTGAAACTGAATTATCTAAAACTTAAAGCTAGTTTAGAATGATTTTAGAAGTTTGCATAATTCTTTGAGGCAGTGTGACATTAGGAAATTTCATGTTTGTGAATATAGATATTCCCATTCTCAAATTCATAGAAATAGTGTAATTGAGGGCAAGGGTGATGAAATGAAGGGTGAAATGAAGGGTGAAAAATGAAATGAAGTTACTTTGATTTTCAAATAGTTTTGGGGAAAAATTCTTTGGTTTTTGGTTTTGTTTTGGGGTTTTTTTTTTTGTTTGTTTGTTTGTTTTTTTGAGATAGTAGGAGCTACCTTGGCATGTTGACCTACGGAATGAGTCATTGCCCATGAATCCTGTAACTAAGGAATGGAGAAGAGGGAACACGAGGTAAAGAGAGCACCAGAGACATGAGGTGCAGCTTCAGCTTAGGTCTGAGGTCCAGCAATGTCCATTGTTTCTTTATTGCTCTAATATTGCTCTGTGCATTATATACCAAAGTAAAATCTGTTCTCTTCAGGAACAGAGATGTTCCTGGATCTTCTAGGATTCCATAGGTGTTCTCTGATTAGAATAAAATATATGCCAAAAATGTTGGTTCCCAGATTATTGCCATATGAAAAATAATGGTTTTTGCAAAGTGTAATTCTATATTATCTCATGGTAACAGAATCTTACAGTACAAAGAGCTTAGGTATCTCTGCCATCAGAAAAGGATCACTTACTGGCTGTCTGATCTTGAGAACAATGCATGGTCTAAGTGTCCATTTCTTCATCTGTAAAATAGGGATGATAACTTTCTATGACTAGTGAGTTAAATCCAATGTTATTATATAGATAACTATCTCACAGAATTAGGTCAATAAAAATACCCTAAGTTTATTATAAACAATAGTGTTACAGTGGCAGCTATTCCAGAATTATTTTTAAATTTCTAGTCTTTTGCTTTAGTCTATTTCTAATATTAGTTTAACTGAAGTAAATTTCTCACTTATGGAAATTGATCTAAAATTGATATACATTTTAAATGATTCAACTATTTCTTCTGAAGAAGACTGCAGAAAAGTTTAATTTTATTTGTAAATAAATTGACTATCTCACTAGTGATGTTTGAATTGCAAAAATCATTCATAGTAGAATTAGAGTAGCATTTAATTCTCTAAATAAAAATCTTTGGGAAATTAAGGTTAATAAACACATTAGAGTACTCATTTTTATGGGATCATGGACTGCTCCTTTCAGCTGTGCTTTATTAGTTGAACAAAAGGCATTGTCAGTGAGAATGGAGTCCTTCCCCTCCTGACTTGGTGACATCACATCACTGAGTTTTATTTCTCTTCAAGCTGTCTATTTCTTCCTCTATCACGTTCAGTAGAGCCTGAGGGCTATTTAAGGCTCAAAACCTCCCTAAAGAAGTCGTCTGTCAGTAGGCTTTCTCAGGTCGCCTACCAGAAGAAGTGCACCCACACTGTTGAATATGTAGATGTATGTTGTCTCTTGTGGTGGCCACTTACCCATATGTCACTGGCAGGGACTTGACTATCAGACTAGTATGACTGAGAAGTTGAATTATTTTCTCTTTTTAATTAAATTAAATTTAAATAAAAGGCTTGAAGTGGTCTAAATATTTTTTGTTAAAGAAAACTATTATTTTTAATTGTATTTTAATTTAAGCCACTGAAAATTTGTCATCTGAACTGATGTGTTCTAAGTATAAAATGGATAACAAATTTTAAAAATAAAATGGATAATAAATATTACACATTTTTGTATAAAATGTATAATATCACATTAACAGTTTATGTTATATATTGTCACATGTTGCAATCATATTTTATATATATTGGGTTAAATATATTGTTAAAATGTATTTCATCCACTTTTTATGGTTTTTTTTCTGTAGCTACTAGAAAACTTAAAATTACACTGTAGCATTCATTCTATTTCTGTTGGATAGTCAGAGATGGCTGAAATAAAAATATCCAATTGAGAATTAAATGCAGACTTCAGAGAAGTCAAATCAGGCTTAGAATATGGCAGAAGGGCACAAAAGTTGTTTGCTCTTAAAGATGCTAATTCAGAGGCTGTGGCAGTTTAGTCTTAGTAACTAGTGTATGAATCTGTTCTTTAGCTGGCATGTTACAGACAACTTTACCTGATCTGTAGTAGTTTAGGCTTTTCTAATTCACTTGAGTATTGGGAAACACCTGATGCTACTATATCTCTCACTGGGAAAAAAACAAAAACTAGAAAGTTATTAAATCAAGAGTAGTTCTCAAAGTACTCCTAGAACCAATAACATTAACATTACCTGTCAATCTTACTACAAATGCAGTTTCTACAGCTCCACCCCAAATCTACCAAAACAGAAAATTTGGAGAGGAAGGGTCCTGAAATCTTTGATTTAAGTACCTCCATTGATTGAGATGCACACTAACCACTGAATTGCAAACCACTGAAATATATTCTTGTACTGAAATATTATATTCTTATACTGAAATATGATATTCTTGCTAACTGCTGAACCAAATTAATTAACAGGCTAGATACCACTAAGTCAACAAGGACTACAGGATCATAATTAAATACTGAGGCTGTCAGGAACTCCTCAAAAACTATCATGTCTCCCTCTTCCAACAACCTCTTGTACTAAATCATTCATTCTAGGAAGACCTTTGAATAGAGATTTTCCTAGTTTAGTGCTTAATTTTTATCAATTGTTTTAATGGAGTTGACTGCATAGCATTCTCCAACACTCCTGGTTTATTGTGGGAATCTAAGCTACCACAGGTGCTTTTACTTTTCATAATGTGTGCAGAACTGCAGAGTAGGGTAATATATTAGTTTTAAGGCAGCCCACTGTGCTTCATCTGTTCTGAAGGAAAATGATAGTGTTGCCTTTTGAGAATGTCAGAATGATTATGTAACTTTTATGGTGCTAAATTATTTTGGATATGACATCCATGGTAAGAAAAAAGGGTGTTTCAAGAAATTACAACAGAACCTTATTAATTGTTTTTATTGCAGAGTTTAATTGTATAAATTTAAAGAATAATTACTTTATTTAGAATTCCTATCCCTGCTCTTAATTTTAGTACCCACAATATTTAAGTTTAAATATTTAAGTTAAGAAGTCAAAGCTTGTCTTTGTGTTTTAAATTCCCGATAACACATTTTTTAAATATTGTGCAATTGTTTTCTAAAACATATCTATATTACACATATAAAACATTTCACATTAGTTCTAAATATATCAGAATAAAATTTTTCTTCTTGTAAAAGTGTACAACCCTTATCTCTACTTTCACATACTTAAATATGGATTTAAAAGATATAACACATGAATTTTATATTAAAATGTGAGATAAAAAGTCAATATATGTATACACTATTTGACTACCTTTCCCCTTTCTTACAAGGGGAGAGAAGCCAGCAAGAACTCTCTGTGAACTAGTGTCACCTTGAGACCTGCATTTCCAAATACTGCTCCCCAACACACAGGACAAAATATTTGAACAAGCAGGACAAGCCTGCAAGGACACAGGGTTATTTTTACTAATAATAGATAACTAGGAGTTCTTCAAAGAGCTTTAGACATTATGAGAGTGTCCAAGGCTTAGCTAGCACTTTAGCATGCAACATGCATGTCAACACTAATAATTGTTTTGTATTTTATAAGCTAAAGTACAAGGATAATAGAAGTCATTACAGTTTTCTCTTTGTTAGCATTAACAAGTGATATTCTCTTTTATGTGCATGAGCTATGCCTTCTTAAAACATTGTAATTTGACCCAATAATGCTCTATTCCATTATAGGTGGGTAATAAAGAAATAATATCTTTTACAGTGACAGGTGGATTAAATTGCTTCAAAGGGCAGATATTTAATGGCGTGTTTTGAATGAGGGTTTGAGGTATCTTGGAGTTAAACTGTTTTAATCATAATTTTTAAGTTGGAGATGATGGGTGAAAGAAACAAATGAATTAACATAGATAATACTAGAATGCTCAATAAAAATCAAGGAATACTAATGCTCTACATAACTTTCAGTAAAATAACCTGGAAGAAAGCCCTACGCAACCTCAGTACTTTCATTTTCTACATTGCTGCACCTGGCTATTTCTCTAAACTGGTTTAAGTTCTTTCACCAGCAGTCTTTCTCTCTCTCTCTCCCTCCCTCCCTCTCTTCCTTCCTCTCTCCCCTTCTCTCTCTCTCTCTCTCTCTCTCTCTCTCTCTTTTTTCCCATAGAGGGTTCAGGGTATGCCCCTAGGCCCTAGCCATTGCTTGTTATTGTGATGCATTGATAAGAGATCCATTTTTCCTAGAAAAGATAAAATATGTATAACTATATTTTCTTTCATTTTAAGGCTTTGGGTTGTCTCCTCCCATTCTGAGTCGTTGTTCATAGTGTATGTGTACACATACATATAGGTGTGTGTTTTACATTTGCAATACAACCCCCCCACACACACTTAGATTAGCACTGGTAGTACAGAAGACAAATATATAATTGATGATGCCCTATACTTTCTAAGGCTTTGATATAAAAACTGGGCATAGAAACTATTTACCAAAAATGGAAATGTCTTCTTGTATGACAGCAGCTTGTTCTGGTTTCACCTGTGCTTTGCTATGAGTCACTAACTGGTTGAAATTTCTCCCTGAGCATTCTTAGCCTCAACATTGTTAAGTATGTTAGGGGGAAAGGGGGGGGCTTGAATATTGGTATACTCCTATATCTGATTTTAAATGAATTTTAAGTTTATGAGTATAATATAATTTTTAGTATAGACCTATTTTATAAAATAGGAAAGGTTACTTATAACTATTTACCATGAGACAAGGCAGGCTTCTAAAAATTTGAGATCTGGGCTATAATGATTGATAATGTTCACCTAATTTTTAAAAATATTAATTCATTATTATTAATTATGTTCCCTGTTATCCCCATGAAATATATAACTATTTTAGGAAAGATGTATGCAATTCAATAATATTTTTTTTCAAAAATTAAATGGAAATCTTATGAGGAAAACAGCACAATATATAGACTATTTAGACTTCACAATTGCTATATTTGAGCACTGAATTTGGCACTGAATTTCTTGACAGCTTAAGGAAACTGTAGGTAGGGCCACTTAAAAAGGAGAAAACATCTGTTTCTCAGGGGTAGCAAAGCTCTCACTAGTATTTAAAAAAATAAAATATATTTTCTTTAATGGGTCTTCATCCAGAGGGTGAACCTTTGTACACTGTTGGTGGGAATGTAAAATGGTGCAGCTGCTGTGGAAAACAGTATGGAGGTTCTTCAAAAAACTAATAATAAAGCTACATGTGATCCAAAAATCCTACTCCTTGGTGTTTATACAAAAGAATTAAAATCAAGATCTTGAAATAGGTATTTGCATTCCCATGTTAAGTACAGCATTATTCAAAATAGTAATAATAGCCAAGATGTGGAAAACCCTAAATGTCCAACGTTAGACAAATGGATAAAGAAAATGTGGTATATGCATTCAATGGAATATTATTCAGCCTTTAAAAAGAAGGAAATTCTGCAATGTGGGACAATATGAACTAACCCTGAAAAAATTATGCCAAGTGAAATTAGCCATTCACAGAAAGACAAACACTGTATGGTTCTACTTACATGAGATATCTGAAATAGTCAAACTCATAGAAACAGAGTAGAATGGTGGTTGCCAGAGGTCTGGGGGTAGAAGGTAGTGGGGAGTTGCCATTCAGTGTGCATAAGGTTTCCGTTATTTGAGATAAGTGAGTTTCACAGACCTGCTGCACAACATTCTGCCCACAGTTAACACTACTGTATCCTACGCTTAAATTTTTTAAGAGGGGGGATCTCATTTCAATGATTCTTATTACAATGAAAAAAATAATGTATCAGTATTAATTTTAAATTCATTCAAATTTTGCCTATAAGTATTGTACAATAAATATCAGATCTCAAGTGATATCGTGTTAAATGAAATAGGATGTCTTGTCTCCCACAGAAATTTTACAATTTCTATTCATGTGTCAGTCTCCATTATTGGGTTGTGAGCTTTGTATGGGTAGAGACCACTTTTTATCCCCAGTTCAGTGTGTGGCACATGTAGTGCAATGATCTTCCAGCAGCATATTTTATGGTACTTTTTCTATTTTTGAATCTTAAAAGTGATACTGTTTTTACACAGTATTCTACAAAAATATTTTGAAACAAGAATTTATTCATACTGCCTATTTTTTTAGGAAATGAAAGAATTGAATGCAGATAAGTGGTTCAAGATATATTATTGAATATTTTGGTTTGAGACAGAATTTCAACTATTATTCATTTGGACTAGATCTGTTATTATACTTATACTAGGGAAATAAAAGTTCTTAAAAAATGAATCCTAGAATGTTGTACAAGATTCTGTCACACAGTATGTAGAATTTTTAACAAAAAATTTAGGCCTGGTTGGTGTGTCTCAGTGGATTGAGCCTTGGCCTGTGAACCAAGGGGTCACTGTTCGATTCCCAGTCAGGGCACATGCCTGGGTTGCAGTCCAGGTCCCCAGTAGGGAGCACATTAGAGGCAACCACACACTGATGTTTCTTTCCCTCTCTTTCTCCCTCCCTTGACCTCTGTCTAAAAATAAATAAATAAAACCCTTTAAAAAAAAGAAAAAGAAAGAAACTTTAAAATATCTATGTGTAATTTTCTAAAACTCATGTGTATCTCTTTAAGAATCTTAGCATATTTATACCAGTTATAACACAAATGAAAGCTCTGGCTAAAATTAGACTGAATTTTTTTTTAAATGTTAGCTCCACTATACTCTCTTCATCAATTTCTCAGAAAGGTTTTAGGAGAAAACTGTAAATATTGAAAAGCCTTAGGTCCAACCATTTTTATTTTCTTGCTAAAATACTCTCTTTCTAGACAGGAAGTTTCTACTTAGGAAAATGGCAAAATGCAATAAACTATACCTAGAGATATGGACAAAAGGGAACAAAGCTTTTTACCTTCATTTTTCTTTTATTAAAAGGAGATAAATGTATATTTATCTGAACTCACATTATTAATAGTATTATTATTCTTGCCATTACTCATAATTTTCTTTATTCTTTTCAGTAGGAATAATTTAGAAATTGTGTCTCATAATTCCTAAATGAGCCCCTAAAGACAGCTAATGCAACAATTTACATTTCTATTTCCATAATGTTATACAATTGATTAATTTCCATAGATTCATGATATTTCCCTCTAACCTTTGCTGAATTTTCAGAGCTATAACTTGGTCTGCACATTTAGTTAACAATCTTAAGGTAGTTAGGCCCTTCCTTAGACAAAATGGTCAACTTGCTTCGGGTGCACCTGGATCTTCTAAGGATGCCCTTTGAGTCAGATCTGCCCTCTCTGCTGTCACATTTGAAGATCTGCATTGAACATCTATCCCCATACCTGTAACATTTATGTCACAGATCATGGATTTGTGAACAATGGCCCATGGGCTAGAAATAGTCCAAACACTCCTTCAGTTTACTTTTGTTTTGTTCTTGACAATGTTTCATTCAAATGTTTTGTGTCTGTTCTGCTATAGCCTCGGTCTAGTATTTAGCACCTGGAGATATGTTAGTTCATCCTTAGGAATGCTCTTGTTTTCTGCTGAGTAATGTTAGACTTTTCCATTCAAATAAGAAATGTTAAGTTCCTAATAATTATTCATTAATGGACCCATTCTTTTAGGTAAGTTGTGTGTTTTCCAGCAAGAATTATCAACATCATAATCTAGAGATCCTCATATTGTTGGCTTGACACAGGATTGTGTTAAGAAGGTTTCTGGGACCAAATTAAAATTCATAATGAAAGACTAGTTATTGGTGGCCACAAGCTATGAGAGACTGGGGTCAAACTTCTGTATTTCTATTAGATGAGAATTTACTCTCTTATGTCTTACAATTATGTATGTGCCATATTCCCCCACCATCGTTCAACTAGACTGTAATCTAACTAGATGAATATTCATCCTAAATACCTATCTGTCCTTGTGTCAGATCTTTGCACATTAAACACTGCCTATCTAGTTGGAATAAACTTAAATCAGGTCAGAGGAGGAGCTGCTTTCTGATTGCCTATCTCTTGTAGTAATTCTACATACAAAGAGATTCAAAATTTAAAAATAAAACATGACTAGACAAAATCAGGTGTTTTAAAAAAAATCCTGAGTGATTACTGTCAAACAAACATAAACAAAACTTAAAGATCTCCTGCAGTTGCTAGTGCATAGGAACTGTGGCCTGTTAAAAGTTCACATGTGCCCTATGCTAAGCACAATACAGAATATGCTATTCATAGTTGATGCTGCTGAGAAAGCACAGGTAGTACCTGTCCTGAGACATATTGTCTTGATAATAGGAGATGTGAAATACTATCATGTATTTTACATTATGTAGTTTAAGCTAGGTGGTATATGACCATAGATTAGTTTGTTATCTAGATCACATGAGGAGTAAACCACTAAACTTACTGTCATTAGAAGTGACTTGAGCCCACTAAGCCCATCTGAAGCAGGTGTGTGAGCATTTCACTGGAAAAAATATTAAAAACCCAGTCCATTCTGGTTTCTTCAATATCTGTGGGAAATCCTTTTTGTCAAACATTGTTGACTTACAACCTATTATGTGCCAGGCTCTGTCTTAGCCCTTTACATCATATATAATACACTATTACATTCAATCCTCTCAAGAGGTTCAGATTGTTGTAGCCATTTTACAGATAAGAAAACTGAGACTGAGAAAGATAGACAGCTTTCTTAATGTCATGAAGCTGATCAGTGGTAGGTATGAGATGTAGACCCATGCTCTTTTTTGTTGTTATTCATGATGTGTGTATATATATATATATATATATATATATATATATATATATACCTTTTCATTTAAGTGAAACAGAAATGCTATTGGTATGAAGCAAACTTATTCTAGAATTTCAGTTTTTCTGTTTGTTCATTCCATGGGCCTGTTTGTGCTTGTCTTCAGATTTTTGAGGCTGCATTCTTACTCTGTGCTCTTCTTTGTTTCCCCCTCCTTTCTTTTTACTCCTTTCTTTCACTTCACAGAAGAAAAATAGCCAACATCTATTTGTGATTCTGTTCACAAGGGTCACCCATGACCCTGTGCATAAGCTTTCTGACACATGTGAGTATGGCCCGAGGAGCCCTTAGTGTCTTTCACAGCTTCCTTGATATGCTTCTCACTTTCTAGATTTGGAATCGCATATTTTCAGAGCTAATAGTTAGTGAATAGTGAAGCAGGGCCTGAAGTTAGAACTTAAAGAGCTTCTGGGAGCCAGTGGTAGGGTTCGCCCTCAGGACAGACTTCAACCTACTTTAATCAGAAGAGCTCCGTCTGAGTGAGATGTCCTTTGGAAGAACTGGTGTTCAAAAAAGAGAAATTTGAACTGCACTGGTGTAGTCTAGATTCCTCATGATTGACCCTGACTGCCCCCTTTCCTACGCTTATATCTCCATTACCACTGAACTCTTCTGAAATTGTAGTTTTAAACAATTTCACTCCAATTTATCCACTAAATTTTGTAATGATAAAAAAGATTTTAATAGAAAGTAATTGTATCATCTAATTGCTGAATCATATAACATTAAATCATTGGTAATATGCAAGGCAAACATTAATCTACAACTAATTCATAAATCCTTTTGCATCTATGAAATGAAATTGTCTGAGAGTGTAGAATTTTGTGGTTACTTATTCATTTTAATGATATTAAAAACTAAAGTATGTTCTTGATTACTGACTAACTGGGTAGAGTACAATGAACAGCTTAAAAAGAAAAAAACTACATAGAGTAATTTCACTAACTCTGATATATAGGCTCAAGGTCATGAATCAGAACTTTTAAAACTATAAAAACTGCAGGATATTAAGAAATAAAATTAATGTGTTTCAATGCATATTAATAAGGTCATTTTCCATGTCCAATTCTTCTAGGAACTAAACTATATTATAGTTTGAAGCTAGGTTTTTTTTTTGGAAGGTATTATCATGTATTAATAATGAGAACACATAAATGGTACAATAAAATTGGTTTGGTAAGCCTAATTAGTAGGGCGACTTCAGGTAATTCATTTAAGTAAAACCTCTCTGAGCTCTCTTTTTTCACATGGACAATAGAAGTAGGCTTAAGAGTATGAGTGTATTGGAGAAAGTACTCATGAGAGAAAACAGGAAGAGTAAACATTATAAGGATAGTGTTTGTTAAAAGCTTGTGAAGGTTACCACAGTTAATGTATGAGTACTGCAGTGAGTATACAGAAGCCACAACTCTAATCTTTTCTCCTGTGTTTCCTAGAATGTTTTTCTAGCCCAGAACTGAATGGAGTTATATTTTAGGAGAGGAAAGGTGATGCTATCTGCAGTGTGCCTGTTGCTTATGGGCAAGAACAGGGAGTGGTTTTTCATATACAGATATCAGGTATATGATAGTCCCTGGCACATAAGTGATCAGATCCATTTACCTTTCCTTCCTGCCTCCCTCCCTCCCTACCTCACTCCTTTTCCCTTCTTTTTTCTTTTCTTTTCTTTTTCTTTCTTTCTTTTTTTCTTTCTTTCTTTCTTTCTTTCTTTCTTTCTTTCTTTCTTTCTTTCTTTTTTCTTTCTTTCTCCTTTTCTTTCTTTCTTTCTTTCTTTCTTTCTTTCTTTCTTTCTTTCTTTCTTTCTTTCTTTCTTTCTCTCCCCTTCTTTCCTTCCTTCCTTCCTTCCTTCCTTCCTTCCTTCCTTCCTTCCTTCCTTCCTTCCTTTTCTCTCTCTTTCTTTCTACTAGCTAGCTATTTATCTATCATTAGTTCTTCATTTTACTACAGAATTTCATTTTAATGTTTTTTAAAGTTCTGAAATTATTTCTGCAAAAATCTGAGATGAGAAACAAGTAAATTTCTTTTAAAATTGTTCGACATTAAAAGATGAATATCTAGATAATTTCAAAATTAGCATACTTCATATTTGGTATGTTCAAGTCCACTTGCATTGGACACTAGCTTGTATTCAGAATATTTGTTTAAAATAAAAACATAATATAAAATATTTTATTTTCAAAAAACAAGTTTGAAAGCATTTTTAAAGACATCATACCAACATTTATTCAACAATCGCAAAAATAATGTGGGTTTTCAAACTTAACTTGTTAATTACAAGCATCTGAAGCCACAATTCCAGGGTCCAAATCCTGGCTCTGTGCCTTCCTCCTTGTGTGTCCTTGAACAGGTGACTTGACTTTGTGTCTGTTTCCTTATCAATGGCATGGAGTAGTAGTGCCTACCTGATGGAAGTGTAGTAAGGAGGAGCTAATATATGTCAATCTAATAGAACAGTACCCAGCACGTAGTAAATACATCTTGAATGTTGGCGTATATTACTAGTTTTAATAGTGTTTTTTAAAATCATTGCAAGAGGAGTTCATTAAATAATTAGAAAATTAACAGCCCAATAACAGTGATACAGTCACAACTCAGTGCCCATTCTCAGGGAGTTTTAAGTAGCACTGATCTCAGACGCTTTCCTGAGATAGTCATCCTGAAAAACTCACACAACCCAATAACCAACCAGCTAAAAACAAGAACAAAAAATATCCCATTTATTTGGGCAATCTCACACAAAAAAATAAAAAGCAAAACTCTACATTACTACTCTCCGTAAAATGGGAGTAGTAATGGAAGCCAGAAGAAAATAAATTAAAAATGCAGAAAGAGTTCCTTTTTAACTTACTCACTCGAGTGTCTAAATCAAATTATATTTGACTGTAAAAATTTCTAAGTAATAGGAGACTATGACCATGAATCAATAAATCAGTGAAACATTGAAAAATTTTGATGTAATATACTAGTTGGTGGTGATATACTAAAAATGAACATACTAAGCAAGAACTATAATGGTAAATAAGAAGTAAATAGAAAATAAAAGTTTTCATTAAAGTGTTATTTTTAAGACCATTGTCAATCTTAAGAGCAGCCATTGCTAATGGGTGTATTTATCTCTAGCTAAATGTGAGTCATAGCAATTAATAAAATGTTTCTGACTCATGCTGTTTCATGAAAAGCTAATATTTTCTTTCTAAAGTAAAATATATGTATAGATGACAACATTATAGGTTCCTTTAAAAGAATAAAATTAGGAAAGTGTACAGACTCTTTGCCCATGTCATCTGTTAGTGGCAAAATGAGATGAGAGATCTAAGAGACTATAAAACTCTCCAAAACAACCTCTCCACTTTCCCCCATTGCCCATTCTTACCCTTGTGGGCTGGTTATAAAGCAGTGGAGATTAACGAGCAGTTAAAAAGCATTATACCCCACTGGTCCAGACTTGACTTTTTTCAAAATTACACACCTCTGGAATATTACTGTGGCTAACATGGGACAATTTTGTCAAAGAATTCTTTTTTCCTTAAGTAGTTGCTGGAGTTATTCAAAATAATAATGTATCCCAACTTGTGCTGCCTTCTAAGAACTTTAGGACGGAAATCTAACGTTAATGAATATCTGTCTGTTTTTGACTCTCATTGCAACTCTGCCTGCTGTTTTTGTGGGTGAGGACAATGAAGCTCAGAGAGTCATTTGCTTAATATATCTAAATTTACAAAGGGAATCTGGAAGCTTCTGGCTGAAGCTCTTTCCACTACTTGATGGAATTACAAAAACATTTAAATAAAGTTGAGTATGAAACCAATCAACTAGAAGTTAATTATTCAGTGTTTGTGTCAGTGACTATATAATTGAATGATAGGAGAATTAATACATCCCTGGTAATAGTTAAATGATAAATAAAATTTGGGGGTCAGTATTATTATTTCTGTCTCTAACATTACAGAGGTGGAAAGGAGGAATGCTAAGTTGTAGTCATGATACCAGGGTCCACACAGCAGTTCTGCCACTTACTGCCACTTTCTTCCTAAAAATAGGAGAAAATTAGTTTGTAGTGTTCTGTATTCTGTGAAACCAGCCTACAGGATGGCCAGGATGATAAATAAAACAATGCAATACAAGTCTCTAATACATATTAGCTCAAAAAATTGTTGTTGATCTGGGTCAATAGTATTGACTAGCATAAATCTTTTTTAAAAAATTTTAACTTGCTGAAGACTTCCATTGCTCCTTTACAGGAAGTCTGCATTTCAAACTCCAAATACTGGATTGCAGGAACAATGCAAATTCATATTACATGGTAGTCTTGCTTCAGTAAAAATGAAGGGAATTCCTCACAAATTTTCAAAGGATGTCTCCATATGTGTTCTCAGATATACAGTTATTCAGTCTTTGAGCTGCAAACTAGAATGTACTCAGTATGTTTAGAAAAGAGAAGCTCTGAAGTTTGGAATCACTGATGAATAAATCAGACATTCATTTACATTTCAAACTGAAACATGCAGAAAAGCTTTCTTTAATGAGGATATCTTATGTCCGAGGTGGCATTGAAGTACAGAGACTTTGCTGAGTTTTAATGACAAAACCTTTCTTTTATTCATCATCTCAGAGATGTCACCTTTAAGGCATACAGCTAAAAGAATTGGTAAAATACATTTAAAAGAGGATATTTATTCAGTCTAGCTTCACATTGTCTTTATTTCAGAGTGTGCGCTGAGGCATCTGACTGGCAATTACATCTCTGTCAACATCTGCTCTCATTTTACAAATTGACAGCATTCAGAAGCAGGCATTGGGATTAGATGTTATTCTTACACTTTGGATCAGGCTATGAAATCACATTTTGTCTACTACAGAAAACCTTCCTGAAACATCTTAAGACATTGTTGGCCTGAGACAAATGTGCCCTGCTAAGCACTTAAGTTCATATTGCAGTTTTCCAAAACTTGCCAATATTTACTTAGTTTACCAAAAGTTAAAGCTAATGGATATTACATAAATAGATTGGATCAGGCAAGTCCAGGCACAGGAGCTGAGTCACTAATGAGTGTCATGGGATAAAACATTTATTATACAAGTTCGATATTACGTAATGGTGGAAGTTGCCATTCCAGTGAAGGTCAGGGAGGATAGTTGTGTTATCAAAGAAGCACTCAATCTGAGAAACCGGGTACTTCCAATACCAAGTTAGATTGCCATAGGGAAGTTTTTTGTGGGAATCTGTAGGCAACTGTTGCCTCTGATAAGTTACCACCTCTGTGCTTCCACAGTGAAGCACCTGCTGGTGGCCCAGGCCACTGTTGGATAATAGTGACAGTAGCCAGAAAGATGCTGGATGCAGAATGTGAGAGACTTAGCACAGGCTAGAACACACCAGGTAACCTCTGCACTTGTCGATCACAGCATCTGGTAACCTTCTCCAAGTCAGGACTACTAGATTACTCCATTTTTGTCTTCCACATCTGCCCTATACTCCCCTTTAGATCAATTGTATTTGGCAATCAGACAGCAAAATGGGTTTGGGTACCAGTTTCCAGCTTAATCAGATATACAGCTCAAATCACCACATGTTCCATAATAAATGCTGTGAATGCCCATCCCATTGCTGGCCTTGGAGAGGGCCTGTCAGTCAGTCTCCTTTGGAAGCTATTTGATTCGATTATATTCTCAGAAGAATGTGATAGAAACACACTCAGAATCATTGCCTTTCTTTAGTAACTGAATGTTTACTCCACAAACTTCTCTAGGCATTCTGTTTTGTTTTTTTCATTTAGACAGTGTTAAAACCAAGGTCTTTACATCAACTGAAAAGATTTTAAAGATTGGACTCTTCATGTCTTCTCTGATCTTATCTTGTAGCCTCTCTCTCCCCTTCCCTCAGCTCCAGCCACTCGGGCCCCTTTTGTTTTCTTGAAAATATCACACATGCTTCTCCCTGCTTTACTGCCTGTACGTTTGCAGTTCCTGGAATGCTTTCTCCAAAAAAATCCACATGACTCATTCCTTCGCCTCTTTCTGGTTTTTCTCCAAATAACAACTTCTCAGAAAAGCCTCATGGATTATTTTATTTAAAACAGTCCTGCTTACTCCCTATTTATCTTTTCTGATTCATTTGTCTCCATTAGTCTTTTCACTATTTAACAGAGTATTTATATTCTGTATGTTTCTTGCATGTCATATTTTCTCCTATGCTAGAATGTAATCCCCATGAAGGCAGGAATTTCCGTGTGTTTTTTTTTTAGTACTGTGCCTGGCATATAATGGGGCAGGCAGGCAAGCCAGTAGTAACCTCACAAATATTTATTAAATATATTCAGTGAGGCCCTGGCTGGCATGGCTCAGTGGATTGAGTGCGGGCTGCGAACCAAAGTGTCACAGGTTCAATTCCCAGTCAGGGTACATGCCTGGGTTCCAGGCCATGACCCCCAGCAACCACACATTGATGTTTCTCTCCCTCCCTCTCTCTCTCTCTCTCTCTCTCCCCCTCCCTTCCCTCTCTAAAAATAAATAAATAAAATATTTTAAATATATATATAATATATATATATATATATATATATATATATATATATATATATATATTCAATGAACTAATGAGTCACAAAATTGTTTGGTCTGTCCATAACTTTTGTTCAAGGGATCTGTGTTATGAATGTGAGGAGTAATTTTAAATGCCACAGTTCAACATAACACTAGAGAAAACTAAATTCCAGCTAGTTTTCTTTTGGTTTTGACTTTCACCTCACTAATGACGAAACTTGCAATGTGAAGATTCGTTGAATATATCTAGCTATCTAAATTTCTACTTTTCCAAGATTTTGAAAAAGCTAGTCATGAAATGCAATTGTCTCAACCATGTTAAGAAATTTGCTCTCGAGTTCTCGCGCTACAAATCTCCCGGCGTCTTCAGTCCTGAGTATTGGAACCAGGGAAAGGGGGCGGAGCGCCAAAGGAGCCCAACACAGACCCCACCAGGGCAGCGCGATGAGGTGATTGCGGTTTAAAGAAGTTAAGTAATACTTCAGAGAAGGGTTTTGTTTGTGTTTTGCAGGGGTACGGTCAGGGGAAGGTGATGAAAGTGCTGTGGGATGGTGGTGGTGATGGCTGCTCAGTTTTGTGAACACATGAAAAGCCACTGGGTTGTATATTCTAAAAGGATCAATATTTTGTTAAAGAAAAAAATTACTGGACTTCCGGCAAGATGGAGGAATAGGTGGACGCATAGTATCTCCTCGCACAACCAAGAACAGAACCACAATAATTTACAACAATTATTTGCAGTCATAATATCAGAACTGTCAGAGGATTTATCTAAATGGAAGTCAGACAGCCAAGAAGTTGAAGTAGACCCACACATCCAGACTGGTAGGGGACGACGAGCGGAGCGAGCGGGCGCGGGGCTGGCGCGGGTCGCAGGCGCGTAGGTCAGGGGAAATTTGGTGCAAGATCCGCGCGACAGCAATCCAGACACAAGAGCGCAGCGGTGTAGCGGTGATCCCTGAGTACACAAGCAATGGCTGGGGGAATCAGTGGGGCAGGGATTGTGGAACAGGGCAGAGCTCACGGCCCAGAAGCCCAGGGAAGTGTCTGACTCCAGGAGAACGGAAGGGTCGCCATTGATCCCTCCTGTCCCTGCTCCCGCCCCTGCCCCCACATATAACGTCACAAACTAGCGACTGGGGTGCCCAGCCCCGGAGAACACCTAAGGCTCCGCCCCCCACTGTAACAAGAGCGACCAGACCGGAGAAAAAATAAATAAATAAGTAAAATAATAGGAGAGACAGGGAAAGACATAAGATATGTTTCCAGCAGAACAGATCAGTCCCCCAGGACTCATCCTTTTGAGTGACCAAGAAATAGCCAATCTATCAGATGCACAGTTCAAAACACTGGTGATCAGGAAGCTCACGGAACTGGTTGATTTTGGATCCAAATTACATGAAAAAATGCAGATTACCATAAAAGGGATGGAGGAAGACATACAGAGGAGAGCCAATTGTAAAAGGAAGGAATCTGAGTCTCAAAAGAACACAGTGGACCAGAAGGAAGATAGAATCAACCAAGCAGGAGAGCATGATGAAATAAGAATTCAAAAAATCGAAGAAAAGCTTAAGACCATCGAGGACACCTTTAAACGTTCCAACATCCGAATTATAGGGTTACCAGAAGGGGAGGACCAACAAGTGGAAAAGTTATTTGAACAAATAATAAAGGAGAACTTCCCCAAACTGGCAAAGGGAACAGTCTTCCAAGAAATCCAAGGAGCGCAGAGAGCCCCAAAGAAGTTGGACCCAAGAAAAAACACACCAAGGCACATCATAATTACATTAGCCAAGGTAAAAACGAAGGAGAGAATCCTAGAAGCAGCAAGAGATAAGGGGACAGTAACCTACAAAGGAATTCCAATCAGACTGTCAGCTGATTTCTCAAAAGAGACCTTACAGGCAAGAAGGGGCTGGAAAGAAATATTCCAAGTCATGAAAGACAAGGACCTACATCCCAGATTGCTCTATCCAGCACAGCTCTCATTTAGAACGGAAGAGAAGATAAAGTGCTTTTCAGATAAGGTCAAATTAAAGGAGTTCATCATCAGCAAGCCCTTACTTTATGAAATGCTAAAGGGACTTATCTAAGAAAAGAAGATAAAGAAAAGACATGTATAGTAAAAGAACAGCAAACTCACAATTATTAACAACCACACCTAAAGCAAAACCAAAAAAAACTAAGTAAACAACTAGAATAGGAACAGAACCACAGAAATAGAGGGCACATGGGGGGCTAGCAGTAGGGGTGGGAGGAGGAGAGAGGGGGAAAAGGTATAGAGAATAAATAGCATAGAATGTAGGTTGAAAATAGATAGGGGGATGGCAAGAATAGTACGGGAAATGTAGAAGCTAAAGAACTCATAAGTATGCCACATGGACATGGACTAAAGGGGGGAAACGTGGGTGGGAGAGGGGGCACAGGGTGGAGGGGAGTGAAGGGGGAAATGGGACAACTGTAATAGCATAATCAATAAAATATATTAAAAAAAAGAAATTTGCTCTCCTCTCATAGCCCTGAATTAGTCATGTCTCTCACGGAGCCCCCTGAGATCTTCTTAAAGGCTTGAGCTGAGAGATTTAAAAGAAGGACAGTTCAGAACCACATGTCTAGATGTGCCTGTTGGTTTCTCACATTTGACTGTGGAGTCACTATTCTTTAAGGACTCCATGTTCAAAAAGTACTTTTGATTGATACATATGTATATATAGATACAGATATACAGACATATAGAGGTACAGATCTCAAAACATGTCTTTAAAAATAATAATTTAACTTGCTGAAGATTCCCATGGTTCTTCTACAGGCAGTCTGCATCTCGAAGTCCAAATTCATATTACATGGGAGTTTTGCTTCAATAAAAATGAAAGTATCCAGCCATATAATATGAAAAAGAGATATTTATTGAAGAAAATACAAGATAAAAGAAACATTGTACATAGGACAATGACACCTCAGTCCCCTTCAAAGTAGGAGCCTTGGGACCTCACACAGCTCTCCCAGTCACCATCGGCTACCCCAACATATTTTCCTGAATTTCATTGAAGATCTGAAATCACCCTTTCAAAGGTGATTTTAGTTTTAGAAAAAGCCAGAAGTCACAAGGCATCACATCCGTGCTGTAGGGGGCTGAATCATCTGGGTGATTTGATGTTTCACCAAAAAACTCCAAACAAGACATGATGCATGAGCAGGCACATTATGGTGATGAAGCTGCCAATCCCAGTTGCCCATAGCTGCAGCCTTCTGAGTCATCCAAATAGTTTCCACAGAGGAATGTTCAAGCTTAACACAAAATTTGATGCAGATTTGTTGCTCTACTTGCTCAGTCATTTAGAATGTGATGGCCACACAGTACGCATGAACATGTTCACTTAATGACATCTAACGCCCCCACTGACTAGTACAGTGAAGATATCAATGTTCATGTATGCACATTCCACTCCTTGGCTGCCAGGTTACATCAATGTCACACAAACCATTTTCATGTCAACAGTGGCTGGACCTTTTCTGGAGAGACACCTTGTATATATAACCCCAAACATTTACTTATCACGATATTGCTCTCTTACCTTCTACTCCTTTCATTTTCTCCACTTCTATCCAATTTTTATCTTCTTCATTTTCTACTGCCACATTTGGTAATTTCCATTCTCCGAGGTCATGAGAGTATGCATAAATAACATTGATAGTTAATAAACATATTGATTTAGTTAATAAACATAGGGACTTAATAAATATGGAATTAGAATAAGCAACCCAAATTCAGTCTCTTGCCTTACCACTTACTGAACTCAAATATTGTGAAAACTTTTTATTTCTTTAAGCCTCATTTGTTTAAATCATAATAGGTAATAGATTCTGTCCTTATGAAGATTATGAATGAATACACATAAAACATTTAGCATAATGACAAAGACATAGAATACATTAAATTCATATCTTCATCAATATTATTATTTATAAATGTAAATATATACCTTGCACATAATACCTTATCTTTCAGGTTCTCAGTTTCCTGAGGCATAAAATGAGAATACTAAAGTAGACTATCTTTAATGTGCTTCTCAGCTATAAAATTCTGAGTCTATACTATATAGGTTATGTGTATAAATAGGCATGTTTGAATATATGAACATATGATACAGCCTCTATTAAGTTATCCCTTAAATTAATTAAACAATGAAGTTAATAAAATATATAACATCATTGAATAATAGCTTTTCTAACAACTACTCTTTCCCTAAGAGAATCAAATCGTATCAATTCATGGCAATTTACTTCTAAAATTTTGTATTTATAAGATTTGTAGTTCAATAATTAGTTTAATAATATGTTCATATTTTCTGCCCTTGCCCTTCTTTGGACCCAGAGACTATTTCTGGGTGCTCACAGTACAACTGTCAACACTTTAGCACTGGTGCAATGAAGTATATTCTGTAGTAGCAAAAGATTAAGTAAAGAAAACCTAAAAATCCTTCAGGGGAGAATTTGTGACACAAACAAGGCACAACCACATAATGAAATATTATGTAGCCCTCACAAATGGTGAGGCAGCTCTCTGAGTACACGTATGAATACATCACCAAGATATGTTATTGTGGAAAAGAAAGAAGGCACACAGAAAAGTTTGCACAAGCTATAACTTTTGTGGAGGAAAATGATGTTTCTATGTACCTGTCTGCATAGCACTACGAACTGTTACTACCTTTAAGGAAGGAAATTACTTTTCTAGAAACAAGAATGGGAGAGAGGGAGACTTATTTTTGTTGTCCCCTATCAAAATGAATTAATAAGCACATAGCTTGACTTTGTATTTTCTATCTCCTTGGATACATTCATGCCACAAATACCCTTGATATGTTTATCAATCAAATAACAGGTTTTTTGTTTAAACTCACTATTGCAACAGAAGCAAGGAAAAAACAGATGCATATCTTGAGGAAATGGAGGCAATTGCGAGAGAAGAGGAAGGGGTTTAAAAAGACCCATGAGTACATTGAGAAATAGATTGTTCATGGAGCAATTGACTCAGATACAGAAAGGAAGGAAAGAGGACAACAGTGACATTAGTTGTACAGAATTTCTCTGAGAAGAGACCTAATGGGAGCGTGGTTGGTTGAGACAGTTTTCTGCCACCAGGTGGCATCATCAACCCAAGACAGTTTGGATGCTCCAGGTTAGTAGAGGTTACTATGGGGTAGTGGGTTAGTAGAGAGAAGTAAAAATGAATGGCTTTCAGACCATGAAATGGAAAGCAATGTATGAACAACTATTCAAATGTAAATATAGCAATAAATACACATGGAACAACTCAGGTCTTAGATTAATAGTGCTTCTTAGGAAAAATTATATGATGATGTATGTATATGTAAAACTGTTGTTTAAGGCTTGCTTAAAAAGCTATTTTCCTTAATGTTAAAATGCATGTTATGGCTTCTGAAAAAAGTTTTTCTCCATAAGTTTTGTCAGTAAAATAAAACAAAGTGAATTGTATATTAAAACAGACTTTTTTAGTTGCACTAAAATTTGAATGGAATGACCTAGGAAGCTGGACCTCCAGGAAAAGAAAAAAAAATATGAGGCTTCTCTCTAATAAGGTATCAATGACTAACCAGGCAGAGAATGCATGTACACCCATGGATACATTTTCTGTAGTAGGCACATGGGTCATGCGTATCTCAGAATATCACATAAAGGTGTGCTGTCTGATAGCATGCATGTTAGTTTGAAGCATGATGTCCAAAATGTCAGTTTTACATAATCTAAGTAAATGCAAATTGTACTTCTTACTCTCTATCAACTCTATGTGGTTAAAATTTTTAAAAGAGGTATTTTATGTTATGTGTTTAAACATACATATATTTTTACACCTATTTCATTTATGGAAGAACCTTGTAGGATTATCTATTAAAATATTTTCTAATTACCTACCTTGTGCCAAATTCAGTGCATGCACTGATAACAAGATGGTTGAAAAATATAGTCTCGACCCTCAAAATGAATGATTATGGAAAAAAAATAAAGTATTTGGGATTACACCTGACTAGCACCTCCAATGTGTTGCTTGTTGATCTTGTAACACTGACAAATCAAGTAGCTTTCCTAATTTTCCATTTATTCAGAAAATGTGGAAAATTTCCCATATGCCTACTATAGCTTATGGTGCTAGGCAAACAGGAGTGAGTAAAACATAAAAATCTTTAACCTTACAGAACTTACACATCAATGTCTTCATCAGATAAATAACATAATAATAACAATCTCATTGCAATAAAGATTGAATGAAAAAAAATAAGCATAGAGTACTGAACATAGAATCAGTTGTAGGAAACAAGTTGGCTCCCCCAAAAGAGCAATTCTCTTCTCCTTTGACCTATGAGTCTTTAGATATGTTTTTCCTATGAAGCCTCCTATTGTAGGTAGAGAGGTTCTGTCTTTTCTGACTTTGTATTCATGATAGGAACTCAGTCAAACTGTATCAAGTTGCTATTATATTTTTTAAAGATTTTATTATTTTTTATAAAGAAGGGAAGGGAGGGAGAAAGTAAGGGAGAGGAATCATCAATTTGTGGTTGTCTCTTGAACACCTCCTACTGGGGACCTGGCCTGCAACCCAGGCGTGTGTCCTGACTGGGAATCGAACTGGGGACCCTTTGGTTTGCAGGCTGGCACTCAATCCACTGAGCCACACCAGCTGGGGCTGCTATTTTTTTTTTATTTATAGAAGTGGTAAGAACACTGGAAAGTTAGACAAGAGACAAAATTTGTCTCACAAACTAAGGAGTCTAAACTTTGTTCTGTAAGCAGTGAGGAACCACTGAAGCATTTTCATACAAGGTGTTAGGAGTTCATATTTACACTTTAGAAAAATAACTATGTCAGAAGTTAAAGGCTAGACAGAAAAGAGGAGAGGGAGGGAGGAAAAGGGGCACCAGACATTTACCACCTACAACGCATTGCTATGTGCGTTGCAACGCACTGCAATAGCTATGCTAGTTTATATTGTATGTGACTGTTTACTCCAATCTCCACAATAGTGATAATATTACTGTATTCATTTTACAGGTGAAAAAAACCTAGAATCAAAGATGTCAAATATACCACCCAAGGTCAAAGTGTTAACACAGCTGGTTTGTAAATCCCGTTGTGTGTAACTGCAAAACCTGCAATGTCTCCAACATTAGTAGTAACAAATCAAGGGAGGCTGCAGAACGTAGTCTGGAGGAGTGGGGATCAGGGTAAAGAGAAAGTGAGTGTTTTGTGTTCATAATTCTCTCTTAAATTCTGACCCTAAAAGAAAAGCTATGGAGTAGGGGCAACAAGCTATTTATTTGACTTGCTGAGTTAAATATTTTATTAACAATCTTTATTTTATTTTATTTATTACTTTATAAAGAGCCTTGAGAAACAAGTGAAAGTTATTGTTTTTATATTAACTTATACCAGAGATTGGTAAGCTAGTCTGTGGGCCAAATTCAGCCTACCCTCTGTTTTTCTAAGTAAAATATTGTTAAAATATGACCATACCCACTTATCTGAGTCTATGGCTCATATTTGCATAATATCTATGGCTGCTTTTGCACTAAACAGTTACATTGGATATGTGTGGCCTATGTAGCCTAAAGTATTTCTGTATGGTCCTTTACAGACAAAATTTTGCCCATCTATCTTATAGCAAAACAAAATAAAACAAAGCAAAAAAAAGATTTTTTGAAAGTTGTTAGCAAAATTAAATGGATCATGTGGAATATATAAAATGGTATATACATGAACAAGATTAATATGGTTGTTCATGCAGGATAAACTTGTAAGGACTTATGCTGCTATTGTGGGAAGGCGGTGATGGAAACCTCTGCAAGGTGGGAACACACAGGAAAGGACAGATGTGGGCCTGGAGACCAAAGAAATGTAGGAGTCCTGGGGGAACATCAAAGACTGAGCCACAGGCCCCAGGAAAATGAGCACAGTGGTGGGAAAGTCAGGGAAGGGCAAGTATAGAGAAGGATGGATAACATTATTTTAGAAATATGTACTGTATTAAATGTGACATAATGGAAAGAAGATGGACTTCACACCCGAGAAACCTGATTTTGACTCCCAGCTCTCCTAACTGCACACAGGTGACACTGTTAAAATAACCTGTCCCGATCTGTTTCCTTATTCATAAAATAAGGATAACAATGGTGTCTGCCCTCAAGAGTTTTGGTGAGGTCAGAATGAGATGCCACATAGTTAACACTGTATGTGGGATGTGTTAGACAATTGTATCTATAATAAATTATTGTTGTCATTGTCCATAAAGTTAGTGTATTTCAAAATGCTACAGCAATTAGGACAACATTACAAGTATTACATTAAAATAGATTTAATATTCATTGGTGTCAAAAGTTAACTTTAGCTTGAGTTTGGCTTATTTTTGTTATAATTTCACATTTTTAATACTTCTTTAATAGACAATTTTTCATGTACGTGCCTAAGTAAGAAATTTTCTAGCATAACATCAATTTCCTTGGCATTGATGAATAAATTTAAATGATTCATTACCATTGCAGAATTATTTATTATAACTGGAATAATTGTAATGGAATTAGGATGTGATTAGATTATTCCCTTAGTATTCCAACTTCAACTTTATTTGTATTTTTAATACATGATTCAACCTCACTGTTTCTCTTTCTGCAGGGATTCCAGGGAATAATAGCAATGGCATAGCTACCTCCCTAGTCACCTAGAATTCCTCCAGATAACCTTTTTCTCTACGCTGCTCTAATCCTTATGGAACATGCTCTGTTTTTACATATTACCCATGAATCAAATACCAAAATCAAAATTAAACAGAGTAGAATGACTGCTTTTTAATGTAAATGTTAGTGAAAAGGCCTGATGAATACGAGTTACCATAATGTACAGTTTAAAGACTTATACAATATTATACAGCCACACACACACACCCCTCCCCCAGCACACACATATATAATCAGTCTTGGCTATGAAAATTTTAGGAAGTAAAAAAAAAGGTGATTTACAAATTAATTGAGAATTAGATGCAGGGGTCAAATAGTTGAGTCAGTTTTAATAGTAATAAACTAAATTTGGCAAGTTTGGTTTAAATGTGAGTAAATGGATGTTACAATCCATTAGTATCCCCTAAGCCATGGGGTTATGTGCCAAGGCCCCCAGTGGATGCCTGAAACTGTGGATAGTACCAAACCCTACATATATTATGATTTTCCTATACATTAATACCTATAATAAAGTTGAATTTATAAATTAGGCACAGTAAGAGATTAACAACAATAATAATCAAACAATTATAACAATGTACTGTCATAAAGTTCTTTGAATATGGTCTCTGCCTTCGATAATGATCTAGTAACTGAGATGGCTACCACGTGACCAACAGGTGGTGGTATGTGTGGTGTGAATATCTAGACAAAGTGACGAACAATGCCCTGGGCAGGATAGAGCGTGATAACATGAGATTCCATCACACCACACCACTCAGAACGGTGCCCAATTTAAAACTCATGAGTTGTTTATTTATGAAATTTTGTATTTATTGTTTTTGGACTGTAGTTGACCACAGGTAACTGCAACCACAGAAAGCTAAAACACTGTACTTCTTGTTAAACTGAACCTTAAGCATCTCCAGTTGAGAGAAGGGTAAAAGTCCTAGAGTGTTAATCTAGCAAAAGTTTATTATCCTGCAAACATTAAGAGTGGGAAGTAAAGGTCTACCCACCACATCAGTTTATTCTTAGATCTGTTTGTCATAATCAGATGTGTGCGAGCAGAACAGCAGGGGCCTCAATGTCCCCAGGTCATTCTGAAGCAAAGGAATGCAGCAGGGCTCCCAATTCATTTTGATAGTTTCTCTCAAAATCTTAGGGGTTTTTTCCTTCTCAAAATCTTAGTTTTTATAAAACCTTTTATTATGTCTCCTTGATATGTATCCTGTTATGATGTAAGTATTTTCAGTTGTCCTAAGCTTTGATGTTTCACCGCACCACTGACATTTATTTTATTGCTAATCTTTTATCCCTCATGCAAACATGATTTAATTTATAGAGTGATTTAACCTTGATGGGTACTCTGTGGCTCACTGAGCATTCACAGTCTTGCTGTGCACATACATTGTTGTCCTTTCTATGTTTTGATTTATCTTTTTAAGCAATTGGCAGTGAATTTAAGCTTAGTGCTGGACTCTGTGAATTTTAAGTCTTTATTAGTGTACATGTGATTTATATTTAATATTCATTTACCCAACACATATCAAAAAGGATCATTATATAGGCCAAAGTTATAGTCTTTTTTATTTTACCAAATAAGAATAACCAGTGTTAGAAAAGAAGTACTTGTGTTTTCAAGTCCTGGTTGCTGGAGAATAAAATGAGAGGCTATAGTTAGTATATGTAAAATACTTAGTGTAACTATATAGGATATGTTCAACACATATGAAGATACTTAACTTCAATATTTACTCTCTCAGTCTTAATGCCACCAGAGACAGTACTATATTGTGGATACTTGTTAGTGAATAGCAGAATGATCCTAGAGAGTCCAGGAACCCCTTATATAATGAATCATTCAGCATATATATATGGAGTTTGAAATGGTGAGTAGACATGGGGCTCCAAGTACAAACCCCAACAATATAGGGTAGAATAGGGAAAGAGAGAAAAAATAATACTTGCTGGAGGATTTATATAGGAAACTTCTCACAAAATAGCTGGTCTCATGTCCATACTCTACCCAAGCAAGAAAATTTCTTCATGCTCATCTGCTGCGCATTGATTTAGTTAAAATTCTTTGAGGAATGAGAAACAAAACTACACTTAGCTATAACAAGTAAAATGGAGTGGAACAGTACCAGGTATTCTAAGGCTATGAGAGTAAATCCATTGTTGTCCAAGATAATGAAGTGAAGTACACTCATACCCCATGGAAAAGGGAAATTAAGTCGTAGACTGAGATACTCTCTTTCAGGGGCTACATGGTCTCAGGTTTCTGTCCTCTCTTCTTTCTCTTCTCTCTCCAAATTCACCCTCTTCAACTCTTCTCTCTCCTTTCTTTTCTCTCATTTTCACTTTTTTCTCTCTCCTCTGCTTTTTCTCTTCTCTGCTTCTTCCTCTTCCCCACATCTCTCTCTCTCTCCCCCAATCCCATCAGCATTTTTCACTTATACGTGGCTCAAAATGCAGTCTTCAAATACATATATCCTTTTAGTTCATCACCCAAGGGTAATTGTCTCAGTCATTTACTATTTTAATTACACTTCCCAGAGAGGAGCTGGTGTGGACCAGATTATTTGTATCAGCCTCTGGACTGGCCTTCCTAGTTGTAAAGTGGAGCAGTTGGGGCTGTGCTCATGTGATATCTATGTTAGCTTCCCCTCCAGGGGCTATATGAGCAGGTTCATTGGGAAAGTATCAGTCATTTTTTCAGCACATCACATGGAATCTGGAATGTAGTATTTGCTCAATAAATGTCTGCCAACTAAATTAATGATAACATTAAATTCCTAGCTTATTTTAGTAAAAATCTCAACTTTTCTAATAGTAAACAGTCAGTGTATGTTAGGTATTTATCTTTAGCCAAGTATTTATCATTATGCACATTCCATGTGTTCACTCTGTAATTCTCACAGCAGTCCTATAGGAAAATCAGGAGCAGAGTGGTCAGATAAGAAGCCCAAGGAGCCAGGTCACAGAACTAGGAAAGAACGGAGCCAGGTCTGTGCATGGGCACCCTAGCATCCACACTCTCAACTTCCATTCTAAGCTGTCTATAACCCTGTGCTTATTCTCAGACTATATAAAGTAAGCCCATATTAACTTATACAACTACTGATATTTTATTACTTTGTAGTGGGAATTAAAAATATAATAGAACAATGTTGTTGAGTAGCAAATTAATAAACACCAAGAAGGTCAGAGTTTCATCATATGCAATGCAAATGTATGGCCAAAATAATAAACTTTGTTCCTAGAAACCTGATTTTTTTTCATTTTTCTCCTTTGCCTGGTTATAAATCCCTTCTTTTTTTTCTTTTTTTATTATCCATCTTTTTCCTTTTGAAATCCATTTCAACCATATCCATTTAAATGTTCTATATGATAGCTACTACTAATTCTCAATTTCTATTCCATTGCCTGAAACCAGAAAATTTCAATGCGTCCTAAAAGGACAATATGTAAGTAGAGGCACAGCAGAATAGACACTAAGAGGAAAGTCTTTGTGCAACAAAGAACAAGTCCCAACTCAAACATTTATGTGAAATACAAAGACAATAAAATAAAGTTAAAATTATAGTGTAGCTCATATTGAAATCAGACTAACAATCAGAGAAAAACTAGGATTTGTTTTTAACTAAACTAGTACATTTTTTAAAATGGTAATACTCCCTGATGTAGAGGAGGCATAAAGCAGGGGAGGAGTGCCTTTCTAGCAAACAATATGATGATATGCATTGAAATATTTAACATACTCATTTGTTTCTCTTTCAAAGAGTGATATTCTAAGGAAATTATTTCAAGCACAGCATAAATTTATATGCAATGCTGCTCAACATGTTATATTCATGTAAATTAAGCCCAGGGATAATTTAAGTGTTCAATAATGAGGAAATGTTAAATTAGAGATCATAGATGTAAAATAGTATGCTAGTATCAAAATGATGTTTACAAATATTATCATCATTGTTAAAAGCCACTAAAGTGATGATTATAAAAATCATTCTAGAGCTATCCATAAGTGCAGGTATGTACACATTCAAAAACAAGAGAAGATGAAGTAAATACACCCAAGTATTTGCAGTATTTATCTCAGAGTGATAGAACTATACATAAATTTTTACTTTATATTTTGGTATTCCAGATTTTCTACAACAAGTAGGCTTGTATGAGAGCAGTGCTCTTTCACAGGGTATGTGCCTGAAGGAGTCTCTTTACTCCCTATCTTTTCAACACAGATAAACCCCCAGATGCACTGGGCAATTTGTCCTGGGAGGAGACCTGTTCTTGGTATTTGGCCCTAAATCTTATGTCCCTCAGATAAAAGAAACCTGAGGTTGCTCACCCTACTTGTAAGATAAGAGTTGTAAAATAGCAGCAAATACCATCTTTCAGATAAGCCCTTTCCCAATATGAAATTCTCTGAGCAGGCAAGTATTTAGGAAAAAACAAACAAAACAAAACACTAAAAAAAAAAAAAACAAAAAAACCTCACCTTTTTTTCTTTCTACGTAGAGAAAAACTAGTTCTCTACTGGGTTTCTCTTCCCTGTGTGTCTCCCTTACTACTCACACAGAACGCTTCATTTCTGATACTTTGGTCAGCAAATATGTGGAGGCTTTGCCCCACAACAAGCGATTTTCTGTGACACCAGCTGGCTGTTCTACAATTTAACTCAATTCTAATACCATCCACCCGGAGACACTGTCAGATCCCACAGGCTATGGGCTCAGTGCCACAAGACTGTCCCCCATACCTCTCTACACACATTGAAGAAGCTGGTCCCAAACCCAGGTTGTATCACCTGAACTTCTGACCAACAAACCCTAAGTTGGAGGTTCTTATGAACACTTCCCTGGGTTAATTAATTTGCTAGAGTGGCTCACAGAACTCAGGGAAATACTTAATTACATTTACTAATTTCTAAAAGGATATGGCAAAGGATACAGGTGAAGAGATACACAGGGCAAGGTCTGGGAAGGTCTCAAGCACAGAAGCCTCTGTTCTCCTGGGGCAAATGTGTTCATCAACCTGGGAGCCCTCTGAACCCCCTACTACTGGGATCTTATGAAGGCTACCTCACATAGATGTGATTAGTTATTAACTTTGTTTCCAGCTCTTTTCCCTTCTCTGGAGAATAAGGGGTCAGGCTGAAAATTCCAAGCTCCTAGCCATGGCTTGGTCTTTGCAGTGACCAGTCCCCATCTAGCAGGTGTCTAGGAGCTCATCCAGAGTCACTTCACTAAAATAAAAGATGCTCCCAGTGCTCTTATCACTTAGGCATTTACGAGGGTTTAGGAGCTCTCTGTCAGGGACTAGGACAGAAACCAATGTGTATTTTCCATTATGTCACAGCAGCATAGAGACAGATGTTTCTATCGAGCTCCTTCCCTCTCCCCTTTTTCTGTTGCAGATAACTCTCTCCATTTTGGATCCTTGTTTTGTTGATATAAAAGCAAGTAATAAAATCAGTGCAGTATAAGAGAATAAAGAGGGAAGACACAAAAATTGACCAAAGTTTAAAGTAAGCTTAAAATAAAAATTAATCTAAAATAAGGAAATATTTTAAATAATGATTTAAAATTAGGAAATTCAAAAAAAGTGTAAAAAGTTTCTCTTCTTTATCTGTAGGGTTGAACATTAGTTTTTTAAGATTTGTATTTTATGGTAAATTTCTACATTTCCTCTCAAAAAGGGAAATCACTAAAGCACGACATAGGGGCTATGAAGTTCAATGAAAGCAGCAGTTCAAATTATTGTCTTTAACAAAATGATTTATAGCCAGAAAAAATGCTTAGAAATATTTAAGTTTTGAAAGTAAATTATCAAAGTGTGTGAAAGCAATGAAAAATAATCTTTGTATCTGTATTGTTTAACCAAAGACAATCCACTGTTTATCACATCAGTCATTATTATTAAAAAGAGAATAGATAATAATGTGTTTTTATGCATTTACCAAATACTGATACTCCTCAGAACTGGTTTATTTCAAGTATTATTTTCTGACGACACTCACTGATAGCTAAAAGTTTGGTTCTAGCTACAAAATAAAGGGTTATTTCATAGATATAAAAAGATTGATATCTAACTATTTTTATGTTTGTTTTTGATAGAGGAGCTTTTTATTTATTTTTGTCAGTGTGCTTTCTGTTTTGTTTTACTTGTGAGTCATAAGTTAACACAATTCTTACTTCATCTTTTTTCACTGTTATTTGCCAACACCCGCAGTTCAAGTTGGCAAGACACAAGTTCCAAAAAACATTTGGATCCTTATAAAGACACATTGGAATTAATTATTGGGAGTGAAAGTTATTTTTATGGCTGCAGCATTGAAAGGGATTATAGTTTGATATTCAATGAACTATCTTTACTTTGCAATCTCCTTTGTTACATATTGGTTTTGACCACTGAAAACTCTCAGTCAGATTACATTTGCCCTTGTCAGTTACTAATAATGAGACCCAGAGAAAACAGTAGCTAAAGTGAAAGCTGTGTTTATTTAGAAATCTTCCCTTGATATGAAAAGAATTATTTCTTCTGCAAATTTACAAATTTCTGGAAGCTTCATACTCAGTTCTTATTTGTCTTGGTATGTACAATGTCTATTTAATATATGTATACTGAAAAAATTAATAAAGTTCCAGGGAGACATGTCTATGAAATTCAGTCAAATTCATTAGTATTATAATCTCAGAAATTCTCAGTTTAGGATATGGAAAATATGTACTTGTACATTTTTATTTTCATTTTATTTATCTGTTATTTATAGATAGGCCTGTTACTTATCTCCTTTTCAGGACTTTTCCTTTGATATCAGAGGACAGTATCACTTGATTGTTTGAAAGTATCTTTTAATTTAAGGAAATATAGCCATATTTTACTTTAGGATGAATTCTGATAAGGTGGGAAAATTTACTAAGTATAGCTGTATATAAATATATACAAAAGGTTATATAATATTTGAGGTGACCTGATCCAGTTAAGGTAAAACTTGGTAACACTACCAACATGGAAAGGGAGAAGTTCAAAGCTTAAGGGAGAGTGATTACATTAACCATGAGTAGGGATCAATTTCTCCTTTTTATGAAAAGAGTAGAGTCTGATGCTCTTAGCTTTTCTTCTCTGAGTTGTATATGTGTCACTTTCCTTCACTGTAGAAGCTTCTTGAAGACAAGGTTGGTATCTTTCACTCTGGCACACACTAAGTGAACATTTAATGCATTGAATTTATTGATGTAGGAGAAGAAAGGGGAGGCAAAATGCTGATATAAAAGTTAAGGTCATATTTAACTCAAGTCCTAATCGAGCTCCACTATTGATGGTGAGGGATCAGAGTGGGGCTTTGAAGATCGTGAGTTTAAAATATATTGATGTGCTTCCAGCTGTTTCAGCTGGCTGTCCTGGTGCTCACTTGACTTTAATAGCACTTGTGACCTATGGAAAGTGTGGAAAAGGAAGACAGATTTAATAAATGCTCAAAGAGAGAAACTGTATTATTTTCAATAAATTAGAACCAAAGGAAGGATGAAGTGATAAAAAGGGATTTTATTTTTATAAATTCAAAGAAGTTATATAAGTAATGTTATGGAGAAATTGGAAATAAAAGTCTATAATGAAACAATTAAATGAATGTAATGGGACAACATAGTATGGAGAAAAAGAGTAGTCTTTCTAGTCAGAAATCTGAATTCAAGTTCAGACTTTCCTCTCGTTACTATGACCTTTGCATTTCTGTTTTTTATCTCTGAAATTAAGGAAATGTTAATATTTTAGTTACAGAGATATATCATGATGATTGAATGTGATAATACATGCTTTGTTTTTTCAGTGATTGTTTGGATTAAAGAAGCTGAAATCCATTCACTAAAATAAAATAGGGATATATTTTTCAAAGTACAGGGAAATTAATATCTATTCAAGAAAAGTATAGCCTAGCTCATAAAAAGTTGAAAGTTTACCATGACTCTATTCTCTTTATCTCTTAGCACCTGGGATCTCCTGTTCTGTCATGAACTCATTTCCCTGATTTCTCTGCCATTCTTTATAATGTTTTTGTTTTTGTTTTTTTGTTTGTCTGTTTTTTCTAAGAGTAACAGAAAAGCTGATCCCAAGGGAATTATACAACAAGGACTTAGTTTTCTTATAAAATTAAAAGTTTGGAGGTAGAACACATCCAGGGTTGGTAATTCAACAGCTGTCTTCTGTCACCATAGACTCAGCTTCTTCTCTTTGTGCTTCTCAACTTCAGCCTGTGGGCTTATCCTCCTGAGCCAACCACTTCCAGGTCCACAGATGGAGACCTCCGTCTCAACCGTAAGCTGTCTTCAAGAAGAAAAGGGTTGTTCTTTCTTCCACAATTCTTTTTAAGAACAAAGACTACTAATTAGTTACATCCCAGCAATAATTTTATTTGTTAACCACAGAGAATTATACAAAAAATTAAATTTTCCATGAAATATTCCAATGGAAATACTCTGAAGATACAAAAGTGTAAAATTGGAAGAATGTTTAGAAAAACTTGTGTTTAACTCTAAGACTTACTTTATTGATAAATCAGAAATTATAGTCATGTGTAAACCATGTAAATTTGTGGAAATTCTATTCACTTAAATATCTTTCATGTTAAAATTATAATATTTACTATAATGAACACTAAACTGAATAAGCAAAATATCTAAAACTCTCTCAAGGTAATTAGAAATAAACAAAAATAATTATGCTGCAAAGCCTAATATGTGTCATAGGAGGTACCAACAACATTTACTTTAACACAAGGGAGGGAATTGAGGACAATCTCATGAAAAAGTGACGTTTGACCTCTACAGGTTGGGATAAAAAGGCTACACCAGCAAGGGAAGCTAAGTACATCAAAAAGCGGAGTGAGCATTGACTTGCACAAAGCAGTGTTGCTAATATGTGCATAATGTTAAGGGATCATGAAAAGTTCATTTTATAAGAGTGATGAAAACAGCAATGATTTTTAGATAAGATTTTGATCATGGAATGCCCTGAGAATTGCTAAGTTTCAACTGTACAGTTGAAAGCCAGAAACCATCAATTATCTTAAGGAAGACAGCAACATGTGCTTTGGGAAAAGGAGCTTGTTGTTGGTATGTCAGGAACTTGGAACTCTGGAGACTGTGTAACTGTCTAAACATATTAATAATTTCAATCAGAGTGAAATAGGAATGAAAATGAGGGCTCAGTTCCATGAGACAGCTTCAAGTTGTGAAGATGTAAAATTAATCACCTGAATATAAGTAAAATGTAACTGAAAATTTTAAACCTGAGGAACTGGAACAAAGTAATACTTCTACCAGAAATGTGACATTTGGAAGGTGCAATGAGTTCAGATTTGTATTCAAGGAATTTGAGGCATCAACGGGACTTGCAAACATTTGAGAAGTTCAGGTCTGGAATTTGGAAGAAAATTTGACTAAGTTAGACATTTAAATGCCATCAAATGAAGATCAAAACAATTCATGAGATTTAAAAAAATGGTTACTTTCTCATAGTAGATCTTGTAACAGCTTTATCTGACAGTTATAGTTTTTGCATGAATTTACATGTCTTGTCTTAATTGATTCAATCAGAAATGTGTCCCAAAGGTATTAGTGTCACTGTTTTATAGTTTGTGACACTAATGCTCACATAGGTTAGGCAGCTTGCCCCATATCAAGAAGTCAGAAGAAAGCAGGGAGATCTGAATACATATGCTTGTGTTTGGACTCAAAATATTACATTTAGTAATTTATTATTAACTGAAGTTAGTACAAAATCTTTAGATTCTAAAATATCATTGTTAGATAAGGTAAGTATGCATACAAGCAATATCCAATAGCAATGTTCAGAAATTCTATATTTTAAAATCTAAACATCTTTACAAGATTCCTTCTCTAGATTCCTTAAAATGTTGAACCAAAGTTTACTCATTTACATTTTATGTGGTGTCAGGATAAAATGAGTGGGTTGCTGTCAGAACTTCCAGGCAAATATGTAACCAAATTGCCATGAACAAACGCTTAAGATGTAGAACCTGTGAATACCAGCAGTTGGAAAAGTAAACCAATCAAATATTTCATAGATTTTTACTAAAAATGTAAAGTTTAAAAATCCTTCATTAGGCAATTGATCAATACATTTTCATTAAAAAACAAGAGAATCACTTTGTTTTCATATAACATGTTTCCAAAATCCCGAAGGGTTAGAAACACAATAGTATACCTATCTGTGTTCAATATTAATTTGTTTATAAGAACTTATGTGCCTCCTGTTTGCTTATTTGCATCTTTTTAAAAGAGTTTATTTATTTATTTTTAGACAGAAAGGAAGGGAGGGAGAAAGAGAGGGAGAGAAACATCTATGTGTGGTTGCCTCGTGAACACCCCCTACTGGGGACGTGGCTCGCAACCCAGGCATTTGCCCTGACTAGGAATTGAACCAGCAACCCTTTGGCTCACAGGCTGGTGCTCAGTCCACTGAGCCACACTAGCCAGGGCTATTTATTTGCATCTTAAGTTGGTGTTTACACAATTTGACTACTGGATCAGCAGATGCCATGTTTAATATTTTGTTCCCATATTATTAACTCCTTAGGTTTCTACTTTATGCCATGTACTTACAGATATATATGCATATGCACACATATACCTATATACATATGACATATATCGGTAGGGCATTTGTTTCACTGAAAAAATTTTTTCCATGTTACTTGTACATATGTTTATATGTGTGTGTATATGGCATTTATTTCTTAAAATTAAAACATATTTTTCTGTATCTTTCCCTCATTACTACAGAAACCTTTAATTGTATGGTTGTAATAGCAGTACGTAGGCAACAGGGCTGTTAATTTAGCAAATATTATTAGTTTGTAAATATTCATTAAATTTGTTTTTAAGCAGCAATTCAACTTTGTAAATGGTTGCAGCCAGAAAAAGCTCTAATTAGAGGCATTAACTAGGACTTGTAAAGGTGAACAGGGATTTGTGAGCATTTGGAAGAGGTACTTTTCTCAACAGGAGAAAAATACCTCCTGTGGAGCTTGCAATATAGTTTGCCTGTATGCCAAGTAGAAAGGGAATGGAAGATTTCAAGTCTTAAGGGCACAAGAGAGTAGAAGTCTGTTATTTAAGTTAACAAAAAACATCTTGCAGATCACATTATGCCTAGGTCTTTCTTTGAAGAAACTCATCTTTTAAAAGATCTTGTTGCCAATATTCAAAACTCACATTTAACACTAGTATAAAGTTAAACCCAGGTAAACAAGAATAATCTGATTATGGAAACTGCTTTTCAAGTTCAGAGTGGTGATTCTTTTCCTCTCAGTTACCTTCATATTATCCCTGCCACCAGAAACTCCTCGAAGGAAGCAGTTGTTTTGAATATGTACAAACAACAACAAAAAAAAGGTGTTACTATGGCAACCATAAAACTCAGGAAAAATTATCCCTTTAGCACTGGCCAGTTCCTCCTCTTCACCTCTCCTTCTGATCCTTTTGTGCACCAGTGTAGACCAACTTCGGATAAAAATGATGATTGGCAATTTGACTACACAGTGGTGGGGTGGGGGCAGGCAGAGTGAACACTGCATCTTGCATTTAAACTTTACAAGTCTTCCAAAAGTTGGAAGACTTTCAAAAGTTGGAAGACTTCCTCCTGGCCAAAGCTACAGAAATCGACACTTATGGGGCATCTGTTGCTTGATTCCCTGACTTTTCTTTACCCTCCTTTAAAAAATACTAGTGGCCTTTCTAATTTTTTTACTTAATAAAACAACAATGTCTCTTTCATCTCTGCATTTTTTTTCAGTTTTTCTCCCTAACCCACCATATCCATCCATGCCCTTGACCCAAATGTGATGTCTGAATGGAATCTGTGGACTGCTGTTTCCACAGTAGCTACTGAATTGAGTAGAGGTAAATGGGTGGTATTAGATGTTCAGGATTATTGTGCTTCTCCATATGGTAGAAATACAGGCTTAGTTTATCAAAATAAACCTCAGCTTCATCTCAATTTTAATGTTTCATGAGGTTTTGTCTTGAGTAATCTATCAACAATATTTTTATTTACTTTTCTGTTTCTGTTGGTAATCAGCCTTCAATTTACTAATTGCTTATACTCAAATTAATTTTAAAAATCAATAATTTAAGTGCTTAAAATTAGTTTTAAGCCAGTAATTTAAAACTTGAAAATATTTTGATGAGGATACTATGTGCTAACTATCCTGCTAACAAAAATAATGACTATTCTTGTTAACACAAACCTATTTGTCCCTTATTTCACAAATATTTTATCTTGGCAAGGAAATGTTGTAGGATGCTGTTCTACTTTTAAATGTATAGCATAGCTCTTTTTGAAGCAAGCTTTCTAACTGGAGATAACTCAGCTAAAGTTTCTGATTAATTTTGGAACTTGGACTTATGAAAAAATATTTTGACAACAAAGAGATACTAGACAGATTTAAAGAGTTAGGAGAAGGGACTTCATGTTCTACACCTTAGTTTTACTAATAATGAAGGTTTTCATAAATTCGCTTTGTTCTCTTTGTATATTTTTGTTTACTTTTCCATTAACTTTTGTTCCATGTTGAAGTACACGTGTAAAGCATGAGCAACTTTGACTAGTGATGAAAGTGGCCTTTCCCAATCAGTAACAGGCACTGGCAATTTCAAGCCTTCTGGCCTTTTGTGTCACACACAAACACACACACAAACACACACATATGCTTTTTCCTTAACTTTATGAACAACTAGTATTGGGAAAATGCTGTGGCAACAACAGTGGAGGGCATGTCACTTCCAGCCCTTGGGAAGATGGCCCTCAAGCACATAGCAAAGGACCTACCATAGAGTAGAAGCCACATAGAATTGGAGAAGTTGAAAAAATGAAGAATTACATAGTGAGGTTCAAGGTGTGCAACTCTGCAATGACAATTTTAGTTCTCTCTCCTAAACCTGGTGCTAAAAAGCTGGTGATTATTTAAATATTGAGGTAGTTAAGAAGATACATGTGTATGTATTTTTTGGACTTGTACACATACCAGGATCTAAGTATTATATATTAAAGAAGTTTGACTTTTGTTTCTTTTTTTATTTACTCTTAATTGTATTGCTTCCATTACCATTTAGTTCCTTTATACCCCTTCCTCCCAGCATCACCACACTGTCATCCATGTCCATTAGTCCTTTTTTTCCTTTTTGTTCAATCCCTCCACCTCCTAATGCCCCAAAAAAGATGTCATCCTGCTCTCCAACTATGAGTCTGTTCCCATTTTCTTTGTCAGTTCAGTTTGTTCATTAGATTCCATGAGTGAAATCACATGGCACTTGTCTTTCTCTCACTGGCTTATTTCACTTAGCATAATGTTCTCCAGGTCTACCCATACTGTCACAAAGGGTAAAATTTTCTGTTTTTTATGGCTAAGGAGTGTTCCATTATGTAATTGTCTCAGAGGTGTTTTATCTGCTCATCTACTGATAGACACATGGACTGCTTCCATAGCCATTGTAAATAACACTGCAGTGAACATGGTGGTGCTTGTGTTCTTTCAAATTAGTGTTTTGGGTCCCTTTGGATACATTCCCAGAAATGGGATAGCTGGATCAAAAGGCAGATCCATTTTTAATTTTTTCGAGATATCTCCACACTGCTTTCCACAGTGGCTGTACCAGTCTGCATTCCCACCAACAGTGCAGAAGCATTTCCCCTTCTTCACATCCTCACCAGCACTTGTTTGTTGATTTACTGGTGACAGTCATTCTGATAGGCGTGAGGTGATAGGTCATTGTGGTTTTAATTTGCATTTATCTGATGATTAGTGATGTTGACCATCTTTTTATATGTTTATTGGCCATCTGTATGTCCTCTTCGGAGAAGTGTCTATTCAGGTCCTTTGCTCATTTTTTAATTGGGTTGTTCATTTTTTAGGTGTTGAGTTTTGTAAGTTCTTTATAAATTTTGAATGCTAACCCTTATCAGATGTGTCCGCAAATATGGTCTCCTATTCTGTGGGTTGTATTTTATTTTGTTGATGATTTCCTTTGCTGTGCAAAAACTGTTTAGTTTGATGTAGTCTCATTTGTTTACTTTTTCTTATGTTTCCTTTGCCTGGATAGTTATATCCAATAAAACATTGTCATTAGCAATGTCTAAGACATTGCTACCTATGTTTTATTCTGTTATTTTTATGGTTTCAGGTTCAACACTGAAGTCTTTGATCCATTTTGAATTTATTCTTGTGTGTGGTATAAGAAGGTGGTCTGGTTTCATTTTTCTGCACATATCTATTCAATTTTCTCAACACCATTTATTGAATAAACTATCTCTAGCACATTGTATGTGCTTGCTTCTTCTGTCTATTCCTGCGTATTAATTGACTTAATTAATAAAGGTTGTGGGTTTATTTCTGCACTCTCTATTCTGTTCTATGGACATATGTACTTGTTTTTATGCCAGTATCATGTTGTTTTGATTAATATGGCCTTATAGTACAGCTTGATATTGCATAGTATGATTCCTCCAACTTTGTTCTTTTTTTTCAAGATCACTGTTGCTATGCAGGGCCTTTTGTGGTTCCATACAAATTTTTGCAATAGTTGTTCTAATTCTGTGAAATACATAATTGGAATTGATAGAAATCATGTTGAATCTGCAGATTGCTTTGGGTAGTATGGACATCTTAATGATATTAATTATTTGTATCCATAAACACAATATATGCTTCCACATCTTTTTATCTCCTTCAATTTCTTTCTTTAGTATCATATAACTTTCCAAGTACAGGTCTTTTACATCCTTGGTTAAGTTTATTCCTAGGCATTTCATTGTTTTTGAAAAAATTGTGAGTGGGATTGTTTTCTTAACTTCCCTTTCTGTTATTTTCTTATTGGCATATAAAAATGCAACTGATTTCTGGATATTAATTTTGTATTCTGCTATTTTGCTGAATTCATTTATTAGTTCTTGTACTTTTTTGGTGAAATCTTTAGGGTTTCCTATGTACAGTATAATGGCATCTGCATATAGTGATAATTTTACTTCTTTCTTTCCAATTTAGATGCTTTTTATTTCTTCTTCTTGCTTGATTATTGTGGTTAGGACTTCTGGTACTATGTTAATTAGAGAGGTGAAAGTGGACATCCCTGTCTTGTTCCAGATCTTGACGGGAATGCTTATAATTTTTGCCCATTGAGTATAATCCTGGCAGTGGTTTTGTCATATATGGCCTTTATTATGTTTAGCTGTGTTCCCTTTTTTATCATAAATGGGTGCTAGATTTTATCAAATTTTTTTCTGCATCTACATAAAGACATAGAAGCTAAATAACATGTTATTGAACAATGAAGAAGTGAGCAATGAGATTAAAGAAGAAATCAAAAGATACCTTGAAACAAATGAAAATAAGGACACAACAATCCAAAATCTGTGGGACACTGGGAAAGCAATCCTAAAAGAGAAATTCATAGCATTATAGGCCTATCATGCACACACACACACACACACACAAACAAAAAAAAAAGAAAAAGAAATAAATAATCTAACTTTACACTTAAAGGAACTCGAAAAAACAACAAATTTCAAAGTAAAGAGGAGGAAGGAAATAATAAAGATCAGAGGAGAAATGAATGAAATAGACTAAAAAATAATTTAAAAAATCAATGAATCCAAGAGCTGGTTCTTTGAAAAGATAATCAAACTTGGAAAACCTTTTACCATACTAATAAATAAAAGAGCAAGAGAGAGAAAGGACCCAAGTAAATAAAATCAGAAATGAGAGAAGAGAAATAACAACTGACAACAAAGAAATATAAAGAATTTTAAGAAAATATTATGAACAACTATATGCCAACAAACTAGACAACCTGAATGAATTAAATTCCTAGAAATATACAATCTCCCAAAACTAAATAAAATATAATCAGAGAATCTGAATAGACAGCTTACACCTACTAAGATTGAAGCAGTAATCAACAAATTCCCAACAAACAAAAACCCTGGACTGGATTGCTTCACAAGTAAATTTGCAAAATATTCCATGAAGAACTCACACCTCTCCTTCTGAAATTATTTCTTAAAATTCGAGAAGGGAAGGCTCCCAAACTCATTTTACGGGGCCAGCATTATCCTAATTCCAAAACAAGGTAAAGACACTACAAAAAAAAAAAAAAGAAAATTAATGACCTATATCCCAGATGAACATAAATACTAAAAGTCTCAAAAAACATAACCAAACCAAATACTGTAATGCATCAAAAATATCATACACCATGATCAAGTGGGATTTATTCTGGGAATGCAAGGTTGATGAAACATTCACAAATCAACAAATGTGATTCACCACATAAATAAAATGAAGGATAAAAACCACATGATCATATCAAAAGACATTTCTTTATTTTTTAATTATTGCTTTTTAGTTATAGTTTTACCACATTTTCCCCCTTGCTCTCCCCTGCCCCAACCCCCTCAACTCTCACAGTCAATCTTCACCCCATTGTCCATGCCCATGAGTCCTTTATTCATGTTCCTTCACTTGCCCTTTTCCCTTCTTTACTCCTTTATCCCCCACCCCTGTTCTGATCACTGTCAGTTTGTTCTTTATTTACATGTCTCTATATCTATTTTTCTCATTCATTTGTTTGTCAGTTAGGTTCCACTTATAGTTGAGATCATATGGTATTTGTCTTTCAATGCCTGGCTTATTTCATTTAGCATAATATACATTTATTTCTTCTATTCATTTTCCTCATCCTGCACCTGAATTCAAGTCTGTTCAGGCTTTCTTTCTCTTCTGCCACTTACTTAAAAGTAAGTTTATTGCTTAATGTTTGTGTTAATAGCAGACTCATATATTTTCTGCTCATCTGTATTCATTTTTCTCCTTGTTTTTTTCTAGTCATATCAGTTAAAGTAAACTCAGTATAAATAATCATGTCAGCAACACAGTATTCTAATATTTTTGAATTAGCTTTTTAGGTTTTATTCCATGTTTGTATAGTCATATATGTCTAATTTTTAAAAAATATGTAACAGATTTGAAAAATTATGTTAGTTAACTCAAAGATGTTGGCTAGGTTGTCTTTGCAGTTTAACATAAGTATAGTTTGGATGGAGTAAACTTATATATGATGTTTTATAAGATGTCAAAATATCATGAATTGAGGAAAATAAATTTAAAGTTGAAACTACATCTGCTTAGAGATAGTTATGTTTATATTGAATATATGCCTTTAGTTTTTAAAAAAATAATTCATAAATTTACATTTTAGATATCTATATCTAATCCTCCCACATTACTTATCCTCTCTCTGCTTTGTTCCAGCTATTATACATATGGTAATTTGTGAAGGGAGTGATCATTTATGCCTTGTCATAATTTAAGTGGAACTATCAGTCTATTTTGCCCATTATTTTTTCAGTTTCCATTTTGTGTTTTTAGGAGGTTCTAATGATGCCTTAGAATAATCTTGCTGGTTTATACTATATTTTATCAATAGTACCAACATGTACATAATTGGTTTAAAAATACAAAGTAATGTCTAATTATAAGATATTATAAAGAAGGTTACATGGAGAAAAATATTACCTTGGAAAGGATTTCCTCTTTAATACTTATATAAAATATTACTAACTTGTTCCTTAAATTGTTATGGTCAAATTAACTATATAACCAAAGCACCAGTGGTTCTTGTAGGTATTATTTTTTTATAAAATAAAACTTTGCAATACATTGTACTAACTGCAGGTTTTCCAGTTCCTGACTTACAGTTCTCTTACTTGAAGTTTACATGAAACCTTATGGAATTTCTTGTAAATTTTACTAGGTTTTAAAATAATAGTAATATATTATTAGAAAATATTTACTTCTTGTGTGGAAAATATAAACAAATAAAAAGCAAGTAACTAGAAAGAAAAATACTGAAAAGAGACATTTACAAACCCTGTCTACTGGAATAAAATCTTTTTCTTTGTATGGAAAAACCTCCCCCCATACACACTTCACACACAGACACACATACCAAGCCCTAAGGCAATTTTGCTATGCTTTCCTTGATTTCCTATATTACTTGTCACATTGTTTACACATCTGCTTGATTAAAGACAAGCTAAATTTTATCCCCAGAGACTACTATACTAGTTGACACATAATAGATTCTGAATAAATATGTAATGAATGAAGGAACCAATAAACACAGGTAGTGTGAAACATTCATGCTGCAAATGCTTTCCTTCTAGGTTAATTTTCCACCAGGTGATCAACCTAACTCAGGCAAAATGACCAGCCCTCCAAGGTTCTCTGGTCATTGGTCTATGTAAACCCAATTCTCTGTATTCCTTCCTTTCCCTTGTCCAGTTCAGTCAAATATTTACTGTCTGTTGAAGCATCAAGCTCTGACTACCCCATTTTCTGCCAGTTTTATCATCTGATGATTTTAAGTAACAGCATAATTATAAAAACTGGAAAGAAGCATGCTATATAAGTTGTAGTGAGTAATTTACAGTTTTAGATAAAATTAGCAGTGTATAGATACTATTTTCAATGAATAAATGATATCTACTTAGCATAACATAAATGGCAAGCAAATAGCATAGTGATAACTGATATAAGAATAAATATAGATATGACATTCTCTTTAAAATACTGACCAATTGGGTGATTTAAAAACTGACTCAGATATAATATTTTTAGTCTTTATTGTGTACTCAGAATTATGCTTAGTAAACTCTGGTTCTTGTCTTAAAGGAAGGTGCATTCTTTTATGAAAGTCAATTTGCATAAGTCAGAGTTTTGTAAGTTTAAAGATATGTGTCAGTTAAGGGGATTTTGGATCATGGTTTCTGAACTATACTTGTAAAAATGGGTAAAGATTTGAAAACAAGAAAGAATCATAGTAGCAGTGATGGATCTTATCATTTCTATTCTATCCATCATTTAATGAAATGCTTTTAAGATGCTGCAATTAATCTGTCATTTTAGTGGCCAAATACCCTTCTTAACTCCCAGTCAAGTTAAAAACTCTGCTAAAATAATCTTAAAATTCTAGTGTACATGAAATACATTGACTGCTTATTCTAGATAAAATGCATGTTAAGAATCATGTCTTACATGTTTATATTTTTAGTTTTCTAAGCACATTAATATTACTTATAACTTTGTCTCACAACAATTTTATAAGATAGACAGGTCAGGAGTCAGTGTACTTATTGTATAAAGAATGGGTATGAGGCACAGATATAATGTGACTAAATTCCAGTTCTTAAGCCTCCAGCAAGCTTTCTTTAGACTCCCTTAAACAATCCCCAACTTTAAATAAGATGTCAAAACACAAACCCTTGAGACATTAAAATGGGGTCTAAATGAGTGATATGTACAATACTGCTAGTGTTGAAAGGAGACATTGCAATTTGTACCAGAGGGTGATTTTAGTCTATTCCTCCTCTGCTGAATAGAAAGAAAGAAGGAACTCCTACCTTTTGCAACAGCATGATCAGAACTGGAGAGTATTATGTTAAGTGAAATAAGACAAGAGGTAAAAGATAGATACCATATGATCTCACTTATAAGAGGAATCTAATGAACAAAATAAACTAACAAGTAAAATAGAACCTGAGATGTGGAAACATGGAACAGACTGACAGCAGCCAGATGGGAGAGGGAGAGGGGGATAATAGTGGAAAGAAGGGGAAGGGGCTGACCCACGGACATGGACAGTGGTGTGGGGCTTGACTGTGAGAGCAGTGGGTGAGCTGGGTGGAGGAAGGCAAAGGGGGAAAAATTAGGGCAACTGTAATAGAATAACAATAATAAAATAAACACAAATAATTAAAGTTTCAGAGTCTTAAAAATAAAAAATAAAAATCACTGCAATTCTACTCCTCAAGGAGGTATAATCCTTCTCTCTACACCTCCCCCCTTCCCCCCATCCTAGGCTCCCTTCTCCTCCAATAATCTTTGCTAGCTCAAGTTATTTGCTGTCCAGATATTATAAAAAGGACTCATATATAGATATGTCATTTTATAATACATTTAAAGACAATTTTATAGTGTATAGAGAAAAAATAAACTGGAAATCTTAGCCATAGAAAGTAACATGTGTAGATGGGGCAAACCAGTGAGGGTAGAAAGAGATCAAGACCCAAAGAGAGAGATCAAGACCCAAAGATGCAGAAACAGAGGGCTCCTTGCTGTCCCTGAAAGGCAGAAAGAGCAACACTGGATGTTGTCTTCCTAAATCCATCCCTGAGATGCTAACCTTTACTATGCTTCCTTTCCTGGAGTATCAGAAACCCAACCCAAACTAGCTGAAAGGGGTGATGGGGTCATGGGGGAATTGAGAGTGATGGGGAGAATGAGAGATGCTGTCAGAATTTTTAAAATGTTTGATTATTCAAACCACGGAGGGGAGGCTGTATCATTAATATAGCCACAACTCAGAAGCAACTGGAACCATGGTCTCAAATAACACCAGGCAATCTTGTCTAATTCTTTTGTGATGTGTGTCATGTTCTTATGCAGGTTTCCTCCCATTGGTAAGAGGCGACTGCACTGTTGAAAGTTGCCAGATTAAGATCAGACTGCTCTACATTAAACAGCGGACTATATACTCATTTGCACTCAGACTTGGATAACAGCTCTAACCTATAGTTTACTCACCTGTACAGTGTGGGGACTAATAACAGGATTGTAAAACATTCAAAGTACTTAATAGAAATAGCTAAGTCCAACAAATATCAACTGTTGTTGTTGTTGTTTTTATGGGTATTTTGACTTTGGGGACTCACTTCGTTTAGTATAGTTGCTTGAGACAGTTTCTCTTGCCTAGGTTCTGGTTTGAACAATTTGAGATAGTCACCAATTATTTTGCATATGGTCGTGTGTTCAGACTGTAAGGATACAGGGACTTTGGAACTACCAGGCTGAAGTCAGAAGGGCAGGGACACTTCCAGAGGAAAAGATGGAATGGTTGCTGAGCAGACCAAGCATAGATGTTCACTGCAGATTATGCACAATGTTTATCCTATGCTCAGACTAACTATCCCTTCATAAGCTTTCTTAAGTGGGTCTCCATCCGAATCCCTGATATAGATAGTGTTGTAATTATAGATGTAAATGTAGAGGAAAACAAATATATGCATAAATAGATTAGGTAAGCACTAACTGGCCAAAAGATAACTGGCTAAATGCTTGTTTCATCAGCATTTACACACACAAAAAAGCCACAAGTTTATTTTCATTGTAATGTATCACTCTGATTCTCATGTAGAGAAACTTTTAGAAAGCACTCACAAATTTAGAAACCACTGCCAAACAACCACAATGATATATCTAAATTAAAACTAGCTATTATATCTGTGTAAATAATAAGCTATTTATAATTGAAAGCATAATATTGTATACTGATCTTTCTAAGGAAGTTTTATTAGCATGCTTTTCTATAGACGTTTTAAGTGTGCCATTCAAGAAGACCATATTTATGTACTTACGTAATAAAGTACATGTCTAAAAGGGAAACCCTTGTTGAACAGATGCTACAATGAAATATGTTCAACAAAATAAAATATTGAAGTTGAGCTTATTTGTATACAGACACTTGTATACATGCCAGACACTTAACATTTCTGGTGTAATTAGGTTTTAAACACAAGTGATTATAACCTTAATTATATTAAGAATACTAGTGCATGATTCTGAAGATACCATCTAGGGGTGTAATGGAGGGATCTTAAATTAATACCACTTAGCTCAAAATCAACATTTATAATAGTTTATACTTCAAAAGTAACTCAATAATTAGTTTTCCAACCTATATATTACAGACCTCAAGGAAATTTATAATCATTGTGCTAGTCCTGCAAATCCATAGAAGAAATAAACATTATCTGAAGATTAATTAAAAAAACAAGTCTTGAACATAGGATTTTTTTCAAATATAAGAGGTTTTATAGAAATGTAAATTAATTACTGATAATGGTTTGGGCACACTAATTATCTCTTTAATTAATATGTGTCAAAACAAAATATTATGTGTGAAGCTGAGACATTTTAAAAAATACGTAAAGTTGTCCTTAAACTGGAAAATGTTTTGAAGGCCCTGCACTAGACTCTCACTAAAATGTGTCATATTTTAAAACTATGCCAACATATTATTGAAGATAAATGTTCCAGCTAGCATTGTAAGCTACATTAATTTATTACACTAAGAAATTATCTACTGCATGCCACACAGTTAGTTACCATTGTGAAAATACTAAGGCATTTTCCATTTAAACTACTTTATTATCTCCCATTGTCAGTAAACACACTATGTACAGAGTTACCATATATTGATTCTTCAGGATTTTGCATCTTTTGAATGTTTTAATAGGTAGGATTCTGAAGCCTAATTTGTTAAACTTCATAGCAAAGTAGAAATTAATTAATGGAAGCAAATATCCATTATCACTGATGCATTTCCAACATGTTTACATTGTTTCAATAGTCTCTGGTTTTATGAATGCTACAATTAGTTTTCCTTCCTTTGCCCTGTATATTTAGTTTTTCCTCTCCTCCATCTTTCCCTTCCTCCCTCCCTCTCTTCACCCTTACGTTTCTCCTTCTTCCTTCTTTTTTGTCTTTAAACCAATCTTTCCAGCTTATATCAGTGACATGTCCAAGAGCAATCATTTCAATGCACCTTACTCTTCTTGAATTGTAGAAGCTCTGGAGTTTACAAATCCAAGTTAATGGGTTGAAATGACCTGATTGGTTAATCTATTGTGGACACCACTAAAGATGTATCTTGCCTTATCCTGAGGATATACTTAAAATATATCATTTCTGCTACCAAGTTCTCTTCATTGCAATACTGGGTAATTCCCTCCAGATTCATGCAGCTACCCTCACTGGGGATGTGTTACTTCCTCAGAACTGTGTGTGAGTCTAGGCTTCATTAACAGAAAAGAATCCAATTCACTTCTCTGGCTTGGGCAACTTCCCTTTGCATCCACAAGTCTCAAGGCTTTTGTTTGCTTTTGGTTTTTATTGAAAGTTCAGTAAATTGACTCACTTTTTTAAGTATACAAGATGAATCTATAGAGGATTCAATGGTAAATCCTTTGGCACATGAAATAACTTATAAATTCAATGTTTTATCAGAGTTACTGACACATATTTGGTGTCTAAAACATTAATATAGCTATAGAAATATTTTTAAAGCAATTAAAATTAAGTCACTACTTAAAGCTAGAGTTTCTTCAACATTTTCAGCCTGCTCTGTATATAAATTTTTTTTTTCAGTTTGACTGAACAATATAGCCTTCTGTACCAATGTAATCCCAGTATGTTTACCCTGGACCCAACCCAGTCTTCAGGGCCTGCCCAGGAAGGAGCTCATGCTGTCTCCCAATCCAGGGATAAGAGTGCAGGCATGATCACTCTACTGATAAAATGATACAGTCTTATTGCCAGAATGTAATTCTCACAAGATTTTGACTGATTTTCCTCAATGTCCCTTATCTTAAGGTCAATGTCCCATGTTTCCTTAAACAAACTCATTAAACATCTGTTTGTTTATTCAATGAATATCTATTCAGCTCATGGTATTTATAAGCATAATAGCTCTCACGGAAACAATAGAGAAAAGACAGATTATTGTCCCCTTTCTTCTGGAGTTAACAGACCAGATCTGCATATAAAACCTCCTATCTCAGCATTGTACTTGACTCTGGTTTTTGTTCTGCCCAAGTATAGTGAGCTCATTGAAAATAAGGTCATCTCAGTAGAGTATAATACAAAGTCACATTGGTGAGTATATGAAAACACAGTATTCTATGGCAGTATATCTGATAATGCTGAATTATTGGAGGAACTCTATAACTTGTCAACTGTACCAAGAAACAGTTTCCTTGGCTACTATTTACTTGTGCTAGAAACGCATGTCCTGGTGAGAAATCTAGGGTCTGATATCGCATGCTCCTAAGATACAGTGGAGAAAAAAATCCTTTTACGTAATTCTTTGTAACACATTGTGTGTGCTCAAGAAATTATCACCTCTTCAGTGTAGCCCCTTTATCTAAAAATTTTGGTAACATATACCTTTGTGGTCAAAGCTTCCAGGAAAACATTTTTGGAGGGGGGTTAGGTAACTCTAGAATCACTCCTGGCATACATTATTTTGTTTTATATTTCTTGCCAGATTTAAATTCTAGCAATAAAGCTGTATCATTTCATCAGTAGTGTGATCGAGACTTCATTTTTGGAAAGGAAAAAGTTCATTAAATAGACTAATTGGGGAACTTGAGTGGTAGTCATTAAAATGAGTTGCCTTTCCAATACATGTTGAGAGAATTGTCTGGGAGACTTTCTTTCAAATGATACTATTTAAATCATGCATAACATTTAAATCTCTAAACACTGGTGTTCCCATTTTAATTTTAGCTGGCAGCAGAAGGAAATGGTAAAACAGCAGATGATTGCCTCAATAATTTATTCCACATTTTCTAACAGCTTTACAGATTCCAATAAAAAATAATAATCTAAAAATGAAAAATATGCAACTAAAATTAAACATAGAAAAACATTCTTAAACTAAAAGATGTTTTTCCTTATATTCTCCCAAATAGTAGAAAGTAAATTCTAGGACTTAATTTTACCACTGGCTTGTATTGATGACTAACTTGGACTTTTTCAAAAAAAAATCAATATAGAATCAGTCATATTAAATTAAAATGTCTGATTATTTAGCTAAAGGATTAGTTTATGTTTATTTTTGAATCTGTATTATCTATGAGCAAACCCCACATTAAAAATGCCCTATATATAAATTAAATTGTTCTTTAAAACAAGCCCTATAAGCATTTTGACTTAGTTTTGGTTCAGTTTCAACAGAAAGTAAGAGAGGTAACAGTTCCTCTGATGTGATCAGAAGGAGACTGTAGTTGGGGAAGTATCACTCAACCATGACCATTCATTAAGAGCCTAACGTGTGCCAGGATTTGGCCTAGATCCTGGGACAGTAGCAAACAAAGGGGCCAGGCCATTGCTGCCACATGATTTACATTCAAAACTACAACTTTTACTAAAACTGGAACCATGGTAAGTTATTCTATCTCTTTTTGTTGTTTTTATAAATCAGATTGACCTCTTTAGTTCACACTGGTGATGTTTTGATTTATTTTGAAAGAAGATATATAAAATTTGATCAGCCTCAAAGTCTGAATAATAAGATAATTTGGATGATTTACTTATGAAAGCTAAAAGTTGAATTCTTTAGTCAACATAATTAGAATAGAACCTATCCCTTAAAATAAAATGTGAAATGTTAACTTTAAAAATGTCATTTGCTTCTCTAAACTACTTAGTATTTTGATAATATGAACATCTCAGTTTACTTATTTCAGCAACAATGTAACAGATATAAATAGGACTACTGCTCTGGTTATAGGTTTTCTTAAAAATATTATCATTTAAATTGACCACATATAAGCTGATGATTTTAATCCCAAAGTCCAATTTGATCACAGCTCATGATTATTATTTAATGTCATAACATAAACTATGGTAAAGATTTTTATAACTCAATAATAAAATGGCAGTGTGTGTTTAGGTATGTCTGTAAGTGACTTGAAATTTCTGTCATTACATCATAAGATAGATATACTGTAGTTCCACCATGTAGTTTTGCTGGAAACCATTCATATGACTATCTTTATATTCAAAACTATATTCATAAAGCATCATACAAGGATTTTAACTAAATACCCCTGAAAAATGAAACTGCATCAAATTACAGTAAATAAAGCAGATTGGTAAACTTTGGTTTTTATTATGTAATAAATACATATGTATTTATACATCAATTGTATAGGAAATACCCTCTGTACAAAAGAAAATAGATTCTTTTGGGAAAAAAATTAATTCATTGCAATTTTTCTAGAGAAAAATAATACTAGAGAATGTAAATGTAAACAGGAAGAGTGTTGTGTAGTAAGAAAGCTCATTACTGTTCAGACAGCTATACAGCAGTCACTAGGTGTGTGGTGGAGTAGTACATTTCTGCTCAATGTGAACCTCAGCAGCCAGGCAATTCATATGTTTTTTTTGTCTCAAAATGAATTCCTTGCTAAGGGACTTTTCTGTTCTTAGTACTCTACCAAAGTTGCTTTATGAGTTTTTAAAAGTTTGCTAAGTGTTGAGTCCAATTGCTTTTTCATAGCCTTATCTTTCTGTTGCATTTTATTCATTTGTATTTGAATGAATTACACACCCTTGATATGACTCTTTTGAATATTTCCTATCAATCTCACCCTTCAGCTGTTCTCTGTTTACTCCCTTAAATCTCATAATTTCTGAAAAATAAGTGTAAAAATACATGTAAATTCCCTAAGATTGTGTCATTGAACTTACTCTTCTGATCTCATTATTTCAACAATTTCATCTGCTATATAATTTATAATTGTATATACCCATCCCAGACCTTCACCTGTCACTTGGGAGTCTGCATGAGAAAACTTACTTGTACCTCCATCTCTAGTATTGAAGTCTGAACTAATTATTTTAACCATTTCTCCCAAACCTTTTCCTTGTTCATTTGATAATTTTATTTTTGCTAGAACTCTTAATTTTTTAATATTTTCTGCACCCTGCCCACCTCTTCTTATGAAATTAGTTACCAAAGTTGTTGATTCACTTTTTACAGTGTCTTTCTTTTTCCTCCCCTTACCTTTTTGCCTTTTCTCTTTTCTACGTTTCTTGTCCAATTGACAACTTCTCTCACCTGGTCTGTCGTAGCAATATCCTTTCTCCTATCCCTGTTTTTGATATGTACCTCCTCAAATTCATCGCTTAATATTATGGCAGTCATCATGCTGGATTTGGGTTATAGACTCTGGGAAATGAAAGGCTATTTCCAAGGATATTTTAGTGGAAATAATAAATACCATTTAATAAATACATAAATTATTAATATTACTTTCCTGTATTAGTGTTTTATCCTGTTGAAAATGTTTTTGTATATTTGATCTATTTAGATTTTCCTCAAATGAAAATTAAGTAATATTACTTAATTTAATGTTCAATCTAAGTTGAAATTCATAGGGAAATATAGATGATTAACTCCTAACACATGTAAGCTATTACTCTTGTAGGGAAGGAAAATATACTTTTTTTCTTTACCCTACTAGGTTCTTGGCTGAGATACCCCCACCACTGTAATAAAAGATGGAATAATAGTAGAACAAACAAAAGTTTAATAACATGCATGCTTTCTGTGTACAGGGGAGGTAACCAGGAAAAGTGAGTATCTAAACCCTAAAATAGCCCAAGACACCACTGTAAATATTATCTCCAGGTGAAGACAAAGAAGATGCTGGGGGTGGAGTAAGTTAGTTATGGGAGGTTATCAGGCAAAGCACAATAAATGAGGGTAAGGTTGTTACGCACATTTCAGTCTATGCCTTCTCCACTAATGAATTTCTAGAGATTGAGTCGTCTGGCCGCTTCCTAGTACAGAGAGGGAGATACCCTTCCAAAGCTATTATAAAAGGGTACTTTCTACTGATTAGAGCTTCTCCCTTGTCTGCAGTTTCTTAAAAATAGCCAGTTTAAATAATAGTTATGCCAAAAAGTCATATTTTGGGGTGGGAAATTCTGCTCCCTTTTACTCTGTAAATAGGACTTTACAACTTTCTTATGTAACAACTATATGAGTTGTAAGAAAAGCAGCTAAACAGCAATGAGAATTCTTAAACCCAAAATTATTCATCTGGGAAATCTTATTAACAAAGAAGGCTGAGCAGCTTGTTTCCAGCTAATTTTAAAAAATGGAATAGTCCTATTTAGAGCAATTCATCTAGGATGCCAACTGAGTGATTTTAGAATTAGGGTTTTCAGTTTCAACAGAACCAACTCCAAGTAACATAAATAAGAGGAAATTTACTGAAAGAATATTAGGGTTTTGCCAACTCAACCCAAGGCTCAATTCATTTTAACACCATTTTTTGATAGAACAGAGAAACCAATATTTTTAGTCTCTTTGTCCTTCTACTAATGACTCAGATTCTAGGGAAGGATCATCTGAATGGCCTGTTTTGAATCATGATATCTAATCTTTTTTAAACCTCACCTGAAGATATATTTATTGATGAGAGAGAGAGGGACAGAGAGAGAGAGAGAGAGAGAGAGAGAGAGAGAGAGAGAGAGAGAGAGAGAGAGAGATGTAAAAAAAAAAAAAACCCATCAGTTGCCTCCCATAGGCACCCTGACCTGGGGATTGAACCTGCAACTTTTTGGTGTACATGATGATGCTCCAAGCAACTGAACCACCTGGCCAGGACTCTAATCTGTTTTTATGACCCTCTGTGAAATTACAAGGTACATTTCAAATATAGAAAATAAATGTGACAGAAAACTCTGTTGAAGGAAATTGAAATTGTATATTCATAGTTGCCACATCAAGGCAGGTCAAATTAAGCAAACACAAAAATATTGAGGATGTTTGTTATGACACAGAGAATAAATTTTAGAACACACCCCAACACATGATCCATTCTCATAATGAACAAAGAAGGAGGAGAGAAATAAAGACCAGGACCTAATTATACAAATTTGTAAAATTCAGGGTGAACCTTTATTGGTTAAAAGTACACATATTCTTGATGAAGTTCAAAGAACTTTAGAAATCAAAGTTGAATGGACTATTGTTAGTGAGAATTTCTTAATCCCCCATAGTGCTATGTGCCCTTGTGACATTCTGGTGAAGTCAGTGAAACCCAACTTGAAATAATGTTTAAAAAATTCTCATAGCCCTGGCTGGCGTAGCTCAGTGGATTGAGCGTGGGCTGCAAACCAAAGTGTCGCAGGTTCGATTCCCAGTCAGGGTACATGCCTGGGTTGCAGGACATGACCCCCAGCAACCGCACATTGATGTTTCTCTCTCTCTCTCTCTATCTCCCTCCCTTCCTACTCTAAAAATAAATAAATAAAATCTTTAAAAAAATTCTCATAGAAAACTGATGTTATTTAGATAGTTTTGAAAATATGAAGTTTATTATGTATTAATATGTTTTTGATACAATATTAAATAAGAAGACCAAAGATGTAAGTGTAAATAATATTTTGAGATATTTACCTCATCGTAGTTGTAATAAAACTATTATATCACTTGGTAATGTCAGGATGAGGAAGAATTCCTTCATTCCACCCTTCTTTAGTTTTTACAGCTAGCCTAATAAGATAATAATAACACTGATATGACTAGTTTACAAGAGAAAAAACAAATTATTACAAGTACATGGGAAATAATGATATGCAGCTCAAGTCATAAAATAAAGCTTGAAGAATGATTGAACCTGGCATCTATCTATACTTTTTAGACAAACAATAATTTTGTGAGAAATTGACAGGACAAAGGGAACATCGGTGTTGGAGTACACAGTCAGGGATTTGAGTAGAATTTGGGTTTAGGCAGTTAATTTGTAACATTAACAAGGATTTGTTGTAGGCTTCTCAGCTCTGGATTCTCTATTTTGTCGATAAGGCTGTTTAGTCTGATTTCTTGTTAGCCCTTTTATAGCTGGGAGAGCACCTTTCACATGGAGATTTATTTCCTGCATTGAGAGAGACTGCAGAGGGCCAGAAAGCTCCTTGTGATCTGGCTGCTGCTCAAGTGATTCTAATTCAAAATAATCAACAGGCCATTGTGGGATATTTGGGATGATCTGCTCTGGCTCCCAGCAATAACAAAGTTAAAGAAATTTCTAATGCTTTTGTGGTGAAAATTTTAACCCTCTAACTTAATGGAGTCCCAGAATCACAGGTAAATCCCTGGCCTATGATAATTTCAAGTATGACTGACTCTGAATGAACACAGAGAAATTATTTAGGAATTTCTGCTTCATTATGTTAACCCTAGATTTTCAGTTAAAATATAATTTATTTAAACATCAATAAGAAGAAATCACTAAATGAAAATATAAAGGATATTATGTGACTTGTTTTTTGAAAAATTCAAGGTAAACACTAGGAGCAAGCAAATACTGAAAAGAACAAACAAACTGCATTTTCTTCTTGAAAATTCTGTGTCCTGCATGAGCCGGAGTAGATAAACACTGGTTCGTTAGTCCTGAGGAGAAATTTTTTCATTTTATTTTACCATTAAAAATGTTATTTGTTCCTGTTGAAAATTCAATTGGTTATAGAATTACTTTCCTTTTAATATTTCTGAGGTAATATTATAGTAATGGAGACACAGTTTGCTCCTATCTTAGATAAATATAACCATCAGTTAAACAGAACAATAAGTCTTACTAACACATAGAAAAATATAAATTAGGACAAGAAAGAGACAGCAGGAGAAAAATTAATCTGTGGTTTAATATAAACAGGAAAAAGTAAATTACTTCTCTAAATTATTTTGCTTACCTCTTTGATCTATCATTCTTCTTGGAGAACATTAAATGACGATAGATTACTTTTGTGGAAAGTAGTTTCTGTAAAGGGTATCATAAATTTCCATTTTAAGTCATTTTTTCTAAGAACATGAATTCCTTCCTCCTAAGAGAAAGCTTACATATAATGCTACATAGGATAAGAAACCCAAGACATCCAGGACTGAGGAGGGTCAGAGTATTAATGGTCATCAAACTCCTGTTCTGAGACCACATTATTATGATTGCCTTGGGGGAAGGATCATCATCTCAGGAAATAACTGATTGGTAATCATGTTGTTGTCTTGATTTTTGTTTGTTTTTAACTTGGCCTAGCAGTTGAATATAAGGGAGTTAAGCCTTGGAAAGTTCAAACAAACATGCAAAACTAATTCCGTTAAAATTTTTAAATGAAGGTTTAAAATGTGTTTGTCATAGCGTAAAAGAAGGAATTGCATATTGTCAATGAGATTCTTTCAGATCTTGCATGTTTTCCATAAAAATATTTGGAGGCAACTTTTATTCTTTCTTGTTTCCATGTGCAACAACTAGAGCAAAATTAATTCCAAGGTGACACTTTCTCCTATACAGCCCACAAAACAAAAGTCAAACAAAATATAAATGCTGATAAAATTATACAAATCAAGGTGTCCTACAATGTTAAACATATTGGTTAACCTGCCTTTTCACTTTTATAAATGGCTTAATGTACTTATTAAATTGTACCTCTGAATTATCTCTAGTCTAGGTATACCATACAACTTCATTTATTGAATGAATAAGTGATAGTCCTCACTGGAAAAATATATCATAAATTATATTAGTTCTGTTGCATAGACTTAATGGACTATATTAATTTTCTGAATTTTATAACCACTTTACTCTAGCACGAAGTTTATCTAATACTAGTAACATTTTATTTTTTAAGCCTATCTAGAATTTTTAACTCTTCTATATTTTATCACTAAATAAACTAAAGCTTATCAGGTATTTTTTATTTGCTCACATGATATTTTTTTCTTTTGTGAGATTTAAAGTTAAATTTAAAGACATTCTCTGTGCTCTCTCTGTCCATTCAGAGTGCAATGATGCTTGTGGTTGTCTCTTCCTATCCTCTGTCACTGTCACCTTCTTCCTCTGGCACCACTGCCTTGAAGCCAATGCCCCAGTGTGTTCTGTTGATTCCCTGGTTTTGCAAGGCCTGATCTGCTGTCATTAACAATTTTAAAGTTTTCATCCTTATCTCTTCTATGTTAATGGGTTGAATCCAGAGTTGTCATTCCTTTTAATTAATCTGATTAACCTTCCTAGGCTCACATAAGTCCCCAGGGAAAGTTTCATGTTTGAAAGCAGAGAAGCCCCAGTTTGAAGGTCTTTTCAGGTCATCAGTATGATAAAATTGAGTTTACTCATTAGAAAGATTTACTCATTCCTATCAAGCATTTATTTCTTTCTACGTTTAAACTTTACTCCACCCTCAGCAGGAGTGTTCTCTTCCGTTCATTCAATCCTTATTATCATCTTTCAAATCTAATAATTTCTGTGCTATGCATTCCTTCAGCACCTACGGAGACCCACTACATTTTGCTTTTGGTGTTTTTTGTCATGTTTAGTCTTTCTGTGTACTTTCTGCTCAATTACACAATCCAAATGCCTTGGAGATCTAACTTGAGGATTAGCTAACTCCACGTCTTTGCTCAAATGTCAGCTTTTTAAACAGATTTACTGTTTAAAATTGCTATTTTCTACTCACCCCTCTTCTCACATTTGTTCTCACATTCTAGAACCCTGTACTCTGTTAAATGTTTTACACAGTATGTGTAGCATATCATAATGTATATTGTAAATTTTACTTATATATTATTTTATAAGCTATTATTTAAAGTCTGTCTTTAACATTAGAGGATAAATCCCAGAAGAACAGAAATTTTTGTTTCTTTTGTTTACTAATACATCCTTTGAACCTAGAGGAGTGGCTGATACTTAATATATGTTCCAGGAATAGTTGAATAAATGAATATTATCTGTCTTCTGCATTATGTACTATTTCTGTGTTCCTTAACACATAGTGCGGTGTGTTCCAAAAACCCAAATTAGGTAGCTATTTAGCACCAAAAATAAAAATAATAATAAAAGATGAAATAAAATAAAGAAAAAAAGATAAAGATTAATTAGATGCCTATTAACTTTGTTGAGACTTGCTTTGCTGTTTTGTTAGTGTTTTATCTATCTCCTTTGCTCATAGTCACAGCTCCATAATTTTGAGGAGTCTTGTGAAAGTTAGTGTGAAAAGAGTGTGGCCACTTGTATGTTATTATCAGAGAGTGATTCTACTCTGTGTCACAAGATCAAACTTGGGAAGAAAATCACAGAATTATGAGAAAGAAAGAGTATGCCTATGTAGCTAGTCAGAACAATTAAAATTGAGACTGTTACATTTAGACATTCTCATACATGAAGCATATACTATTTTCCTTTTGTTATCAATGCCTTGACGAAAGTATTCAGTATTTCACATACCCATAATAGGATTGTTAATTAAGCAGCTTGACTAGGCTGAAAAATAAGGAGTTAAATAAATCTGAGGAATGACATGAACACCTGGTATATCTTAGCAGATGGACTATTGTTTTAGCTAAAAACCCAATCTGAATATCACAGGCTGGCATATGGAATTTAAAACTACACCAATGACACTTAAAATATATTTCACAGAAGCAATAAAAAAACCCTCTATGATATGAGGCATCCTATGATGTGTTCTGTGGAGAGTTATCCCATAGGATGTTCCTGAGGATTATGAAATACTGAAGCCACAAGGTCATTAGACATTTTTTTATGCAAGTCCACACAGACCAAATTTAGCATCTTGGAAACATTTTTCAGAAAAAGATGTTTTTTATTGATACCCAAAGATTATCACTTTAAGATCTACTATTTGGTTTGACTCTCAAGCAACCACCCCAACCATAGTATCTCTAAACTACAGAACTGTCAAGAAAGGTAAAAATAAAAAATCAGTATGAGCACTCTTAGGGAAGATGGATACATGATATTACAAACTACTTCATCTGTTTTCTGAGCCACTTTAGGAAGTACTATAAGTAATTCTTAAGAGTCACTAGGTCATGATATAAAACACGACCCCTTCCAAAAAATGAATTACATGAATAACAAGTGCATTTGAATACCAAGAATCCAGTTCTATACTAGAAGCTATACCCGTCAAACTGCTGGTTAGTTTTGGTAGCTTTCCATGATCCCTGTGTGCTTCATTTTCTGGGAAGTGTTAAAATACAGTAAAACTGGTAGAGCAATTTCAATGACCAAGTCACTCTCCTGCCTTGGACCAGCCTATTGTAGGATATTGAGTTCACTCATTCCCACACATTTGCTGTCACTCCACAAAATCCCAGCTGCTCAACTGACACCCAACTAGAATGTGCAAACAATAGTTTTTAAATACATCAACAAAAAGCAAAAAACAAAAAAACAAAAAAACACAACCACATTGTTCTTAACCATGAAAACTAGAAAATATGTTCTTGCTTTTGAAAACTCTCAGGAATAATACCCAGGAACTAACATAACGACTTCTTTCCTTGTCAGTGCTAACAGATCAAAGATCATGATTGTTTCTTTTATTATTTTTAACCCTCATAGCTTTTAAACCCTCAGAATCTAACCCCTCATTTAGATAAAGCTTTTTATTAAGATTCACAATTTTCTTACTCATTCAATTGCTATTCACACCAGATGGCATTTTTGCTACCTTATTTTTAAAACTTTTTTCTTATCACGCCATTCAGCTCCTCCTCCATGCAATGGAATACTCAGTCAGCTATACTCTGGAGTTAAATAAAACTCTAAAAATAAATGCACTGAGAATATTTTTATAAGCAGTTTAAATATTTTATCTAATAAAATTATTAAGAATTGTTATACTTTCTTTGTTACTTTGGCTTTATTACCACTTCCCTGTGAGCAGAAAAACCTATAATTTTAACTGTTAACAGTTGATAACGGTATCATTTGGAATTTCATGGTAATCCAAAACAGTTGTAGAAGAGAGTGTTTACTTTTTTCCATTTATTGTATTCTGCCCTGACTATTTTGAAGAGCTTCATGGATAACTTCAAGTTCTTTAAAACAATGCCCCTTAAATACCCTATGCTAAATATCTATACAGCTCCCAGATGTAATCTGTAGAAACCATGATAAACAAACATGTTTTTACTAATAGATTAGTCCATTTTTAGTGTGTAGATTTATGATGTTTTACTGATTTCTGATTTACGTACTTGTTTTAGGTTTATAGCAATTTTTATTGATGCTTTTTGACCCTGGTAATTTCATAAAATTGGAGTTTTGAGCAAATCAGGCATGAATTTCAAGTTTGATTTATTATTTCAGGCAGAAAGCATGCAAAGTTTGGCAGTGTAAGATGAGTTTTGAGTTTAAGTTTTCTGGTTCATTTAAACCTGAATCTCAAAGAAATCCTCAAGGGGTAAGAACTCACAGGAACTGGAGCTGGATTCACTATAAATATTTTCGAGATAAAAATACTTTCTGACCTCGAACTCAGATTCCTTTTTATATATTAACATTCATAACACCACTCACTGCCCAAATCAGTCATCTATTTACAAACTAAGATGACAAATTAGTATTTGAAGATTATAAATTTTACTGTAGCATTATTGAGAATGGTTTGGCTTAAATGCAAAATCAATGTGAGTTTCACAATTTATTAAATACATTTTCTAGCAATATTGATTTTTATATTTATATTGTAGTTCTAGCTTGAGAAGTTGAAAACCAAAATACCAATGAAAGACAGGTTGAAAGAAAATAATTATTTTGTACTTATTTTAAAACATCCTGGTATGGGAGTTAAAATGCAATCCTTTACCTTACAATACAGCAAGTTCATGAGTTTCATTTTGTAAATTATATATACAGAAAAGTATTAGTCTTTATAAAGTTACATTGGTTTCAAGTATCAGTGTGTTAACTGAGCTGGAATGCAGCAGACTTTGGCTTATAATAAAAAAACAACAACACACTTAAGTGCTTTTTAATATCTTTTCTATAAATAAATAAAGGTAAAAGCAGAAAGCTTCTTTTAAGAGAGGAAAAACTAAGAAAAAGACATTTGTAAAGGTGTTTTTTCTAGTGCATGCTTAGAATAAATATACCTATTATGTAATCTTATTTTTTTAATCTTCTTGAGTTATGATTAAACAGACATACTTTAGAAGTAGAAAGCAGTAAACTGCAGCAGTAAATATACTATTGAATTCTATTCCATGTAATGTCCACTTGGCCCCTTTAGAGAATATCCTCCATAAGAAATATTGCTTTTTTTCAAAGAATATTCTATTAACAGCAATAAAAATCATACTGACTTTTTCTTGTTTAAGGTAAATTTTTATTGAAATTACCTGGTAAGATTCTTATTTTCAAACTAAAGACAAATCTTGATTAGAGGATTCAACCTATATCACTTCCTAGATATCCCATCTAGTATTTTTTGGTCATTCATTCACACTGAATAATAGGTTCTTTAGTAAAAAAGTTTTTAGGTGGTGATGTTGCTGGAGGAAATGGGATTCTTCCATGGTGTCACAAGAAAAGCATTTCAGGGATGCACACATAGCAGGATTTGAGGAATAGTGGCAAGGTTTATTGGAATGAGAAAAAGACTGCCCTCGGGTACATTATGCCTGATATCTCATCTAGACCAGGTGGCTCAGCTCCATCTCACTGCAGAAGAAGTACAGCCTCTGGGGCCACAGACCTGCCCATGTCCCATCAAGCCCATGAGGAGGACGAGGACCCAGAGCTGGTGTGCCGTTAGCCCAGCATCCTAGACTCCAGTAGTGCAGCACAGCCTCTGTTCCCATCCAGGCCAATGAGCACAGTACTTCCGCACACATGGCTACTGAAGAGACAGAACTTGGGCTTTTGTTAAACTTTGATTCTATTTCCTTGGGTTTGAGAGAATGTAGCCTTTCTTTCAAACTATCTAATTTCTTTCCTGATATTCCTGGGGCTATGCTGGTGCTGCCCCCCCCCCCCCCATCCAATCCCTTTTTTGGGTCTCCCAGGATTTTATGCCCTTATCCTAATTGTTCTTTTTTTTTTTTCAGATTTCCTCAGACTAGACTCTTCCCCTTTATGGTCATCATTTTGGTTCCTGCTGCACATGCTCATAGTTTTGCTTTGTCATCTGGTTTCTACTGTGCATGAGCTTAGTAGGATTGTCCCCTTCACCCAGCTCCATCTTGGCTTCTACTGTGCATGCACCCAGCAAAAGAATCTCCCCCTAATGTTTATCTGTATACCCACCCCTCATGCCACAGTAACTCAGGTGAATGGGTTCAGTTTTTTTTCCTGGGGAAATGGAAAAGCTGGTCTTTCCTTCCTGTGTGGGGATTAATGATCCTTTGATGGAGAACATGGCTGTCTCCTGAGGTGTCTGTGAAGCTGTAGCTTCCTGACTTCATCAGCTTAGCCTATTTTGCTCCCTTCTCTTTTGTTAATAACTAACTAGCTATCTATACTAACAGTCACTCTCATTTTGTCAAACTATAGTTATAAAAGGTAGGTGAAATGCAGTGGTTAAGTAGAGGTAAGTGAGCTATATTAAGGGAAATAAAGCTTAAATCAGAATTGGGATTGAATTGACAAATGACTATCAAATTGCTTTATACCAATGAGACCCTTGTATGGCATATCTGTCTATAAGAGAACTAGAAGCTCTACTAATCAAATTCATATAAAGCCAAGGAGTCCTACAGGGATATTTCCAAATATCAATATTTTAATATCTTTCAGGGACAAAGCATCTGTGGGCATTTAACTACTTTACCTTAATATCAAACAGAAGATAGGTAAAAACCAATGAGCAATAGCTCTAGCTACTCTTACAAAGCATTTGGTTACTTGTAGAGACCAATCAGGAAAGGCCAGTAAGGTCTAAATATCATCATGATTGCTACACTAGTCTTGTTTCTAGAATCACACATTATTGTGGCAATTAAAAATTCTATAAATTAGAATAAAGCTATATGTATAGCATTAAAATAGTCAGAAATGAGTTAGTGAGAATGTGATGATTAGGGCTAGGAGGAAGTGGGAATACCTGCCTGATAGGAAGCATGTTTGCCTGAGAACTTAATTACAATGAATAAAAACAAACAAACAAAACCCCCACAGCAACAACAATAAAACTGTGGGGAAGAAAAGACTGTTGCTTAATCTTAAAAGGTTGTATTAACAGCAGTAATAAATCTTAGAGAAACTACTGAAAAATACCACTTGTTTAAAACAATAAAAATGATATGTTCTCTGACAATTTGTATTTTGTGACTATTTATAGTGGATTCACTAAAGTAGACATTTGTGGGTTTTTAAATCCTCTGTAACTTGGGATATGAATAGTCAGATGAGTTTGTCAGTTTTTTATAACCTAATCAGTGTAAATGTTTATAAAGATTATTTATTTACTATTTCTTCATTAATTTCTCTTATCTCCCTAATGATCTCTGGATCATCAACATTTTGGTTATGAAATGTAGTCTATGATTTTGTGGCAGTGGATCACTCTTCTTGCCCACTAATAAATATGTGGAGAAATTTTATAAAATATGTTATCTCTCTTTAGAAGAAATTCTTGATAATATGTCTAATTCTTGTTTTTTGATTTAGGTTTTTAATGAATGACAGGCACTGACATTCTGGAGTGGCATAATATAAATTTTAAGGCTCACTTTATATTTTTAATTTTAATTTTTATTGTTATTATTATCAATTTATTCTAGACTACTGAAAATTTGACCTGTAGTAATGTCTATTGGTTTATAGATCCACTTCATTAAAATATTTTGTATACTTCTAATTTTTAATACTAGAAATATAATAAATCTGGTATTCTAGTTATTGAGCCTGCATTCTGATTCCAGTTCTTAATCAAGTTTTATTTGTGTTGGTGAATTAGTTCTCTGTTATTTTCCCATATATCTTTTGCTAACATTCTACATTATATAATATGATTTTGGATATATATGCTTATGAGGGTCACAATAGAGATTATGAAAGTTGAGATTTTTATGCTTAACAGTTCAAATTTAAAAGCTGAACTCAGGCTGTTGACTAACACTGAATTACAGTTAGTCATGGTCATATTGATAAAACAGTGCTAGTAGGTGAGTAAATATATAATATATAACATGGAGCATATTTATATAACATATAATATACTAATATTAAATATATACTAATATGATTTAATGTATAATAATATAAAATACATAACTATTATAAAATGTCTTTGCTTTTACTTATAATTTTTTAAACTTTACATAAAAATAACATATGTATGTAATATATGTATGTCATTGTATAATACCAAACAACCCTTAACTGAAATACTGGTTGACTTTTACCTTGAGAAGACTAAGTAAACTTGTATCTGGGATACATAAGCAACTAGTCAATAATCAAATATTTCTGAAGCATATATCACGTTCAAGGTTTTTTTTAAGATTTTATTTATTTATTTTTAGAAAAGAAAGGGAGGGAGATAGAGCGAGAGAGAGAAACATCAATGTGCGGTTGCTGGGGGTCATGGCCTGCAACCCAGGCATGTACCCTGACTGGGAATCAAACCTGCGACACTTTGGTTCGCAGCCTGCGCTCAATCCACTGAGCTACACCAGCCAGGGCATGTTCAAGGTTTTGAGTTAAGATTTTTGAGAGAACTGCTAATAAATAATAAAAATATTCTATGTCCTTGAGATGATTTCATGTGTACTAAACTAGCAATTCTAGAAAGTTCAGAAAAGTGCTTTATGGATAGTATCTAACCAAAATAGCTGTAGCATTTCTGATGACATGGCAGGCCTTGGGAAAATAATAGGAAGAGGAAAGAATTACAGATGAGAGACAAGAGCAAAGTCATGGAGGCAGAGACAGTAGGAAGTCTGAGGGGCTATATAAGATGCCATGACACAGAGCTGGGGTATCTGGCCAGGAATTGAGAGGAATGAAAATACCAGTCTGAGAATTCAAATCTGATCCTTATTGAGGCATCATCAAAGATGTTGAGCAAAAGTATAATTATAATACCTTTTCCTATATCCCATGCCTTTCTCTTTAATTGGATGTACTCATTAATCTTACCTGCAGACACAGACTCACTTCCCTCCAGTCAGGGAGGAAGGTCAGCATCCCCACTGTCTCCATCTGGTGCTGATTGGAGTCCAGCTGTGCTACCAACATTGTCTATCTGATGTGCCTGAGAGGACCCCTGGGATCTATCTCTTTAGCCTTTTACTATAAAGCTTCCTAGTTCCTGTTTGCCTGCATGTTAGCTGCCTTAAGGCCTTGGGTACCTAACACTAGGACACTGCTCCAAATCCACTTTTGTAATAAGTCTTTGCCTCATCTGAGTATTTGACTCCTATGCTTTTATCCCTCTCCCTTGACACACATACACACATACATGCCTGCTGTTCAGCATCTGGCTGGGATCCTGACACAAAACAATAGATCTCTTTGAGCAATTAGGACTTGACATTACCATGTGTCATTGAAACACCACTGCTTTGGAATCACCCACCCTTCACCTCAGGACTAACATGCCAAAACTTGTTGAACCACTTCTGATATATTGGCCCACTGGAACACTGGCCCATGGACTGCTCATATCCCCTAGTGTAGATTAGTTTTTGCTGCACAATTAATCCTCCTCATGTATAATGCTATAAAGAGTACACACTTTTGGGACTCAGCTCAATCCCCATCCTTCCTCACCCAGGCACAACCACACTAATATGCCACACCTCAAAGCTGTGTCTACTCTCATTGTGTCTGAATGGTCATATCTTTATGTGTGGCTACTAACCTCAGATTATTGTAGTAGAGTGGGAATGGAAAGAGTCATTTGGATTTTGAGACTTTGATCACCCATTCAAACCAGACCAAGCTATACAGAAAAATATTAAGGAGGTTCTCCCAATGACCAGGCCTACACAGGACTGTGGCCAAGCCTGGAGTGCCCTCAGTGTTGGCCCAGTGTAAGGGAGAATTAGAAAATTAGGGAGGCTTCCCTGATAACTGGGCACCAGGCAGGACCTGGAGCACAATGATCTCAGTTCCTGTCAATAACACAGGATGGTTCCCACTGACACAGCTATGCATACAGTGAGGAAAATTTTAAACTAGAAGCTACATAAAACATGGTAGCCTTAGGTAGCAGGGCAAAATTAGACAGCATCCAGGTACATGTGACTGCCAATCAGGATGTTCAAGAAAACATAAAAGTATGTCAAGACATGGTCATGAAGCATCTTAAAAGATCTATGGAGATAGCACTCAGAAATGGTGGTAGACATATGGCATAGGGCAGCAGTCCCCAACCTTTTTGACACCGGGCACCAGTTTCATGGAAGATAATTTTTCCAAGGACCAGGGGGCGAGGCCAATAGCTTTATAGCCTGCCACCAGATGCAACTTAATTGTCACTTGCCACTCACTGATAGAGTTTTGATATGAGTCTGTAAGTAATTGATTTATTATGGTCTTTGGACAGTCAAACCTCTCTGCTAATAATAATCTGTATTTGCAGCAGCTCCCCAGCATTAGCATCACCGCCTCAGCTCCACCTCAGGTCATCAGGCATTAGATTCTCATAAGGAGCACACAACCTGTGAAACCTTCCACGCACAGTTCACAGTAGGGTTCATGGTCTTATGAGAATCTAATGCCACTGCTGATCGGATAGGAGACAGAACTCAGGTGGTCATGGGAGAGATGCGGAGTGTCTATAAATACAGATTAAGCTCCTCTTCCTGCCTGTTGCTCATATCCTGCTGTGTGGCCTGGTTCCTAACAGGCCACAAACTGCTGTCAGTCCTCAGCCCTGGCATTGGGGACCCTTAGCATAGGGAAAGAGTTGGTTGGGAGGTAGACCTTAGCCATTTAACAGGAATTTGAAGCATGGTTCATAGTCCATCAGACAAGAAGCTAGGGAGTGGATAGTGTGAAAGAAGTAGAGCCTAGGGCAAGGGAGGCATGCAGAAGAGTATTTAAAAATAGGCATCAGGGCACAAGTGCATTTTGAGAATGGGAATACACAGGGGCCAAGAAGGTCTGAGGCTCCCAAAGAAAATGTACATCTGTATTTCAGAAGGGTGTGAATGCCAGCAGGTGTGGGGAACTCAAGGAAAGTTGAGCTTCTTTGCAGTCATGGGTTAGTATCCAGAAGCAGAGGCAGAACTAAGTCTCTGAGTAGAAATCTAGTGCAAAGGGATTATGGACTAAGAGTTAGGTTGAGCCTCACTGAGACCCAGTGAAAATGGTGTTCTGCTTTTACCAAATTTATGTTGCAATGAAGTTCATCAGAGATGGGGTAAAAATGTGTAGACATCGTGGTTGCCTAAGTCCCAACAAGAGTCAGACAAGTAAGACAATTAAATGTTTCCTTATATTTATTATTTTTTTATTCTCTTAGGAGCCCACATGGGATGAATGATACCGTAATTTTATGGTAGATTAGTCTCAGCAAGGATAAAAACTGCTTGACAACCAGGCAGGTATCAGAACGCAGGGCAAATGGGGCTCTGAGCTTATTTTTGAACATTTATCCAAAGTGCTATGTCAGCAGCAACTTAGTTCCTGGGTTTCCTTTAGGATTCTTGTTTGCCAGGAAGAACTGGGTCAGATTAGGCAGTGTTCGGCATGAAGCCACAGAGTTCAGAGACCTCCTGACTGAATTGGAAAGTCTTCATCAGCAAGTTCTACATAACCCCAATTAAATGAAACTGCCAAGGCTAACTTGTCCTTTGAAAACTGTCAAATTTGGGCACTGATCTTCTTAACGTGTAAGGGCTGTGCTTCTTTGTGACTAAGAACCCTGGGTGGGATGACTTTGGTGGGGTCATCAAGAACTCACTCAAAAGGGTTATATACAGAGGGAGTAGGGTTTTTACAAATGAGGAAGGACTAAAAGCACTTTTATATGTAGATATTTATATAGATACTTACACATATACACATGCACACATACCCACAAACACATGCCACTAGAACTAACGGCGTGGTAACCAGAGTTTAAATTTAGAATGTTACAGAAATATTCTATCAAGGATGAAGTGCAGCTATTCTATTCTTACAACTATTTTAAAAAGCCAAGCAATATCATCCCGAGTTCAACCCTCTTGACCTTATATCAGGAAAGTGAGTAATGGTGAAGCCAGCAAAATAATTTAGATTCAGCCAGTAAATTTCCAGAGTTGTGTTTGTGATTGACTTTGAGTATTCTTATTCTTGTCTTTGATATTGTAGTTTCTATCAATCATTAATATCTTTTCTTTAAATACAGTGCGTGGTTTTGAACACCTCATTTTTTAAATGTTATTTCATTAGTCTTTTTTTGTTTAATGCATATTTTCTCCATGACCAGTTCCATATAATTTAATATACATAGCCAAATGCCTACATTTTTTATCTCTCTTAGTGAAAATGTGAGTATTCCTTGAGGCCACATCTCATTTCCTACTTTCTGCTTGGGTGATCTCACCTTTCCTTGTGCTAGTCACAAGGCTGTACTCTCTCACTGTTCTGATCCATGAGCATGAACAGGGTCATTCTCTCCAAATCTATTAGCAGCTGCTCTTCTTGGAGCTCACAAGCCGTCACCTACTGCTCTTAGTCCTCACATTGCTCAGAAACCAACTCATAGAACAATGAGACCATCTAGAGCCCAACAACACTCAGGATTGGTTACCCTTTTCAGATACCTTTGATGGACTCTAAGATGACACAGTATGTGTTTTTAGCTCACTTCACCAAATACCAGTCATGTTACAAATGATGTGGGGATATTTGCTGTCCAAATTTGGGTAGCTTCAAACAAAAAAAAAACATGTTCTCTAAAACACCACATTTTTCCTGCTAGAAACTGTAAAGGCAGTTTTTTGCTCAAAAGATTTCAAAATTCCATCTCCCTGAGCACTCCATGTCAGGATAGAAATCTATAGACATGCAGATATGGACTTTGTGCTTAACCAGGAGGTTGGGCACATCATCTTACCATTAAGTAGAAGATCAAATTCTAGGTCTGTAGCTGTTTTTCTGTAAGACCTTTTTTCCTCCTCTAAGCTACAATTTGAGGCATTTTCTTTCAGAACTGTAATGCTGTTTTGTTTTATTTTTTTAGATGTCTGGACCGATGAATATAATTGAATCATGAAAAGGCAATACCTCTCCATCAAAGCTTCTTTAGTTGCTGAATTGTCAAAATAAGGGTATGGACCTTTAAAAAAAAGAAAAGGAAATCTTTAATTACCAGTAACTTAAGGAAATACAATAAAGATAATGAGAGATAAGAAAATAACAGAATTCTTACAAAGTTTTCTTGCACTGGCCCATACCCTGTGCTGCTTCTTTTTAAGAAGCCCTAATGTCTCTTACTATCATTCTTTAAATTCTGGGGGTGTTTCTTGATGCATTCTACCTGCCACTAATTAACCACTACTGTAAAACATACCTATTTCTCCTTCTGTGATTTTGGTTACCTTGGAAATCACAGAAGTTCTGTTATTGGAGAACAATATATAATCTCTGACAGATGAGCTGCTTAAAGGTCCCATAGCCACAAATGGATCATTATCCTTCTGTGTAACCTCCAGTTGAAACTCTAAATCTATCAGCTTTCAACTTTGCCTTGTGGAAGCAAAGCACCTTGAGTCATTTACTGTATGATACTACTCAAAATCCTCTATTCTGATGTAAATCATATATCATAGTACCACAAAGAAACAAGCATCAAAAGCCTTAAGTTTTCAGATTTTGTAGGTTCATGTAATGGGAAAAAGTTGAGATTTCTTACAATTATACATGCACAGAGTAAATTTGCTTATTTTTGTATAGCTAAAATTAATTTTGATTATTCTGTAGAATTAGCTACTCATTGTATTCAGGGTATTTTATTAGTTATTAGGCTAATCAGAATTTTTAGTCAGTGTGGGATTCCCTGTCTTGAGGCTGAGACCATGGAATCAAGGAAAGAAACCTGAGTCCTCATTTCCTCCCAGAGTTTGCACTCCTTTTGTTTTTTATTTTTATCAGCATTAATTCCAAGAGACATCCGCTCAAAATATCCATTTGTTTTCCTGTGGTTAAGCCATTGGCCTACACACGTCACTCAGCATCCCACTTGTCCTGATTACAAGGTCTTTCAATGGTTTTCTCTCACTAACTCCAAGCCCTTCTTGAAGACAGTCCTGTAGGCTATTTAATGAATGGCAGGGTCCACTATGATGTCTTGCTTATCTAGACATGTCACAGCCATGTCTTGCTAGTTCATAACACACAAGACTTATCTCCTGGAGATGGAGGCACAGGCTCTGTTAGCTTTAAGATTCCCAACATAATCTATTGACTTTTAGATTCCCAAACACTAGGCTAGAAGACAAAGCAATAAATATAAGAAACAGTCTAAAGCCCCCTTTCAAAGACTCCCATCAGCATCTAAATCTTTTGCTTTGGGTTGTGACTTCTTTCCTATAGTCAACTCTCTCCTCTCCCTATTTTTAATTGTTAATTTAAGAAGGATTGGTAAAAAAAATTAATTTCAGCCCATCAGAAGTTTTTCTTTGACTATGGCTTATGATATAATCTTTGTGTCTTAAATTCTGCTGAACTATGGCTTTTGATATTTAAAACCATGATTTTCAAGTAAAAAAATTTGATCTCAAATTATCAATGCCCTAAGTTTTAAATGTTCAGTTGGGTTCTAAAAACACTCCATTTCTCTTTAAACAATCTTTGCCTGAGGCAAGAAGTGCCTCATGTCTAGTTTTCACAGGGGAAGGAGCTTTCATGTTAAAACATCAGGGGTGGGGAAAGCAGTTTTTTCAAGTTTCCACCGCACATAGGCAGGACAATTGCAGTAATAACAGAGAATGAGACGTGACATTGTGTTGCCTTAATGTTTCCAGATAAAAACTTTACACAAAATCAACATCTATGGCCCTTATGCTTTCTCATAGGAGAACATATTTTGTCATAAAAACATAAAAAGGTCATAATCTAAAAATGAAGAATAGTTTTTTCTTTATGAATGATGTGGAGCATTATGAAAAGTAAATAGCCAAGTCTGGCTCATTGACCACGGTTTCTGAATAATGAAGGTGGTGTGCCTAACGATCCCTCCATTTTCCTGAATTGGCAGCTTCTGAGGGGAGTAACCAGCAAATTGTCAGATCACTACGTGGTATATGAGTAAGCTGTTTTCTTTTTCAATATTCTGGGAGTGTCAGCTTCCAGGGGTCCCATTTTAGTGTAAGTGACAGGTCTAGAATATTTACATGGAAAGTAAAGGATTTGTTCTATCACCTTTACAGTGATAGAATTACACAGTCTGTAATAAAAGTGAATAGTGATCAAATGGTATTTTAAGTCCTTTCTAAATTTGAATTTGTACAAGTTCATAAAACTATAATGCAATGGAAATCTTTAAATTTTGAAGGGGATGAGTTGCCAAGGAACATGGATAAAGGACCCATGGATAAAGGACCCATGGACAAAGCCAAATGGAGATAGGATTGAAGATGGAAGGTGGGCTGGGTAGGGCAGGAGAAAGTGGTGGTGGGAAAATGGAGAAAACTGTACTTGAACAACAATAAAAATAATTTTTAAATTAAAAATATGGCTGATATAATCATTATGCAATTTTATATGTAATACACTGTAAAATTCCTAGTAGAAAAGTGTATTAAGTGAATGTAAAACTCAGGCTGTAGAACAATTAAACATAGGTTTATAGCCATATTAAAAATTCACTCAAATAAATTAAAATAGGCTAATTGAATTTCATTTATTTCTTTTATATTTAAAAAGATTTTTCACTCCCTTGGGTGTATAGGGGTGAAGATTTCCCATTCTCCCCACTTGGCTGTGCCATATACTAACCCTTCCCATGGTCTTGAGTTAGAGCACAAAGACCGCATTTGCAATGTAGGAGCATTTAGGTGAAAGGAAAATTCTACCTCTTAGCCAGCTTTGTATTTTTATCAACCAAGCAGAGCATATGACCAAAAATAGGTACTCAGTATCCTATTAAATAAATATTCAGGGTAATATAGATTGCCTATCAAAATACCTGACTCTCATATAATGTTTTAATTATTTAACAACATAGATATTTATGATCAAGAATACAAGTTTAGTTTACTTTACACTATTTTAATATTATTACATTGGAGTTGATTGTCCTGAGGGAATTACTGGATTATCTAGAAAGAAGAATTTTGGCTATAATTTAGGATGTTTGTCTATCTATCTATCTATCTATCTACCTACGTATCATTCACCTATCTATCTATTTATCTATCAATCTTTGCATATCATTTGTGTACCAATCATTAACCCTATTTGTAAAAGGCATAATAAAAGTACCAAATACCTGCACAGAGTTCTTCCCATTGTTCCTCATCTTTTTTAAGCATCACAGTAATCTTCTGAGGTGAATATTAACAACTGTAATTTTACTGTTGCAAATGTGGATATTAAGGTTCAAAGAAGCAAAGTTGATTACCCAGCTGAACACACTTTATAATTGGAAATACAAGTTATCAGATTTTCAATTCTATTTTACTTCCAATATACTTTTCATTCAGTTCAGTTCTATCCACAGGATCCCTAATATATGATTTTAAACATGTTAATTCTTTAACCAGTAGCTGAATTACTGTAAAGCACTATTTATCCATATGAACATACAAGCATAAAAGGAATATATCCTTGGAAGAAAGGTATAAGAGATAGACTATCTGTATATAACAGGTTCCTATTGAACTTACTTTTGGTTTCCCTTTCTCTGCATAAAATCTACTGGCTTCAAAGGTCCTGGCTTATTGTTGGCATTCCCTGCTATAGTGTGCATCGCAGGCTGTCATATAATCAGTTAAATGTCACTTTCAATATCAGCTCAAGAGAACAGCATGCTACAGAAACAAGAAAATAAAATCTCCATCCTCCTCACACACAGCCCCTTTCAATGGCCTTGTCCTCTGCCCACTCCTGGGCATCTTGCCTGCCACACTACTGTAGTGGTACTTAATGATGTTCTTGTGGTGGCACAGGAGAGCAAGGCTGTCCAGTCACCATCCTCAGCATCTGTCTAGTGTGTCTGTGGCTGCTTAGCCTGAGCTTGCTCTGTCATTTAGCAGGGAACTCAAGTGTCTGAATTCTGCCAACTTTATCTGCCAGCTGTCAGCAGTTCAGGTTTCTAAGCCAATAGGTTTCTTTTTATAGTTTTATTTTTGTAATTATGAAATATTTCAAATAGAGAAAAAATAAAAATAATATACCTGACATCCTTATACCCACCACCTAGTGTTACCAGATTTAAATTTTGCCACAATTATTTTAGCTTTTTTGTTTTTAAACTTTTCCAAATTTTATTTCCCAGAGGTAAGTGTCCATCCTGACTTTGATAAAGATTATGTCCATAAATATTTATAAACTTATGTTCATAGCAGCTATCCTTAGAAATAGTAACGCATTGCATAGAGTGTATAAAATGTTTCACTTTCTGCACTGTGCACATTTTTCAACATTATATTATTTATCCATAATTGATACACAAGTTCATTTATTTTCACTAAGGTATAAGGTTCAATACAGTGAATATAAAAGAATCTCTTAATCAATATTTTCATTATGGGAATTTAGGTTTTCCATCCCTTTCCTTTTCCTCTCCTTTCCCTTTTTCTTCTCCACTTCTTTTTCCTTTCTTTAGATCACTCTTGCAAACCAAGTCACAGAAGCAGTTCTTTGTGCATATATGCAAACGTTTTATAATGTATATAAATTGGAAATACTGTCAGTGTATTAAAATATGCACATCTTCAATTTTCTGCAACATGGCCAAATTACTCTCCTAATGAGTGTAACAAATTTACAATACCTTCCAGCAGTGTATGAAACAACACCTAGCTTCCTGTCTCAGCAGTATTTGATATTGTCAAGACTTTTTAGTTTGTTCAATGTGATGATGCACAGTTATATTTCATTAGTCAATTTGAACATCCTTTTGTGTTTATTTGCCATTTAGGTTTTCTCTTTTGTGAGTTGTTTGTTCACACCTTTGTCCAGTTTGGGGAAATTATCTTGTTGGTTTTAGGGTCTTTTTATGTACATTCAGGACATAAAGTCTTTAAGAGCTAATGTGCAGTACTGACAGTCTTCTTGGGATTTAATTTTTTTCCCATATAGTTTATGGTGGATTATTTTCCTTTTCTAAGAGAGACATTTCTAATTCAAATGCTGTCAGTTTTTACCAATTATTTATTCTACATTTTGTATCTCATTTTAGGAATCTCTTTACTCTTAGATAATAAAGATTTTTCTCTTATTCTTTATAATATATTTATTTTTTAACATTTGGTTATCAATTCACTATAATTCAACTTTGTGTATAAGGACAGATCTAATTTTTGTCGTTCTGTCCATCCTTTATTCGTTCCTCCTTTTCTTCCTTGTTTTGATAACCAGCTGTTCTAACACTTTTAATTTTGTTTAGAAATTTAATATCTGTGTTGATGAATGATATTGGAACATATTTTTCATTATCATACTATCTCTGTCAGGTTTTGGTATCAGGCCTATTCTAGATTGAGTAAATTGATTACTGAGTTTTTAAATTTTTTTATAATTTTTTATTTCTTAGTTTTACCATATTTTATGTAATATTATTTAGAGATTGCCTTTAAAACCGTATGGATATTTTTGGCAAATTGGGATGTGGATATTTGGGGAGAAATCAACAGTTTTTAGTCTATTGATTTAGTTGCTTTATCATAGTAGTTCCAGGTTTTAATTTTTTATTTAATTTTTTAAGTCAAATTTATATGTTATTGTAGAAATGTATCAATTATACTCTCTTGTAATTTAAATCACTATATCTAGTTTATAGCCTTTCATTTCTATTTTATTACTTATTTTTCAAGTATCAATTGATTGTATTATTTCTAGATATTATTCTAGTTTGTTACTCTTTTAACTTAATTGCTTAATTCATTTTTATAATTACATTAAGTTTCTCTAAGTCTTTTCCCAGTTTTTGAGTTGTAACATATATAACTAACAGTTTATAATTTTCTAATGCAAGAATTTATAGCAGTAGATTACTTCTGAATGCCATGTTAGTTATACTGCATGAGATTTAGTTCCACAAATTTAACATGTAGTTTTAATTTTTTAATATTTAATAATATTACATTTTAATCTAATTTACTAATTTCTGGTATGACTTCTCTTTTCACCTATGAGCCTTTAGAAGCAGTTTTAGTTTGTAAAATTTCCCAATGTATTTTTCTAGTACATTTTTCCTTATTTTTTGCAATTTAGTTACAAGTGGTTAATGTGTTTAATAAAATGATTTGTATGTTATCAAATCATTAGCCATACAATTTTTTCTTGTAGTAGTGAATACTCCTAGCAAATAAGTTATTATAATAGTCACATTTTTTGCAAATATATGTTTTGATACATGAATAATTTTTTTTAAAGTAAGGTGGTCTATTTGTCAATGTCTTTTTTTTTCAGTACTGTTAGCTTTTGACATTTTGATATCTAATATTTGTTGCATTTAAAGTTAGACATAATTTCTGCATTTTTTTCTTACACTGCTACATATTTACCCTTTTTTCCCCTATTATATTATGCTTTAAAACAAATGTTTTTGATATTATTATTGCTATTACCATTAGTTCATTTTTCTTAGTATATACATGTCTGATATATATTTACCCATTCATTTACTTTTGAATTTTATATATTTTTTGTTTTATATGTGTCTTTTGTAAATAGCATATAGATCAATTATTCAGTTGCATGGGGATAAAATAAACTTTGTTGTGGTGTTTTTTTAATAAACTTATTTCATATACATATATTTTTATTTCTCATGGTTTTGAGTTAATTTCATCTTATTTTGAGAGCTTTTCTTGTTTATTTTTATCTACTTTCCTACTTTTTATGTATATAAGTCTTTTCTTTAATTCTCATTTAGGGAGTAAAATTTCATAACAAAGTATCTAAGTGTGTGTTTTTAAATATTGCTTAGATCATATCGGACTTATGAACCCAAGAATTCATGTTTTTCCTGAAATCTGGAAATGTCTCAACTATATCTATTTTCAATATGGTTTAATGGTAATATTAACTTATGACCATTCTTTAATCCTTATTTCAAGAAATATTATTACATATCATTTAGATACATTCTTTTTCATTTCTTCTTTATATTTTCATTTCTTTTCAAACTCTTCTAGCTTCCTGATTTGGCTGTGTCTGATAAGAAGTTTAAATCATACTTTAAGGATCTTTTATCTTAGGATCTCTAATAGAATTAAAAGCAATGTTTTTATGTTCAAATTGTCTTGCTTTTTTAATATTTTCAACTCATTAGTCTATATCAAATACATTTAAATCTACTTTTTTATGGACTTGATTTTATTGCTAAAAAGAAAAAGCTATGATCATCTAAATAGATGTGGGAAAATATTTAACAAAATGAACCAACATCATCCCAGAATAATAAAACAACAGAATACTGCAATAAAATAGTGTTTTCTCAAAGTTCAGGGCATTCAAAGAAAGAGAGAGAGAGAGAGAGAAACCTATAAATAGAATCACACTTAATGATGATGGCCAAATGCTTTCTTCCAAACTGAAAACAAGACAAGGATGCCCACACATTACTTTTATTTAACATTGCACTGAGTTTTAAACTAGTTCCAAAGCATAAGAAAGAAATGAAAAATATGCAGGTTGAAAAGAAGTAAGACTATCTACAAATATAATAACAAATATGTTGCTAGAACTAACAAGTGAGAGTAGCAAGCTCTCTGAGTATAAGATTAATTTCCAAGAAAAATCAGCTGTATTTCTTAATACTAGAAATTAAAAAGTTAAAAATTGAAATGATTGCATCAGAAGAAAATATTTGGGGATAAATTTAGCAAAATATTTATGCAAGAACTATTCACTCAAAATTACAAATATTGGAGCATGAAATATCATTAGGATATCTAGTCTACTGCAGTTGAGCCATAGAGTGTATACACTCCCAATAGGCAACTACAGAGAAACTGGAAAACTGATTCCAAGACATAGATATAGAAATGCAAAGGACCTAGCTTAAGCAAAACAACTTTAAAAAAATCAGAGGACTTTGAAACTTATTATAAAGCAACATAATCAATACAGAGAATATTGATATAGGAAATATGTAATAGTCATATAGATCAATAGAACAACATAAAGTTGAGAAGTAGGACTACATATATAAGGTCAATTTATATTTAACAAATGTGCCAACGTAATTTAAGAAATGGAAGAAGGAGAGACCTTTAAACAAATGTTGCTAAGAATTAGATATTCATATGAAAACAATACACTTAAATCTTGAACCTTACTTCACACTGTATAAAATACTAACCTGTAATAGATCATTGACCTACATTTACAGAAAATCATGTGACAGAGGAGCGTAAAAGACAGTAACTCTAGGGTAAATTCAACAAAACCAAACAATGGAAAACTCTACAGATCAAATGACCAAGTTTTCTTTTTTAACTGTAAAAAGAGATAAAAATAAATAGACAGAGGTTAAGTATATAGATTCAGAATTTATAAGTTAGAACCTATGGATAAGAAAGATAAGAGGTATGCCTACTAAATGCAGTGAGTGGAAGTTGTATCTTAGTAAAACAAATTTTTAAAACTCAACAAACTTGATTGATTAGGCACTTAATAATGTTAAGAGATATTTCTTTTAAAAATATCACAACAGCACTATGAGTATATGTGCTTTTTAAAGAAAACATTCTCCTTTTTTTCTGGTAAGCAGAAGTATAGTTTGGAGATATAGTTCTCAGAGTGTGGTATATATTTGGAGATATACCATGGGACAAGCTATTTTATTTTTTCTATTGTTGTTCAATCACAGTTGTCTCCATTTTCTCCCCATTACTCTCCCCTACCCTAATAACCTCCATCTCCCACATTCAATCCTCTCCCCATTGTCTCTATCCATGGGTCCTTTATACATGTTCCTTGACAACCCTTCCCCTTCTTTCCCCCATTATCCTCCTCCCTCCTCTCTCCTCACTGTCAGTTTGTTTTTTATTTCAATGTCTCTGGTTCTATTTTGCTTGTTTGTTTGTTTTGTTGATTAAGTTCCACTTATAGGTGAGATCATATGGTATTTGTCTTTCACTGCTTGACTTATTTCACTTAGCATGATGCTCTCCAGTTCCATCCATGCTATTATGAAGGGTGGGAGCTCCTTATTTCTCTCTGCTGCATAGTATTCCATTGTGTAAAGGTACCATAGTTTTTTGATCCACTCATTTACTGATGGTCACTTATGTTGTTTCCAGCACTTGGCTGTAAATTGTGCTGCTATGGACATTGGGGTGCATAGGTTCTTTTGGATTGGTGTTTCAGGATTCTTAGGGCATTGTCCCTGCAGTGGACTTGCCCAGTCAAAAGGCAGTTCCATTTTTAGTTTTATGAGGAAATTCCATATTGTTTTCCACAGTGGCTGCATCAGGCTGCATTCCTACCAAAAATGTACTAGGGTTACCTTATCTCCATACTTCACCAGCACTTGTTTGTTGGTTTACTAATGATGGCCATTCTGACTGATGTGAAGTGGTCTTTTATTGTGGTTTTAATTTGCATCTCTCAAGGTCAGTGATGCTGAGCTTCCTTTCATATGTTTCTGGGCCCTCTGTATGTCCTCTGTGGAGAAGTATCTGTTCAGGTCCTTTGCCCACATTTTAATTGGACTGTTTGTCTTCCTGGTGTGGAATCATGTGAGTTCTTTATGTATTTTGGAGATCAAACCCATGTCCAAGGTATCATTGGCAAATATGTTTTCCCATACAGTTGATTCCCTTTGCATTTTGTTGATGTTTTCTTTAGCCATGCAGAAGCTTTTTAATTTGATGAAGTCCCATTTGTTTATTGTTTACTTTATATCCCTTGCCCTAGGGAATATATTGGTGAAAATATTGCTGCATAGAATATCTAAAATTTTCCTGCCTGTGTTTTCCTCTAGGACTTTTATGGTATTATGACTTATGTTTAAGTCTTTTATCCATCTTGAGTTTATTTTTGTGTGTGGTATAAGTTGGTGGTCTAGTTTCATTTTTTGCATGTACTTGTTCAGATCTCTCAACATCATTTGTTGAAGTGGCTATTTTTACTCCATTTTGTGCTTCTGCCCCCTTTGTCAAATATTAACAGATCATATTGACATGGGTTTATTTCTAGGCTCTCTGTATGTTCCATTGGTATACATGTCTGTTTTCATGCTAGTACCAGACTGTTTTCATTATATGGTCTTGAAATAGGATTGGAATATGTGCAAATGAAATGTTATGATAACTGAACTGAAATAATCTGCTGTTTGGCAGATATGGATAAGGATGTATATGTGTGCGCACACACACACACACACACACACACACATATATAAAACAATGTTACCAATGAGTTGATAGTTATTTAAGTTTAATATTAAATGCATCAGATATTTTTACTCTATTATCTCTCATTGTGAATGTATTTGACATTTTCCATAATAATAAAAAAGTCTTAAATATCCATGTAGGGAAAAGTAACTTCTATATACACAGTATAAAAGAAACCAGACAAGACCCAAAAGTACTTGCAGTAGAAAGAAAGGGAGAAAAGAAGGAAAAGAAACAAAGAAAAAGAAAGAAGGAAGGAAAGAAGAAAGGAAGGAAGGAAGGAAAAGAAAACCTAGCCTCTTTTGGTTATCTTGTTGTGAATAACCTGAGTGCTTTTATTATTCTAGTATACTGATATGTGATATAGTAGGACCAGGTGATTAAGCTTCAGATGATATCGGGTAGCTTTTGTAAAAATTTCAAACTTCATAATAGTTGTATAAACATATTCTGAATGTATCTTCTGCAGTGCTTGTAATTACCCTATGATTAAGGGGTTTTTTGCTTATAATTATGTCTTTTGAAAAGAAATGCTGCCTTAAAAATGTTCATTATAAAAATGTAAGCAAAGATGGTAATAAATGTTTCTTCTCTAAATTTAAACATAAATTGGAAAAATGTTAAAGAAGATTTCCATATCAATATGAATTTAGTTATACTATAGCAGTAATCAGTATGAATGTATAGAAGTGAATATTAACAATAACAAATTTGAATTTGCATTATTAAAGATGTAACTCAATTTTATGTTATCAAAAATATTTGAAACAATCTTCTAATCATTTCAATTACTTAACAATAGATTTGAGTAAACTACAGGTTTGACCAAAATTAGGTTTACTTTCTTTTTCAAATTGCAGAAATACTCATCAGCAAACTGTTGGCTAGTGTGACCTCAGCTTTTCAGAAAACATTCCAAAAATAAAATGATCTTTAAGTGTGAGTCATGAAAAAAAATGTAAAAAACACTGTATTTTCTAGGGTCATTGCATGAGACTTAAGAGGAGTAACCCTTTCCTTTAATGCAGTCAATTGCCAGTATAGCTATTTGACTATATTTATTTTAATGCTATCTGGTACACACACATTACAGTAGATTCAGCACTATTTTAACAGGTCTAGAAAATAACTATTTTTCTCAACTAGAAAGGTATTAAGCAGAATCTCTAAGATTCATGGTTACCTAGTATTCCAAAGGTGTTTATTTGCTTTATTTCATCTAGTAAGACCATAATTTAAACATGAGTTATTAGAAAACTCTTTATTCTGTCTTCAACCAAGTTTTTATCAATACAATGTCTTTCCAGTAAATTTGATAAAAGTCTGTTTTTGAAGTGGTATAGTCTGGTCCTTATTGACAGTTGTAATCTCCATAATTCTGGCTTCAGATCTGAGGTAGTAATGTGTTTTTGTATTCTATGGTTTTTAAAAGACGTCCTTCTCCACCTCAGGGTCACAAGATAGTCTTCTGTGTTATTTTTTTACAACTATGTTTTACTTCTTACGTTTGGGTTTTTAAATTTATGTGGAATCCTCCCCTGCATATATAGTAAGCAGGAATTTTGTTTATTTTTTCCATAGAGTGAGCAAGTTTTAATAAGATTATTTACAAAACAATCTGTTTTCTCCTTATTGATTTGTGAAGATTGCATTATAAATTAAGTTTTCATTTATACATGACTTTGTAATCTCTGTTTTTTCATTCATCTATTTGTTTATGAGTCATTAACACATTTTTATAATTATGGTTTTAGAGTATTTTTTACAATCTGGTAGAGCAAGTCCCTCATTGTTCTTTTTCAGTGTTAACACAGCTATTCATGAATTTTTAAAAAGTTCTCTATAAATTTTAAAATATGATTGCCACATCCTTTTAAAAGATCAACCTGGAATTTTAGTTTGCAATTTGGGATTGCATTATATGTATAGATTAATTAAGTTAGAATTTTTGTCATTCTTTTACTAGGGATGCCCAATCAAAACCATGGAATGTTTCTCCATTTTCAAAATGTCTTTTGTGTCCTTTAATAGAGGTTTAATATTCCTTCTGAATAGGTTTTGACTGTTCATTGTTAAACCAGTTTTTACATAAGTTAAATGATTTGTTAAAACCAATATTGAATGCCTTTTTTTAAAGTACTTATATCTGCTAAGATATATATTATTTTTGTTCAATCTAACTTAATCTAACAACTTTGCTAAACTATTTTACAAATTCTAATTGTTAATTATTTTGTGTATTTTACACAATCATAGCATTTACATATCCTAATTTTAATCACCTTTCAACCTTGGTACTTCTATTTCTTTTTCTTTTCTTATAATATTGTCTGGGACATCCTGTATATTAAATAGTAGTAAAATTTTGATATGTTTTTTAATCAAAATAAGGAACTTCACTTTTAATTCTATTCTTATAAATAAATATTGAACTCTACTAAATCATATTTTGTACACTATTGGATCCAGTTAGCTAATATTTTATTTAGCATATTTACATATATACTCATGAGTGAAATGACTCATGGTATTCTTTCATTTTATTGTTTTTCAGTTTTCAATTGAGATTACACTCATTTCTTGTGTTTTAGAACTAGTAAAAATAAGGATTAGCCTTGAGTTTTATTAACTCCCTTTTATGATCCTAGATTATGGGAATGGAAGTCTTTACTGTTTCAACTTTTAATAATTATTGATCTATTTAGGTTTTCTATCGCACCTTGCACCATTGTGTGATTTTAAATGTTCTGAAATATAGAATAATTTCTTGTGGAGTTGGAAGTTTATTAGAGTTATATGTTCATAATACTTTGAGAAATTCTTCTAAGTCTGCAGTGCTTCTTTATAATTCTTTATGACTATCACTTGTTTATAGCTACTCTTTTTCTCTTTGTCATATTTGCCAGAAGTTTGTCTTATTAATATGTTTTAAGAATAATCATTTGTTTTGTTTTGCTTCTTTTGTTTAAATGAGTTTCATCCTTTTCTTTATATTGGCCTTTCTTCTTGTTTCTTGGGCTTGCTCTGTTGCTTTCTTTACAATTCCTTCATTTGAATATTTAGCTCATTTTATTTTTTATTTTTTTAGTTAATTGAAGTATTTATTATGTTAATGAAGTCATCATTGTCTTCTTTTTTATTTTTTTTATTTAAATTGTTGTTGCAGTACAATTTTCTATCTTTTACTCCCATCCCAACCCACCCACCCAGCCGTCCCCTCCTCCATCCCATTTCCACCTGCCCCTAGTTTTTATCTATATGTCCTTTATACTTATTCCTGTAAACCCTTCCCCTTTTCCCCTGAAATTCCCCTGAAATTCCCTCTCCTCTCCCCTCTGAACTCTGTCAATCTGAATCTATATTTTTTCCTGAAAAAGATACTTAAAGCTATACTTAAGTACTGTGCATACTTACTTCCTACCTCTGCTTTTGAATGCAGTGTTTTATCTTTAATGTCATAACTGAAACTTGTCCATTGTATTAGTCAAATTACTTATATTTCTGTTCATTTGCATTTACTATTAAAGAGCTCAATAAATTTTAAACTATAGCTGGTGATTTATTTTTTCTTGCAATACTTTACTTAATTCATTATGTATTTCAATTCTATACTTAATTTTATATATACTTATGATAGTTATATATTCTGCTCTATTGGTTTTTGCATTGTTATTTCTTATTGTCTCATATTACTTTGCTTTATATTCTGCTTTAAATTTGATTTAAATTTGTCAGATATTAATATTCCAACTTTACTTTGGTTTATTTTTGCTTGCTTTATCTTTCTATTCTTTTATTTTAACCTTTTACACCTTAATGTTTTAAGTATGTGTCTTTTAACCAAAATATTGTTAAATATTTAAAAAACCTTAAAACCTCTATCTTTTAGATAGTGAGTTAAGATCTATTTACATTTATTTTAATTATTTTTACTTCTGTCATTTTTAAAGTTAAAAATTTACTTTACTTCCTTTTGCTTAACATACCCCTCTTCTGTTTTCAACAGTTTATGTCAAATTTGTCAAATTTTTTCAACATGTGTAAAAGCTAATTGTTTTATTTTTATTCATTAGATGGTTGTACTTAAAGTCCATACTGATATTTAAGCTTTTAAATTTCAAATTTATTATTGTACATATCCTCCTCTGAAAAAACACAGATTTTAGTATAATTTTGTATTTCTCTTGTTTCTTCCCTACTTAGCCCCCATTTTAGGAAATGTTTATATTACTTAGCATTAAAGTTTTAGATATTTATCAATATACTTTTGACATATCTCCCTTTTGCTGCTTATTATTTCATATAATAATAAACTATATTTACTTCCTCTACTTTTAATGTCCTCCTATATTTATTGCTTGTCACATTTGGATACTTATTCCAAGAGAGTTTTAAAAATTAATCTTTATGTAGCAAACTTTCTGAGACTTTCTAACATGAGAATATCTTTACAATGCCTTCTCATTTAAATGGTAGTTTGTCTGTATATAAAGTCCATATACATTTATTTTTCACTTCGAAGCCCTAAAATTATTATTCTATTTTTTCTTATATACAGCATTGCTATTTAAAAGACATCTAATTAGTCTGATTTCTGACTTTGTAGTTAATCAGTTCATTTTTTCTAAGTATTTATAGAATTTTAAAAGTGTATTTTCGCACATTCGTGCATGAAAATATTATTACTTCAGTTAGATACACATTCATTAATTTTTTCAATCAGAGATAATCATCTGCTTTTGATTCTTAGAAATTAATTATTATTTTAAAGTCTGCATTTCTCTGTGCTTTTTATAAATATTTTCTATTTCCTTATTATCTCCTTCTGTCTTCTGTTATAGTAGTATCTCAATTTGATCTTCCAGCTCACTAATTTATTGTTTGCCTTCATCTGTCCCATAGTTCTACAGTCTACTTTACTATGCATTTCAACTACTATATTTTTTGGTCTTGAAATAATTCTTGGATCTTTGTAATGAATTCTTGTTTCTGTCTCATCATTATATTTTGTTCAAACTATTTGAGTATATTTACTATGCTTATTTTAAAGTCTTAGTTTTTCTTTATCAATAATTCTGCTTCATTTAGTAATAAAAATAATCATTTATAAGTTTATTTTGACCTGTATTTTCATGTTCTCTTGATAGTATCAGCCATTATACCAATAACACACTCTAGTGAAAGGTTCAATGCTAGACTTCAAAGTCATTATAAAGAAGAATGTTATGGATATATAATATACATATATGTGTATATATATGTATTTAATAGCAAAAATAAAAGAAATTGTTAAATATTACTACTAATTTTTTCTCTAAAGGTTTTAATGCAGTCAACCTCAATTTTTCTTAGATTTTAATTATGTATAATTACTTGGTAGAATATAAAATTATCCAGCCATCCATTTTCTTTCACTGAAACATTAAACATTACTATGATTTTTATAGAAAATAAAATACTTAATCTTTTCAAAGTTCTTAGTTATTTCTTTTTATAAAACTTGGAGTTATTTTAATTTACATAAATGATACTCTGGTTGTTATGTATCTTTGGATTTAATGTGAAGTATTTTACTTCTCAGAACATTTGAAGTACAAAATAATTAAAGTATATTAATTACATACTATAAAGTTTAGCCAGTAAGAAACAACTACTATGGCTACCAAAAAGCTAATCCAAACATAACTGGGCAGGAATCCATTCTATTTTTCCATCTTCCCTACTGGGTTGTGAGGTCAGATTAGTATAGAACAGATGAGGAGAGAATGTAACCTGAGGGAGAAGAAGACTGCAATGTGATTGGGGAAAGAATCTCAGTATCTGTCTCTTTTAGTGTCTTCAACTTATGTAGATATTAGGGTAAATAGAAGAAGGTGGTGTCTTTTAGGGGGATTTCCGATGTCTTTCCCCACCGGTAGTGGTGTGCTGGCACCAGCTTGACCAATTCACAATAGTTAATATTTAAATTGTTAGAAGTTTTGTGAGCCAGTTGTTAAACGCCATAAAAATGATTTTTAAATGCCAGCCATTATTAAAAATTAACATATAGAAATTTACAATTATAAATATATCCTAAAATCTTCAAAACTAATTTTCCTAATTATTTTACTTTGTTTTACAATTATCTATAGCCTTGAGGTGATTTATACCTGTCGTCTAAATGATGGAAGTACTGTATGATGGTGTATTATTGGGTGTCTCTTCCCAAATCCCCCTTTCCTGGCATCATGCCAGTGTTTGAAATAGGTCAGGGTGTCAGGTTCAGATCTCAGAAAGCAGAAAACACTACAAATCTTGGCCTGATTTGTTGTTTTGTCGATTGCCTAAATTTGACCTAGTGATAGGATAAATGCTAACAATGCAGGTTTTTAGCTAAAAGTGTGTAGTGTATATAGCCATTATATTGTAATTAGCACACAGAAAAAAAAATTGAGGAAGTACTCTTCCAGCATTCAGAAACTATTATCCATTTGGGCAAAGTTACTTACATCAAAGGTAAGCAAGGGAAGTTTCTACAAATGTTGTAGTTGCTACAATTTCATCTTACTCATCAATTTAAATGAAAATGTCAACCAACATAGGGTCAGAACTACACTCATGCATCAACTGCGACCATATTTTGAGGCTGAATATCAGGATTCAGCAAAATGCAACTAAAGCATTCTGTAAGAATCTACTGGCTATATGCAATTTATAATAGAGTATTCTTTTTTAATTATTTAAAAATGTGTACTATACAATTTTTCTATCAGTAAAAATATAGTCAACTTATATATGTATACATATGCACAGTTTTTTTTTTTTTGAGAACTGGTCATTAAAAGCCTAGAAGTTCACCATTGCACCCATAGATTGTCTCAGATAACTCCAGAAGACTCAATTTCTCCACCCCATGGTTCTTTTTTTACCTTCTTTTACTTAACTAAAACATCATGGGCATTTTAAGTACACTGGAGTACAGAAGGAAGAATTGTAGAAAATTTGTTATTTCAGTTGCTCTCTTGTACTTGACTGAAGAGGGAATCTGCCCACCAATCTTTTCCTCTGGGGTTACATAAGGACTAGCATTTCAGCAATCAGTTGCTGTAGAGATGCAAACCACCTTTACAGAAGGGGTTTCTGATTCAACATACCTCAAAGTAACAGTGAAAGCCATACATTTATGACGATTGTTTTTATAGATGTAAGGGAAAGAAAACTTGAATTGGCAGTATTTGTGGCTTTATTTTTTATCTTGGCCATAACTAACAGCTCCTGATATTTTAAACATAACCACAAATGAACACTGTATTATAAATAAACCTGCAGGAAACCATTCAAAGAAAGATTTTTAACATAAGAGGAGGGTATGGTAAGTCTGGGATGGCAAATTCAGGTAGAGTTTTTCTATCTTGGGAGTTTTTGTTTGTTTGTTTGTTTGTTATTTTTTGACCCTGAGAATGCTGATTGAAAATAGCAAGCAATTTGGGATAGTGGGTTGGTTGAAGTCATGGTTTTGTATTTAGTAACTAGCCCACATATTCCTATTTAAAAACATGATTGCAAAATTAGAGATTTTACTCCATCTGTTTAAAACTGGTGTAGTCAAGGTGTTTTTTTTATATTATAAAATGCTTCTTGCTAAAATGTGATGAAACCTTTTTACCTAGAGAATTAGAAATACAAGGTCCAGAAGGTATCCAGTCATGTAATATGAAAAATAGAGACATTTATTGAATAGCTACAAGATACAAGAAACATTGTACATGGGACAATGACACCTCAGTCCCCTTCAAAGTAGGCACCTTGGGACTTCACACAGTTCTCCCAATCTTCAGCTGCCCTGTCATATTTAGAGATCTGAAGTCTCTTCCCTTTCAAACGTGATTTTAGTTTTGGGGAAAGCCAGAAGTTGCAAGGAATCTAAAGATCTGAAATGTCTTCCCTTTCAAAGGTGATTTTAGTTTTGGGGAAAGCCAGAAGTTGCAGGGCACTAAATCTGGGCTATTGGGCTGAGTCACCGATTGATTCCATGTTTTGCCAAAAACTCTGCATGAAACATGATGCATGAGCCAACATGTTCTATGATGAAGCTACCAATCACCACTTGCCTATAGCTATGGCCTTCTTAATCATCCCAATAATTTCTGAAGAGGAATGTTCAAGCATAATGCAAAATTTGATGCAGATTTGTTGCTGTACTTGCTCAGTCATTTTGAATGCCATGGCCACAAAGTACACGTACTCACTCAATGGCATCTACTGGCCCCACTGACTAGTACAGAGAAGTCATCATTCTTCATGCATGTGCATTCCAGTCCATTCTCTTTGGCCACAAGGTTACATAGATGCCATGCAAATGTTCTCACTATATTAACAATGGCTGTACTTTTTCCAGACAGACCTTGTATTTTGTGGATATCAAAAAACGAAAAAGAATGCAAGTAAGTTCACTTCAGAACAAATTCTCTAAAAACACATTTTGTTACTGAGCAGCTTGACATTTCAAACTTTTAGCACGTAGGTTTGGATTTATAATATCTCCCTCATTAAGAACAAACAAACAAAAAATTCTGCAGTTTTATGCATTTAACATGTATGTACTCAAACCCTGTTACTTGACCATGTCTCATTTTCATGAAAAGGATGAAGTAAAGAGAGATGTTAACTTGACAAGATATTTTACAATAAGGTTCTTTAAAATAACAAGCTGAACAAATGAATTGCTAGGACTGGAAGGAATTGTAGTGACTAGCCCTGCATTCACATCAACACAACAGAAGCTGAAGCTCAGATAGTTAGGTATCTTCTCTGAGTATATTACCAGTTTGGAACAAGAACTGTCTCCCAAGGTCCTTTGGTTCAGAGGGAGATATTATCACTGAATTGGCAGACAGGGGGAGATTATAGGCTAAATTCTTTTTTTCTTTATATTTTGAACATTTATATTTATTGTAAATGTTTGGACAAGGGATTGTTCAGATTAATTGAATTACCAGAAATTAGATTTATTATATATAATAAATTTTAAAAAGAATTAGGTTATGTTTTACCTGAAACCATGTTAGATTTAATTAAATCTTTCTTTAATGATTTAGAAACCACTTAAATAATTCACTAAGACATTATAAATGTAATATTTAAAATTTTAAATTTGTCATATATAAAATTTGTAGAAAATTAAATTAAACTTAACCAGGTAAATGACATTCCCTAGAAATCTTATATAAGAGAAAGGTGCAAAGGTAAAATTTAAGCAGAAGGGAAAGGAATAAACTAAATATGAAATTCACACTTAATCCTGGCTCCCATTCTACTCTTTAAAAGCAACTACATTTTCTTAGGTGTCTTTCTAGATAATTTTTTTTAAAAAATTAAGACTCTATGTTTTTACAGAAGTTTTTGGTTCACAGCAAAAATGAGGGGACAGTATAAACATTTCTCATATAACTACTTATGCATAGCCTCTCATTATCAACATGCCCCACCAGAGTAATACATTTATTATAATTGTAGAACCTACATCAACACATCATAATCACCCAAAATCCAGAGTTTTTAATTAAGATTCACTCTTAGTGTTGTACATTCTATGAGTTTGGGCTTTGGTGGTACAAAATATTTTTCTGTCATCTTCTAAGTGCTTCTAGCTGGGCTAATAATTGCATTAACAGGAGAAAATATTCAAAGTTTATTATATGAGTGTACTTTCAGGGTGTCATAAGAATGAGAGGTAAAATCCACTGGACAATTGAGGCATAATATGCCATTATGGACAAGGGAGTAAAAGGGCCAGGTTCTGGGATTTCCAAAGTGGGGAGAACATGTTTCACAGGCAGCTGAGAAGAGGAGCAGGACACATAGGGCAAACAAATTCCTGCTTGGCAATACAGAAACAGTGGGACACAGGGGGATCTAGCTAATAGGACCTGACTTGAAATATTCATACATAATACTGGAAATATGCAGTGAATATGAGATTTCCTTCCTGCGGCAGGCCTTCCTTTTTTATTTTTTATTTACTATTGTTTTATTACAGTTGTCCCAATTTTTGCCCCTTTGACCTCCTTCACCCAGCCCACCCCTAGCTCCCACAGTCAATCCCTACACCATTGTCCATGTCCGTGGGTGATTCATACATGTTCTTGGACTGATCCCTTCCCCTTCTTTCCACCATTATCCCCTTACCCTCCCCTTCTAGCAGCTGTTCATCAATGCCTCTGGTTCTATTTTGCTTGTTAGTTTATTTTGTTCATTAGATTCCTCTTATAATTGAGGTCATATGGTATTTGTTTTTCACTGACTGACTTATTTCACTTGGCATAATAGTCCCCAGTTCCATTCATGCTGTTGTGAAAAGTAGGAGTTCCTTTTCTTTTTCTGTTGTGTAGTATTCCATTACATAAATATAGTACAGGTTTTTGATCCAGTCATTTGCTGATGGGCACTTGGGCTATTAACCAGCACTTCGTAAAACAGTGCTGCTATGAATATATGGATACATAAGTTCCATTTGAACTTCCATTCTTTTTGAATTGGAGTTTTGGAATTTTTAGGGTATGTTCCCAGCAGTAGAGTCACTGGATCAAAAGGCAGTTCCATTTTTAATTGTTTGAGGAAATTCCATACTATTTTCCACAGTGGCTGCACCAGTCTGCATTCCCACGAACAGTGTATTGGGGTTCCCTTTTCTCCACATCCTTGCCAGCAATTACTGTTTGTTCATTTATTAATGATGGCCATTCTGACTGGTGTGAGGTGATATCTCATTGTGGTTTTAATTTGCATCTCTCTGATGGCTAGTGATGTTGAACACCTTTTCATATGAAACATTCATAAGGTCTGCTTTGTTCATATCATTTTTCCCACTGTGACTCCTGACTTCTGGCTCTTTCCAAGACCACGCCTATTCTCAATAGATAAAAAATTCATTATTGAGTATACCGAAGTTAAAATTTTCGCAAGCTCTTGAAGGTAATGACAAAGACTTGTTGTAGGAATGTGATTGCATGATGGTAGAGTCATTGGAGTGAGCACACCTAAAACACTACTTACAATTGTACAACCTGGTATGTTTCATTTAATCTACATGTGTGCTTCTTAGGCACGCAGTAGATTGAGTTAAATGTGGCATGGGGGGTCTTAAAATCAAAATCAGTGCCTAGAGTGTCTAGTGCTTCTTTTAGTTGTCAGCTAAGGAATTTTATTCTTTAGGCATCATTTTTATAATGTAGTTCTTTTCAGGTACTGCTGAATTTATTTTCCATAAACAGCAAGTATCTCATTCATCTGTTCATTCCAGTACAGGGAATACAGCTGTGAACAAAACAGGAACTTACCTTCTTGTGATGGAAACTGGTCATCAATATCTGAATGCCTAATACAAGATGGGTGAGAAGGGCTATGGGGAAAAGTTAAGCAGAGTAAAGGTGTGTTGGGGAACACTATTTCTCTCTGCACGATCAGAAAAGCCTCTTTGAGAGGCTGTCAAATGATCACATATCTGAATGCGTATAGGTGGAATGTTTTCCTGCCAGAGAGAATAAGTACAAAGATCCTAAGGACTTTGAGGAATAACAAGGTACCATTGAGACTGAAGAGGAGTGAGCAAGAACTGCTGGTGGGAGAGGTACACCCTTCCTCAGAGTGTTGTGTGAAAAAAGAAGTAATACCCTGGGGTTGCATATTAGCTTCATCATTATTATATGTGAGCAATTTACTTAACTTCATGTCTTAGATCCCCAGCTGCCAAATGGGAATGACAGTAGAGCTACTTCATAGTTTTTGTGGCAATTAAAGAAGAAAACACATGGATAGCACTTGACATAGTGTTATCAGTGTGGTAAGGTATTAAATGAAGGGAGAGTGAAGACATGAAGTTGTGCCTTTCCAAAAAAGAAACAGTTAAATATCTGCTCACATATTAATAGGGAAAGCCTTTAAAAATAGTAAACCTTCTAGCTCTAGCTAATGATTAGGAGTTTCCATGCAGTTATTTCCCTCAACATCTTATAACAGCTGCTTTATTTTATTTTGTTTAGCTCCTTTAAAGCAGAACTCCCTCTTTTCAAAATCTTTATAAAAACACAACATGAATAACATTTTCATTCCTTTTTTTATAATCATGAAAATATTGCATTTGTTAATGGAAAATATTTTAAAAGCATATTCATATAAATATAAGAAAATAATCTATATCATGGCTGTAATCAGAGGCTATTCTTTCTACGTGAATAGTAAATTGTATAAATATTAGTAAATTGAACCATTTGCAATGATTCAATGTTATAGTACATTTTTATCATATTTTATGACTTTATTTTTACATTGACTTTCTAGTTCATGTCAATTTTATTTTCTCAATGGAACAATGGGAACTTAACTGTAATTTTTCTCTCAAAGGCTAAATGTATGCCATTACTAAATTGGAATGGAATCTCTCTCAAATACTAAATGTAGAACAATTGTGTATGTTTTGGGATTTTTATTGTCTTTCACCATCTTCTCCTGAGCCAATATACATTATTTTAGTAATTTTACATTAACATTAAATATATAGCATATAAAAATAGTATGAACATTAAATATATGGAATTTTATTAGTTTTCTTGTCTACTCTTATTCTATCATAATTTCCTATAAAGTTAGTATTATTTTATGAAGCTAATAAAAGTACTTGAATTTTTATTGTAATTACATAAATTTATAGGTGAATTTGGGAAATCTGACATTTTTACATTATAATTCTTCTTAGCTAGGAATATTCATGTCTTTTTCTTTGTGTGTGTGTGTGTGTATTTACCAAATCTCAAATTTAAGGGGAATTCTTTATTTCTCACCTTTTTTTCTCTTATTTCAGCATCATTAGCTGTTAAGGAAATACAAACTAAAACCACAGGGAGTTGTCACTATACCCATATCAAAAAGGCTAATTAAAAAATAGTAATACTGAGAGATTGGCAAGAATGCTGATAAACCAAATCACTCATACAGTACTGGTTTGACTATAAAATGGTATAGCCACTCTGAAAATCAGTTTGCTAGTTTCTTTAAAAAACTAAACATGAAACTGCCATAAGACCTGATAAATGCATTCTGGGGCATTTTTCTAAAACACCTATGTGATCTCTCATGGAGTTATAAAACCATTAGCAATTTTGTATTCCAAATGAGTCTATGTTAACATTTGATATATATTATTTTCACATACAAATAATATCAGTTGTGTCAGAAAATATTCTATACCTAAGACCACACAAAAAGCTATTGTCAATTTTTGATAAGAAATAGTGTTCAGTCTAAAAAGGTAAATGTGTAGGCCTTGTTCAATGTTTTTTATAGACTTTCATTTCTGAGACAACACACTTTGCAAAAAACATTCACCTAAAACAATATTCGAGACAATGTTTTATAATATATCACTTTGAAGCATAGAAGATACAATAGAATAAATTACAAAATTTATATTTCTGTAATCTAAGCAGAATTTTTTTGAAAGGCAAAAAGGCTTAGATAAGGCCTGATTTCACAATATTTAAGATTAAGACTCATTTCTGAGTCTTTTAACACATTCTCATTTACTGTTTAGGGAAATAATTAAATTAGATTGTTATTATAGTATAGGTAAGTAAGTCTATACATTTTGCTTTGAAAAAGTACTTATAAATTTGTTAAATGAAAACACAGATCTTTTTAAAGAATAAATCTTAGATATCTTAAATTTGCTTCTTTGTACTTCTAAATAGTTGCCATGCTTGTCTCTTGTATTTTATTAGTTTCTATGTTTCTTTCAATTCAGATTTCAGTTAAAGAACCTAAGTTTTGATTTTAGCTGTGCCAATTATAAACCACATGGCTCCAGGAAATTCAGAAATTTAGGCTCTGAAAGAATTCTTCTGAGAAATGCTTACTAATTTTAGAATTTTCTCTACAAATTCTACTAAGAACCTGGCTAAATTTTATCCTTGCTAAACAGATAAAAATATCTACTCTACTATGTTAGTTACATATGGCCACATTAATGTCACTTAATAAAGAGTCATAATATTTAAGTTGTGTAGAATTATAAACATTTATTTAGCTCACAAATAAGCAAGGGCCAGCTGATCTTGGCTGAATTTACTCATGTGTCTGAGATAAGCTATGCATCAGCAAGGTGATTCTGCTGATCTTGGCAGGGTGTCCTCACACATCTCTGGCTGTTGACTGATCTTGGATAGCCTTGTATGGGGCTATGGAGGTCTCCGCTCTGCTCTGTGTGTGCATATGTATTTTTGAGCAGTTTTAGGTTCACAGCAAAATTAAGAGGAAGGTAAAGAATTTTTCATATAGCCTCTTACTCCATGTCAAGGCTCCTTCATTGTCAACATCACTTACCAGAACAGCAAACCTTTTACTAAGGATAAACCTATATTGACACATCATAATCTACCAAAGACCATAGTTTTCCCAAAGGTTCACAAATGTAGAATGACATATGTCATTATTATGATGTCATACAGTGTATCTTAACTGCCCTAAAAATTCTCTGTACTGTGCATATTCATCACCCTATCTCACATACATCCTAACACCTGGCAATCACTGATACTTTTATTGTCCCCATAGTTTTATTTTTCCTAGAATGTCATATGATTGGAATCATACAGTATGTAGCCTCTTAGATTATCTTGAAAGTAATATACACTTAAGTTTAATAACTTAGTGCTAAGTTATTTCATTACCTGGATGTCCCACAGTCAATCTATTCACCTACTGAAGGACATCTCGTTTGCTTCCAAATTTTTCCAATTCAATAAAGCTGTTATTAACATCTGTGTTCAAGTATTTTGTAAACATATGTTTTCAGTTCTTTGGTGTAAATACCAAGAAGTGTGTTCCCTGGATCATACATGCTAACTATGTTTCATTGTTGTTGTTTTGTTCTTTTTCTTTTTTAAGAAACTGCCAATCGTCTTTCAAGATGAATGCCATTTTCCATTAACACTAACAATGAATAAGCATTTTCGTGGCTCCATAACCTGCCAGCATTTGCTGTTGTCCATATTCCAGATGTAGGCCATTCTAATCAATGTGTAGTAATATCTCATTATTGTGTTAATTTGCATTTCCTTGATGACTTATGATGTGGAGCATCTTATCATGTACTTAGTTGCCATTTGCTTGTCTTTGGTGAAGTGTTTGTTAAAGCATTTGACCCATTTTTTAATCAGGTTATATGTTTTTTTATTGAGTTTTTAAGAGTTCTTTCTATATTTTGGATAACAGTTCTTTTTCAGATGTCTATTGCAAATATTTTCTTTCACTCTGTGGCTTGTCTTTTTATATTCTTGACATTACTTTCCACAGAGCAGACATTTTGCATTTTAACAAAGTGTGGCCTTACCAATTATTTCTTTCATGGATATTACTTGTACCTAAAAAGTCATTGTCATGCCCAAGGTCATCTATGTTTTCTCTTATGTTATTTTCTAAAAATGTCATAGTTTTACATTTTACATTTAGGTCTGTGATTTATTTTGTATTAATTTTTGTGAATGATGTAAAGTAAATTTGTGTCTAGATTCATTTTTTTGCATGTGGTTTTCTTGTTGTTCCATTACTATTTATTCAAAAGACTATCATTGTCCCATTGTATTGTCTTTTTTCTTTTGTCAGATATTAGTTGACTATGTGTGTGTGTGTACATATATATATATATATATGTTTATTTCTGGGCTCACAGTTCCCTTCCATTGCTCTATTTGTCTATTCTTTGCCAATACTATACTGTCTTGATTATGGTAGCTTTATGGTAAGTCTTGATTTCAAGTAATGTTAGTCCTCAAACTTTTTTCTTCTCTTTCAAAATTGTGTTTATTATTCTGAGTCTTTTGCTTCTCTGTATAAACTTTGGAATCAGCTTATCAATGTGCACAAAATGACTTGTGGATTTTGATTGGGCTTGTATTTAATCTATAGATCAAGTTTGAAAGGACTGACATCTTGATAATATTCTTTCTATCCATGAATGTGGCATATCTTTCCATTCATTTAGTTCTTTTTGATTTTATTTATTACCTCTGTGTGTTTTTTATTCTTTAGCAGACTATCTCCAGTATGTTCTCATGGTCACACTGAGGGATAAGCACTAAGTGGAAACATTCAACCATTTTTCAAGATTCTGCTTGTGTCACAATTGCTAACATACCTTTGACCAGAGCAACTACCATGGATAAACTCAGAATAAGGTGCAGTGGAGTATACTCCAAACTCTAGCTGTAAGGAACTGCAAAGTTATGGCAATAGGCATGGATACAGGAAGAGAAGAACTGGTACCAAATATGATCAATCTGCCACACTGATTATTATAAAAGGTTTTGTAGATGAAATAATATATTCAAAGTGCTTAGTAAATTGCAATCTATTTTGTACATTCTCATTATTATTATGACATTTATAATAAAGCTGTCATGACAGATATAACTTTAGAACAAAGATGAGCAAACTCTGGCTCATGGCCTGCAGTTGTCCTATGGCTTCTTTTAATATAGGCCATAAACTAAAAATGGATTTATATTTTTAAATGATTGAAATTAAATAACATTTTAAGGATGATAGTTTGTATCATGCCACAATGATATAAAATTCAAATTTCAGTGTTGATAAAGAAAGTTTTATTGGCACATAACTATGCTCACAAGTGTTCATGTTGTTGCTTTTAAACTACAGTGGCAGAGCTGAGTAGTTGCAACAGGGACCATAGTAGCTAAAATACTTACTACCTGGCTCTTCACAGAAAAATCTTGCTGACCCCCCATTGTAGAATATTTATGTGGTTTTTAAACAGATATTTCTAAAGAAATCCAGCCTGATTATTTGGGTTACTCCTCTGATATCCTTCAGGGAATATTTGGAAGGGCCAGTAGTAATATTATATGAGTTTTGACTAGCAGTACTTACTGATAATGTACTTGGTTTGTCTGCTTAACTTTTACTTTATATTCTTCTCTAATTATTCATTGCTCTTTTGCTTTATTTCATCTTTCAAGTTCACCCTCACTGGCTGTTCCTCTGCAGTGTCCTTGCAGCTCAGTTTGGACAATTAACTGGTATGAGTCTCAGTGGCTAGGTGTTTCCGGAACATTTTTACAACAGTGCTATGTTTTACAATAATGCTCAATTTTACAATAGTGCTGTGTCATCTAATAGACATGGCTCATTAGATGTTTCATTCATATTTATATTTTCTACTTCACTGTTATTTAAGAAGTTAAACATGCAATGTTTTGTTAAATCATTATACCTCAGAATTAAAACCCAATTCAAGCATAACATTATGCTTGTACATTCTATTATTACAGAACCAGCCAGTGGTGTTCTAGAATGGCTATGAGATTCAATTGCCCACTGTCAGGAAGTGTGATTCCTAAGGCAAGAGTTAGGTGATAAAGAAAAGGGGCTGTTTATTTAAAGGTTATACAGATTTTAAATAATGTCAGATTTCTGCCATTCAGTCCTGCTCCCTTTAAAACACCCTAGAGCAAGCAACCCTGCCTCTCTCTCTGCCAAGCCAGACCAGTTTCAGAATATGCCACTCAGAAGTACCATCCTTCAGTAACACAGAAGTCTGTGGCTCAGCATTCCTGGTCAGAGTTTAGCTCCAAGCATCTCTCCTGCATCTGTGTGCTTGGCCAGTTCCCCGCCCCCCCCACCCAGTGCCACAAGCTCTGTCACCCCCTTCTGTGCAGGAAGGGAATTGGGGATGTTTCCAGTGGGCCTCCAGACCTCCAGACCTCCAGAAAGACTGAAAGGCAGAGCTACAGGTGGACCTCATGTTTCCTGACATGCTCGTATTTTAAAGGCTTGACTCAGAACTTCTTGTGTGGCCAAATATCCAGCTCTTCCCATGGTACATTAGTGTCCACCATTTTTGTCAGCTCCCCAGTGTCTTTGATCCTCTTTTTGGCTGCCATCTTTAGTTAGGGCAATGGTGCCCAGTCACTCACAGGCATCTAGGGTGGACCTGTGGTCCCACAGCTCATGTCAGGCTCTGTGTGAGCTTCCCTGTGGCTATGTCAGGAGCCACCCTTCTCATCACTCTGCCAGCTCACATTCTTACATTCATGTACACAATTTGCCCCAGGCAATAACCTTCTTTTCCAGTTTTTCCCTTTGGGCAGGCATGGGCTGTTAATCTGTCTTTGTTATGCAGTATTACTCAAAACCGTGCTTTCCACTCTATGGGAATTCCTTCTTACCTCCTGACTTTTTTGCAGGGTTGGGGGATTCCCCTATTTTCAGGGGACCCATGCTCTGTACCCCATTATACTATCTTCAATTTTTAATAGTTTTCATTTATCTACATATTTGATTTTATGAGTAGTTACTAAACTAAAATGAGTAATTGTATATAATTCTGCTTTTGTTCTGACACTGGAACTCACCTCTGTCTCTTACTTTAGAAATCTTTTATTCTCAATGCTTAGAAGGTTTTAGGTGTTCAGTGAATTTTGGGATCAAATATCAATTTTGTTCAGAAATGCCAACCAGAAAACATCTCCTCTACCTATTATTAGAGATTTTTCTGGCTCAGTAGTTTTCTTAGCACTCTATCTTCCCACTCTCTCTCAAATGGTGAAACAAGAAATTCCCATTATATTCCTCCTCTAAATAGTAAATGGCTTACTTTTGGCTGCTTTCTCCAACCATAAGAAATTGTCATTCCAAAGTCTTGAATCAGGTGTTTGAGCTCTATACACATCTCTCCTTCCACATTCTAAAAAAAAAGAGAGATTACATCCGGCAACAACAGCATTCAACTGGCATTTCACAATGGAATGCAAATGATTGTCTTTCTCCCTTATTTTATATAAAGCAGGAAATATGTTCTTTCTGCCAACAGAAGTTTAGTGAACTGCTATGATAAGGGATTCTTGAAATGTAAAAGCTGGTTAACCTGTAATATTCTTTCAATGACCATTTATATCTTCCATATTAAAAACTGATAACAAACAGGTTGGTAGAAGAGCAGTATTAAAGCATTTGTATACCATAAAATATCAATATAGATATTTCAGAAAGTGTAAATTAACCTATTTTAAGAACATTTTGAGAAAGATTTGTTCATTAAATCCTACATCCTTTGTTTGACAATCACTCTGATAGTTGCCTATTTCATTATTTTCAACCATTCTGAGTGTAGATGAGTAATTTTATCTCAACCACTCTTCCCTTATACAAGAAAATGTTCCTTGTCATGAAAAATGAGGGGAGAGAGAAGTGGAGGGGGGTGCAGAGAAGGGCTTACAGAGAGAGCCCTTTGCCAGTGCTGCGGAACAGCTTTGCTGGGTGAGGGAGAGCTGGGAGTTGGAGGCTGATAAAGAAGTAAGATGTGAGGGAGGCGTTCTCACAAAGAACACCAACATGTGTGCTCAGAGCTGCAGAGGAAAAGAATATGCGGCACAGAGGCACTTTTCTGTGATTCTTAAAATCTTGTATTCAGGTGACATTAACATTTTTTCATTGCTTTTTAATTTAAAAATGCCAAGAGTTTACTGGCCAAAAAAATGATGTGAAAAACCTTAATAGTGCTAAATAAAATGTCTCCTACAGGAGGGCAAAGCACACTTTGATCAAAGAACTCTGGTTCTTTGTGAAGGTTTGAGGAGAAAATGAAACATCCTGAATGCATAACAATGAAAAAGGGACAAAGACAGATGGGAAGAGAGGGTGAGAAAATTGTTCTCCTTTTGTCTTCTCCCAGCTCTTTACCCTTTCATATTTATTGCCTTCCGCTTGTGCTTGTATGTTTGTTTTGGTCTCTTTTTCCTTCTCCTTTTGAAGGTAATAGCTATTGTAAACCTACCTCACTGCAGGATGGGGGCTTCTGCTGTGTGCTCCTTCTTTTATGGAAACAAAAACACGTTTATTGTGTAAAGCATTCAGAACTGGCTCTGGCTGTCTGACTTCCAAGTTGAGAGTATATTTCACCCTTTCCAGTTTTTAAGTTATGTTAACTGCTGAAGAGAAAGCTGGGTATTGGTCATTAGGAAAAGGACCTGTGAGTTTACATGAGCACACAGTAGTGCCAAAGTCATTCTTCTAATGAAAATATGAACTAAATTCCCTTTGAAATTTGTTACTGGAAGTGCAGAATTTAGATGGACACAGGCGATATTTTGAGAATTTTACTGAACAACACACATTGCAAAAGCCTCTCATGCATATAACCTGATCCCTCAAAGGGCCAGAAATTTCTCACATTTATACTATACTGAGGTGTTGCTGCTCAGAGACTATTTTCATAGCACCTTCCTGATAAAGGCAGCGAGTAATAGATTAATGGTGGCAGCAGCAGCCTCAGTGAAAGAGTTCTAAAAACACAGTACCTTTCACAATATCTGCTGAAATAGAAGGCCTAGAGATGACATCTGGAATATTGCTTTAGAAATCTATTCATCCCAGGGGGGCATGCACTGATTGAAATAGGCACAGAAATAGCATATCTACATTGTTCCTTACAAACTCCTGCCCCTTGCCTCTTGGTTTTCACATATCATTTCAAAGCCTTTATTGTTATTTTTAGATAAGGATTGTTCAGCCTTTTGGAAGTGTATTCTAAAAAAGTACAGTGGTTATTTTTAACACCTTTCAGGTACGTTTTTGATGTGGTTGTTGAATTAAAGTGATACTGAAGGTGATCATAACAGGAATCCAAAGCAAAATTGCAAATGGTCATAGGCAGGCCACACTGGGACCACCGATGTTTGATCTGTAATTCTATTTTAGAAGAATTCTAGCCAACTTTGAAAATCTTACTACTTCATATTAAGGATTTCAGGTTTCTAGTTTCCCCTGAAGTCTTGAAGATCTGGCTACACTAGGGCAACATTCTCAATGACAAAATTGGCTGGAGCCAAGTAACAGCAGCTCCTAAAGGGCCGCTCTGGCCAAAGTCTGCCAGAATCTCTGACAACAGGCCACGTCCCCACACAGTATATATATGTGTTATGGTCCTGCTCTCCTCCCACTGAACACATGCATGTTACCTGCCTTGAAGTCATTGAGTGTATGGTCTTTGTTCCAACCAAATGCTAAAATTAGAATGTGTCTTCCCAAATATTAGTGGACGGTAGTGCCAACATGTTTGTACTTGCTGTGTGTATATGTAAAAGCACTGTTCCAAATTCATATGGTAGTTTCCAGTCAATTTAGTATTTCAGGTATATAAGGAATTTATTGGGTTAATTCTGAGCAACAGGTTTGCTCAGCTCCTTTTGAGTTTTGAAGGTAATTTTGCATGTCAGGCTTATTTTATGTGACTGTGAAGCAAAGCTATTTTAACATTTGACCATTCTTGTTCCACGACTAGCAAATCCCTGTACACTTGGAAACTAGTATATTGCTACTCAGTGCTTTTCTCATTATCCTGTGTGAATATCATGCATGTGCAGAAGAGTGAGTTCCCTTCAAAATCCATTCTCAAATAGTCCAGTTTGATCCCTTCAACATACTATTGAATGACCAAGCCTCTATAATTTCAGTAGCAGTGCACATTTTGGGTATCTGACATGTATTGGCCAGTTTATGAGGCTACAGATTTTAAGTTCAATAGTCAGAAGGGAAACTTATCCCTAAGGGTTGGAACAGACACAGTGCTGAGAAAGGGCTTGAGTAAAACATTAACAGAGGGAATGATGACTAATAAATAAGCCAGGCAAAGGTATTCTAAATGTATACAATGAGAAAAATGATTTAGAGCTAGAGAGCTTGAGGTGTTGAGAGAAGCCTGAACAGATTGGTTAGCTGGAGTAAAGGTTTGCAAGAGAAAGTGGGGCAGAATGTGGCAGGCCTTGAATTTCACTTTTAGAAGCTCCACTACTCTCAGTGATTCTTACCGTGATTCTTTCATTTTATGATTCTTCAAATAATAGCAATAACATCATAAGATTATTACTGTGTGTCTACAATGTACTTCTATACTATGTTTTAAACTAGTGTTAGGTGATTCTAAATGCCATTTTGGGGTACAAGGGGAGTACCCCAAAATGGCATTTATTTATTAAAAAATGTGTATTTATTCTTACATGTTTAAATGTCAGTCACCTTCAAAGTACTCTCCATTTGACGTAATATATTTATGGAGACTTTTTTTCCACTGCTCAAAATAGTTTTTGAACTTGTCATTTTTGATGTATTTTAGTACTTCTGCTGTTTTTTGTTTCACCTCTTCCACATTGGCAATACATTACTCTTTGAGGACTTTTTTCATCTGGGGAAACAAAAAATTTGCTTGGGGGAAAATGGGGTGAATAGGGAGAGTGGGGCACAGGGGTCATGTGGTTTTTGGTCAAAAACTGCTGAACACTCAGTGAGGTGTAGGCTGGTGCATTATCATGAAATGGGCAAATACACTGAAAGAACACTTCAAAAAGTGTTGAAAAAGTGTTCTTCAGAAAGTGTTATCTTCAAAAACACTTCAGTGAAGCTGAACACAGCCTCTCACAACAATACCAGCTGGTACACTGATACAGATGGGTTCCTAGAACACTCCCCTAGCTGGGGTAGCCTATACTACAAAGGGTCTGCCCTTCAGAAGATAATTCCATTTTGGGGGGTGGAACCTCCCCTTGTATACAATTTTTTGTACTTCATAGCTGTTCTATCTGGCATTCGATCACTCTGATGTTCCTTGTCCTACCTGGATGGCACCCAAAATATTCTTTTCCTGCTCATTCTCTAAGATGATAGGAAGTGAATAGAGGGTGTCTGTGAGATTACACTATAAATTCATATTATATACTTGCAATCAAATTCTCACTACTCCTAAAAACCATTCTACTTTATCTCTGTCTTTGAACTTTATTGAAAATCTATTCCAATCTTTTATCCCCCCATTAGAAGTCCCCAGTTTTTTTTCCTACACCCTTCATTCTTAGTAAACCACCTTGGAGAAAATGAGCTTCTTTAGCACTTCTAAATGTCCCTCTAACATTTACAAGGTCCTCTTTATTATCACTTATCTCTCTCTCCTCCTTTGATCCTGTGTTAAAGGGTGAAGTGGTCCCCTAGAGAGGAGGCTAATTGCTCTATTTATGCCAGGAATCCAGTGTCCTTCAATTCTTTCAGGACTTTGATCCTGAATGGTTTCATTTTTCTTTGTTATTTTTTCTTTCTTTAGTCTCTACCTCGTATTTCTTGGCATACAAACACCTTCAACCTACCTTAGTTTTAGAAAACTAAGACTCTCTCTAGACCCTGACTATATTGTGGCTACTATCCTAAGGCTTTAATTATTTTGTTCTAAGGACCCTCACCTTAAGCTAGTCAGTGCTTCATGTATTTATTAAACAAATAACTCTTGAGTGCCTACTATATGCTAAGAAGTATTCCACACTCTAGTAAGCCAATAGTAAACAAAATAAAGGTACTTGTCCCTATTGCTTTAGATGGTAGTAAGGAGATAAATAATATATAAGAATATATTATACTGTGTTTGAAAATTAATGAGCTAAGTAAAAAAAATAAGATAGGCAAAGGCAGTGGGATGTAGGTAGGGAGTTTGTACTTTTATTTTTTATTTTATTTTTTCATTACAGTTTGTATTCAATATTATTTTGTATTAGTTTCAGGTGTAAAGCATAGTGGTTAGACAATCATGTGCTTTACAAAGTGTTCCCCCAATATTTTCAGTACTCACCTGGTACCATGCATGGTTAGTATAATATTATGGACTATATTTCATATGTTGTACTTTACATTCCTATGACTATTTTGGGAGGCTGTAAGTTTTAAAAGGGCAATAAAAGAAATGTGTCACTGAGAAAAAAATTAAAGGAAAGTTCAGATGAAAGTGGTATTTAGACAGAGAAGAAACAAATGCAAAAGCCTGTGACTGAAGAATAACTGGTTATTCTAGAAACCACAAAGTTGTTAGTCTGGCCAGAGCACAGTGAATAAGGGGGAAAGTCCTAAGATGATGTCATATGTGTCAGATATACTCACTTATCATCTTCTGTATCTCAGTCTTTTACCTGTTTGGGGTGCTCATTACTTATTTCTTTATGTCAAAGCTATTTATCCATGTGCCATATCTCCTTAACAGCAAGGATTAATCTTATTCATCACCATACCCCTCGCACAGTCTACTTTTGTTGTTTAGATACAATAGATGAGCATAACATGTGTTTCTTTAATAAAATTACATGAAATATATGACTTTAAAAAAAGCATCTTTTAAAACATATTTAAAATTGTTTCAATTAAATATTCAGATGATGCCAGCTACATAGCTTATGGTGAAGACTATATCATTCATATCCCTCACTTTTAAGTATAATGGTACCTAAATTTGGCCATTATCAACTGATGTCAAAGCCTTCTCCATGAAGGTTAATGATTCTCGTGCTTTTTACCTTTTTTGAATTTATGAATTCTGTGCTTGGACTTTCAAATATAAAGAAGTATTAAATGAGCTCCATAATGTAACCTTAAATTCATAATCAAGACAAAAAACTTAATGAAAATGGAATTAATTAAATGTTTTATAGTCATATAGACTTGGATTCTCTTCCTTTGATTTCCAAATGCAAGGAGAAAAAATGATGTTCTTTAAACTTGAAACTCTCAGGGGAAAAACCATAGGCTGTCAAAAGACATGTTGGTTTTGGTCAAGATGGTGGCATAGAAAAATGCAGTAATTACAACTAACATACAAAACAACCATCATTCAGAACTGACTAAAACCTGAATGGAACCTCAGGTTTTAGGTTCCATTCAGGTTTTAATGACTAAAACCTGAGTCATTAAAACCTAGCTGAATGGAAATGTTACACATGTGAATTTAAAGAAGGAACCACATTGAGATTGGTAGGAGGGACAGAGATGTAGAATGGGCTGGTCCATACCCACATGTGGTGGATAAAAATCAGGAGGGATAGCTTGGCTGCAGAAGTTCCCCTCTGAGGAGTGAGGGGTCCCAGCCTCATACTAGGCCCCCTAGCTCAGGGTTCCAGTGCCAGGAAGAGGAGTCCCCATTACTTCTGACTGTAAAAACCAGTGGGGATTGCTCACCGGTGGGGTGACTCAGTTGATTGGAATGTTGTCCTATATGTCAAAAGGCTGCAGGTTCAATCACTGGTCAGGGCTTAGTTTGCAGCTTGGCCTTTCTAGGCCCAGCACAATTAGAAGCCATCTCCAGTTCACTTTGTAGGTGATGCTGGATGCCCCAGGCAGGGCACAGCTGACAGCTCACCTTAGTCTGGACCTCCTGGGAGTTCTCAGAGCCAGCACACACAGTGGACAGCTTTAAACCACATTAAAACACCACCTAACCACTTCCAAAACTGTCACAATCAAACAGAAGACAGCAGATCTGACTAATATAAATCCTGCTTTGTGGGGTCAACCCCTGCACAGCTGATTTTCCATGTCGGTTGTAGCTAGTCCTCCCAGTCAATGGTCTGGTGGGGGATGGTAAATCCCTCCCATTGAGGTGCCAATAGAAATCAAGGCTCAACTACAACAGGGGGGTGTACACACCCCACAGAGAGATACACCTGTATTTCCCAGCTCAGGAGATTTGGGAGATGTGTCACTGGACCCTTCAGGACACAAACAATCTACTAGATCCAGAGTTCAAAGCAATGGTTATGAAGATGCTCAATGAACTTAGAATTTCAACAAAGAGATGAGAAACATAAAAAAGAACAAGTTAGAAGAGAAGAATGCAGTAACTGAAATGAAGAATACATTATAGGGAATACTCATTGGAGTAGATGAAGCAGAGGCTCATATCGGAGATTTGGAAGATAAGGAAGCAGAAAATAACCAATCAGAACAGCAAAAAGAAAAAAGAATCAAAAAATTTGAGGATAGTATAAGGAGCCTCTGGGACAACTTAAAGCACACCAACATTTGCATCATGAGGGTGTTGAAAGGAGAAAAGAGAGCAAGAAATTGAAAACATATGTGAAAAAATTATGATGAAAATGTTTTCTAACCTGGTGGAGGAAATATACTTTCAAGTCCAGGAAATGTAGAGAATCCCAAACATGGTGAACTCAAAGATGCCCATACAAAGACACATCATAATTAAAATGCAAAAGATTAAAGACAAAGAGAGAATCTTAAAAGCAGCAAGAGAAAAGCAGTTAGCTACCTATAAGAGAGTTCCTACAACACAGTCAGCTGAAAAGCTCACTGTCCAGAAGGGATTGGCAAGGAATATTTTGAATATATTAAAGAGGTGAGGGGGTTAAGAAGTACAAATAGGTAGTTACAGAATACCCATGGGGATGTAAAGTACAGTGTAGGAAGTAGAGTAGCCAAAGAACTTATACAGATGATGTGTGAACATGAACAGTGGGAGAGGGATTGCCGGAGGGAGTGGAGGGTGTTGGGTGGATGGGGGCAAAGGAGGAAAATCAGGACAACTGTAATAGCATAATTAATAAAATGCAATTTAAAAAAACAACAAAGTGATGAAAAGCAAGGTCCTACAACTAAGATTACTCTACCCAGCAAAGCTATCATTCAGAATTGAGGATAAAGAGTTTCCCAGAAAAGAAAAAAATAAAGGAATTCATCGCCACCAAAACAGTATTATATGGAATGTTAAAGGGTCTTCTCCCAGGTAGGGGTTGGGGAGATGAGTGAAAAAGGTAAAGGGGTTAAGAAATACAAGTTGAGCTCTGGCTGGTGTGGTTCAGTGGATTGAGTTCAGGCCTGCAAAGTAAAGGGTCACCAGTTCGATTCCCAGTCAGGGCACATGGCTGTGTTGTAAGCCACATCTCCAGCAGGGGGTGTGTGTGAGGCAAACACGCATTGATGTTTCTCCTCCCTCTCTTTCTCCCTCCTGCCTCCCTTCTAAAAATAAATGAATAAATTCTTTAAAAAACAGAAATACGAATTGGTATTCACAGAATAGTGATGGAGGCATAAGTACAGCATAGGGAGTATAGTCAATAATATTGTCATAATTATATGGTGTCAAAAGGGTACTAGATTTATCAGGGTGATCATTAAGTAAGTTATGCAATTATAATCATTGGATTATACACCTGAAACTAATACAATGTTGTATGTCAATGGTAAAAGAATGTATTAAAAACGGGTCCTTGGGCTACATTGAATGTACATTCTAGTGTGCTGTGCGGTAACACCATGAAACTGGAGATATTCTGCAGCTTTCAGATAGAAAGCTTCTCTACTCCAACTATGCTCATTAAAAATCTCAGTAGCATGTGTTTTAAAAAATCAAGTATGGCCAGACCTACCTATAACTGTGGTCATTATATTTTTATGTCCAAGAGGCAATTTTAGCAGTTTTTGCTTGTTGTATAGACAAGCATTAGTCCATGTATGTTCCTCCTACAGGCAATTACACTTCAGAGATGACTGACATGATTGCCCTGAAGTACAGTCAATCAGAGCAAGTAGTTCCTCAAGAGTTCTGAAAGCTTCTAAAATAAAAATATGTTATAGAGATACCAAATAGCATATTTGTTGGAGTTTGAGCACTCTTGATTATGTAAAATGGTAGGATGATTAAGGATAAAAATTTTGTGTGAATCGTATCTAAGCTCCTGAAGCATATGATGTTGTCAGGCTACCCACCACCTCTGAACTTCAGTCTTCCCTTCTGTAAAATGGGATCATATGGGTACCCTATTATAGAGTTTTATAAGGATTGAATAATGCACATGAAGTGCATAAAAGACATTCCATTTAGGAGAATCAGTCTTATCACCATCATCAACATAATCAGTAGTCATATTATTATCATGATCATCTAATTGCTAAAGCCATTTTAAAGAGATTTTAGGTTTTCCCTCATTTTTTCATTTTTGCAAAAGTTCCTGGTTTTTTAATGCTTCTGTAGCTTAAAAAGTTAAATTTTAAATATTTCTGAGGTTTACTAGATTTAAATCATCCCCACTGCAACAAAGCACCATAGTCTCCAGCAAAGGTCCCAAAGTCCTCCTGAGTTTGGGTTAATGGGACAAAAAAGATTTTACATTCAGCAGAGCACTCTTCTGTGCCAACAAATATAGTTCTATGGGCATGTACAGCAGAAGCTCAGCAGAAATCTCAGGAACTTCAGAATGTGGAGTCTGACTTTTAAGTCAAGTACGTGTGTATAGAGTGTGTTTTCTTTCCAGTGCTCTAATTCTATGGCAGTATGAATGCTCCAGCAGGAAACCCTGGCTGACAGTTGGTTTAGAGTGTTCTAACATAATTTTAATGCATTTTTAGGCTTTTTCAACTTGGTCCCCAAAATTCATTGATAAGAAAAAGAATCACTGACTTCATCACTAAATACCAACTTCTTCCTAGATGTTCACAGCAACATTTTTGATGGGCTAAAGTTAATTTAAAATTTGAAATTACTAGAGTTGAGTCTCACTACTCATTCATAATACAACAAGGTCTACTCTATCAGTCCAAGAATAACAATGGGCATATTGTTAATTTGTCAAATCCTTGAACACCATCCAGTTTAGCTCATTTTAACAATTTAAACTATAACACATTTACACCAAAAGAGACAAAAAAGAGTATATGCAGACATAATTTCCCTTCTAGGCATGAGGCAAACTTGAACCCATCTTATTGTTTCCGTGCGCTGAAAAGGCGAGTAATATGTAATGTTCTAGTCTTCCCAGGAGTGAGGAAGATGGCTTGAGTTTTAAAACACTTATATGTTATCAGTTTGAGCAGCATCATAGTGATAATAAAGTTGCCATTCCACCCTTTATTTACTCCAAGGTGCTATTTGAAAAATTCTTAAAAAATGCACCACCTTGTACTTGCTTTCACTTAAACAGATAGCTCTAATTTCTAGGTAACCAAGCAGGCACAGAGACTGGGCCCATGGTCCCGCCACAACAGTATTATTGAATGAATATGCTATGATAGCTGCATGTAAATTCTATATGTAACATCGATATTTAGTTATTAAACTACTTTTAAATAAATTTCTTAATTTTATAAAGTGTTTTCTTCAGTTTTTCTCTTTCTTGATGATATTATGATTTAATGAATTCCATATAGCTTCAGTGTATAAATAGAATGCATGATAATAAAAATGAATTATAATTTATAAATGTGATTGATCAAAAAATCAATAGTGACAAACTTTTTATAAGCACAAGAATATGTTTCCAGATGTGAACTCAGCCAAACCCTTCTCCAGAGAAGAGAGGAATGACACTTGAAAATTCCATATATAAAATGACAGGATTAGCCAATCATTTGTCAGATAAGAAACACATTTAGAAGGAAGGATTGCTAAAAGGATAAAAACTTTAACCTAAACAAAACTATTCCTGAAAATCTAACTTTTAGACAAGGACATTTCCTTTCTTTAAGCAGGTATAGCAAATCACCAAATTTCAAACTCTCATTTCTTATGCTAACTAACCCTTATCAGTTAACTGACTCTACTGTATTTATTCTTTAATGATGAGTTATTTAGAATCTAAGTTATTTTTTTAAGATTTTATTTATTTATTTCCAGAAAGAGAAGGGAAGGAGAGAGAGAGAGAGAGAGAGAAACATCAATGTGCAGTTGCTGGGGGCCATGGCCTGCAACCCAGGCTTGTGACCTGACTGGGAATTGAACCAGCGATGCTTTGGTTCGCAGCCCGCACTCAATCCACTGAGCTATGCCAGCCAGGGCAGAATCTAAATTTTTTAAATTAAAATCCTATACGTCTTCCCTCAAAAAAAGTGCTAAGAATTGAACTCATTTATTTTAGGTTTTATCCATCTTAATTTTGTCAAAATACAAATTTTCAAAAATATGAGAATCTTTCTTGTTATAGGCTGTTTTCCCTCTAAATATTTTTTCTTATCTCCATCTCCGCTTCAAATCAGACTTTGATTGAAAGAGCATTAAAAAAGACATTTGTGTAGGTTTGTTAGTAGCTTTGTATACTCACTCTGGCCATAAAGTCATTTTGCATTCAATTACCCAGAGATGCCAAGTGGGATCATGATTTCGGAGACAGCTGGCTAACACTCAGGCTCAAAGCAGCAGGGAGCTGGGAAGGGGCAATGAAAGAAAATGTCTCTCCCATTACCTCGTGGGGTTCCTTTCCTGTCATGTGGAACTGGAAGAGAAACCCTATCTGGATAAGGTTGTGGAATTTTTTTTTTAAGTCAAGTGTTTAAAAATAACACTTGTTCCAAAAGACAAAAGCTTCTAAAAATTTGACCCTATAAGACCTGGAACTGAAGCACACAACTCATAAAATACAGGCTATAATTTCTGTACAACCAAAATGTTGCATTTTTAGTCAGATTAAACTCATGGGAGAAAAAGTATTGTCCCATAATATCTTTCCCTGAGATTTCAATGACTGGATTGCTTCTCTAATTGACTTTTTAATTGAATACATTAAAGTAAGAATAATGCTTTGTCATTATTTTGCATCTTTTAATTTTCAAATCTATAAACACCCACCTACCCTGGAAACAGGTACATTTCTCTAGTAGAACTAAAGGACAGACATATTTTGTGATTTAGTCAAGGTCAAACATAATTTCAGTGTCTAGGGAGGCACAGTAGGTGGCTCCTACCTTTTGTCCCTACTTCCATATTTTTGGGGGGAAAATATTGTCCCAATATTTTTCTAAAAGCTAACATATTTAGCAATTTGCTAATAATGATTTTCACTGTAACTTTTTAGAATATATGTGAAGCGCAGAAGTCACAGTATTACTATAAACCTTTCCACATTTCCATTTTATTAACATATTTACTATGTTAATAAAATGCTTCACATCATTTCTTTTTGTATTCCTTTCTGATAAACTAATGTGTGTGTGTGTGTGCATGTGCGTGTGTGTGTGTGTGTGTGTACTGTATATATAGGCAGGTAGATTACTTAAAGCACCTTCTACTGTTTCTGTCATTTTTCTTAAGATCAGATTCAGTGCCATAGATATGACAGAAGTCCCAGCAGCAAGATTAATTGAGTCACCATTTCAAATCACTTTTGTTATATTTCTAGTATCATGATGATTATGGTGACAGGTAATGCCTGTTTTAAAAAAAAAAGTCAGTGTTAGTCCTAGGGAAAGTTTGAAATAGTTAAGTTTAAATTTTATGCTTCTTTATATCATTTTATCAATTTTAGAATATCTGCACCTTAATCAGATTGCTCTCTGTAGATATTATATATAAGGTTTAAAGTGACCTGTGTTTAATATAGATGTGTCATTTGGAATGTTTTAATGCAAATTTTTATATAAAATAATGATATATTTACTCAAACAATTTCCTTCTCTGTTCCATATTTCTATCAGTTGTATTCTCTCAAATACACATGTTTAAATCCTTGAAGTTTGCATAAGCTCTCTGTAATTCAGGTGTCTCATGTATAAATCAGACATAATAATTGTAACCACACCATAGGTTGTTTGGGGGATCAAATGAGATACTGTTTAATGCATGGTGTGTAGTCATATCTACTACCAGCTATTTTTAGCTACTGTTATTATTTACCTTCAACTACTATACATAATTACATATCAACACTGCTCCTTTTAAGTGTCCAGCATACCCAGCATTTTAAAAAATTATTTGTACCACCCTGACAATGGTCCAGGCCCTTGCTCTCTCTCTCTGAACTACTGCTGTCTAGGTGTCTTTACATAAGCATTTGTTGAGTTTCTACAGACTAATGCAGTTTGGGGATGTTAGAATTTTTAAAAATGATCCAAACACTGTCTCTTAAGAAACATTCAGACTAGGGAGAAAGGAAATAGAAAGAGATTTACAATTAGTATGACCAATGAGGATTAAAAAAAAGGAACTAACCTGGTAAAAGTGACGGGTAAGAGAGGATACTTCTGATACAGACATCAGCTTGCTCTAAGGACCTAAGTGCTGAGGAAGGGGAATTAGAGACGCAGTGCTTTGAAAGTATGAATAATAATTTAACTGAGAATTTCACCTTTTTATTTAAAATATTATAACACATTTTGAGTTCTTTCCTATTACATCTACACAGCATTATTTGACAGATTATCATGGGATAATTGTTGCAATTATTTTTAGAGTATTTTTAAACAATTCAAGCAAATGAGCAATATCATTTGAATCACACTATTGCATTGGTTATACTAAAGTGATAATACATTACGTTCAAGGTGGAAAGCAGATGTCTCTACCTGATGGTGTGTCCTTTATTTGACAGTAAAAAATGATGTCATATGGCTTATTTTACTACTGTGGCTAATCTATGCATAATACAATGTAATAGCCTCTGAATTCAACACTCTAGCAGGAAGGAGGGAGATACCATACAGAGACCTAGCTTTGTCTGATTTTTAAAGAGAATAGTGTGCTTATCACAATCAGGAATAATAGTGATGATGATGATGATAATGATATAGTGAATAGTGTTTGTGATTCATGCTGGCTAATATTTCTCACTGCTCTTGCTTTTCTTTAAAATGATTTACTATTTGCAAATAATATTTTATCTTCTTATAATACCCTTTAGAAACTGAAATTGGTTGAATTATACAATGTTGATAAGCACCAAGTCTTTAATTTGATCTTAAATGTTTATGACGTTAAACTCTAACCCTTAACCTTATATTACATTTTGTAGTTACTGACTTTTAGAGGTGTTTTGAGGGCTTATGAAATTATAGTTTTGAAGATAACATGCCAAAAATAGCCATCTCTAGAAGAATTTAGTATATCTAGTTCCTTGTGTCAATGTCATCTATTTTCTGGACATTTTGGTGCTGAAAATAGGAAGTAAATTTATGTTTAAATAAATTAGAATACTACGTAAATGAATTTCAAACAGCATAAATGTTCAGAAATGGTCTATAAGCTATTATTGAACATTTATAAGATATAAAATAGACTATAATGAAAAAGTGTATATTTGTGTATTTGCTAAATATAATAATTCTCCAGGTAACTTGTCAATAATACACCACTAGTGAACTTTTTTTATTAAGCATGTCTTACAGGAAAAAAAAAATCAGACATTTACACTAGAGAAACTATAATAAAAACCTAATAAAATCACAAGATTGAGTTCCCTAATTATTTGTATATGACAATATTCAAAATGGTTTTTTAAAACATTTCCTGATGACTCCTTTAGAGGCATTATATTTAATAGTGTCCTTAATAACAATTCATTGATTGTGCTATAATAGTTCTGAACTGAGCATCTAAGCTTGTGAAAAACTGTTGTTCCAGCTGTGAAACCAGTGCCCTGGTACACAGGGCAAACACAAGAATAATTCCATTTGGAAAGAACAATTCCAAAGCCTTGAAGAGAGCAGCTGATATTTAACTATTTTAATAAGCCAAAACTCTGATTTTTAAAGACATGAAAACAGATTTGTTGTATCATGTTCATCCATGGGAAAAAAAATCTAACTGAATGAGCAACATTCTTCCAATTTGTTAAAAATCTTTGACAGACTCAAAAAAGAAACAGATTCTTAAATGTTAAGGAAAAAACTGAGAGCAACAGTTTTTAAACCTCTGACACAATCAGTAAGAAACAGATTCTGTGAGCTTCAAAAATTGGAAAGGATCTTTATTTTTTCAAATATGCTGACAGCCATAAAGTAATGGATTTTTAAAGGAGACTCCTTGCAAATATTTACACTTTTACATGTAGAATTTTGGAGTGGTTGTCTAGCAGAGCAATGGATGGCAGTTTTGTCATATTTAATTCATCCATTTGTCCTTTCCCATGCACATCAAAAATATGTATTTCAAATCATGATCCTCACAGACTAGAAACTTTCCCATTGAAAGGAGCTGGACCACAGGAACCTTTCTCTGACTTCCCACTCACTAGGTCAGTCAACTGGCAGTATGTGAAGGGCTCAGAATAGCATCTCATGGCTCCACAGAGAAACTGTAAATAGATGAAAAGCATTGTCTTTTGGTCTTTTCCTAAAGTGATATTCCAAATCTCTGTTCTCTTTTCTTCCTCTTGGCTGAAGCCCCAGAAGATGGTATACCCAATCATGCCTCTGCCCCAAAACTAACCACTTCCACAATCACAGTACTTGCTCTAGCCAGAGCGTAGTCAGTCTCAGCTTTTGATATATTTTCATATTAATTAGAAACTTTCAAAAAATGTTTTTGAAAAGAAAGGAAGTATGTGAAGGTTTATCCAATTTGGGGTTCTTTCCACCACTCCTGGAATCATACTACAGAAGCAGATGCCAACTGGGAAGACTTGTCATAGCCATGAGGTATCAGCCTGATGCCATAGTGTTTGCCTTCCTTTCTTTCTCCTATCACTTACATCGTTCAGAAAATTGACAATGGACAGTAGTGGTGGGGGTGGGGGTGGAAGAGACACACTCCTAGAGATGCATAACTGAATGGCCCTTTCTCTGCTGTTCAAAAAAGAGCCTCTTATTTTATCTTGAACATCATGAGAGAGGAAGCTGTGTTCACCAGGAATAAGACAGACTGTAATTTCAAGTTGTTAGAGGTGATTATGTGGTGCCCATTTGCCAGTTAGCCCTTTCTAAATTAAAAGCAAATAAAAAAGAGGCTATCAAGTCTCAACTAGATCACAAATGTAAAAATATAAATGTTTGAAAAGAGATTGAATCTGAAATAAAGAAATGAATTCATTACTTAGACATGTAGGCTATAAATTACTGAATGAATATGTAACATATTTTCACTGTACTTTCAATCAAAATAAATTCATTGGATAATGAGAATACAAAGTTTAAACCTGGGTATGCCTAGCCAAAGAAAATACTGTCTTTCCAGTAACTATTTCAGAATTAAAGTTATCCTAGCATAAAACATACATTTGAGAATAAAATACTTAACAGGTAATGGGGGATAATTATCATTTAAAGGCTATCTGAAATAAGCCAAATATTTTAGATGCATTTTCTCATTTAACCTTCATAGCGACCCTATGGTGTTGGTCTTGTGTTCTCCAGTTCACAGAAGAATAAATTGAAGCACATAGAGATAATTTCCCCTCTAAGTAAATCCAGAACCTGGGAATGAACTGTTTAACTGAAAGTTAGTGCTCTTTCTAATATGCAATTCTTTGAGCTTTGCTCAAATAAAATTAATTCTTAGCAGTCTCTAATTTTAAGCTATCATAAAAAGAATGATGTCATATGAAGTACAGAGCTTTTTCTGAAAAAAATATGACATATTAATAAGCAGTGCCATGAGAGTAAAACAGAGGTAGATTGCAGTTAACCTACCAAGAAAAAACATATTCACTGTATCAAAGAAAAGATCCACAGACAGAAGGAATAAATAAAAGGGAGACTTTGTGTTTACAGGTTGTTGTGGCTTTCAATAACCTTAAGTGCTAAAGTTCATATCTTTCCCAGACAGAGAAATATTAATTAAGCAAGATACACTTTCTCTCATCAGCAGTACAATGCCTGGCATATCTTTTTATTTGTTGATTGAAATAGTTTTATAAAGAGATCCTTTACCATCTTCTATTTAGAAAAGACTAGCTAGATTGAAAGAACCAAGACTAAAAGCTTGATTCTTTCCATTTATTTACCAGTTTTCAAGATAAAATGAATTGGTTTCTACCATCTTCCAAATGCTAATTCAATTTTTTAAAATATGGTTATGAGCTTACAAATTTAAATATGTTGGAAGGGTTTCAATCAATTTCAAGTTTTATTCATTTTGAAGTTCAAATGGTTCCATTTTGGTAGAGGAAGCATCTTTTGCTTTGGCCACTGACTCTTCTGACCTGACTTTAGCAGTTTCTGCAAGCTTCTTCAATATCTGATGTGACAAAATTTCTCAGGCTCACTGATGTTCTCCCTGCCCTAGACCTGGAATCATCTTTTTCTTAAAGAAATCCTACTTTCTTTTCATGAAAAGAAGTATTTCAGAGTCACAGCTGGTGTACAAAGGATGCTCATTACTGGTGCATTTATCATTGTCTTTAGATTCAGTATGCAACATAGAAAATATATCTCAAAAAATAAAATGCTTTATGGACATATGTACAATCTTTTCATTCATATCAGAACTCTGGTACTTATTATTATTATTATTATTATTTGATTCATTCTGTATCTTCCACATCAAAAAATTCTCAAAATGATAGACTCAGAGGATAATAGAATTGCATTAACTTGTAATTACTTATTTAGTTTATACCAATTATACATGTAACAGATTTAGAATAATAATACTATATGTATGTAACCTTTCTAAATATATATAACTATGAATGTAATTCCTAAAGTAATTTATAAAATGTCTCTTAGCATATTACTTCACCCCTTCCCGTTAAAAGCAGTATTGTATCTACATTACCTAAATATGTATACTTTGCTCTCATTTTTATCCTTTACTTAGTCTTAGTTCTACAAGCAGCCATATGCTTAATGGTCACTTCAGTCCTTATATCTTCGCCTCCTTTAGTCATTTGACGGGTTTGAAAAATATTCTCTGGTGTAGTCCTCAAGAAGAGCTTATGTGGACAATATTCCTGTGTATAAAATTTGTCTTTCTGAACTTAGGTAGATGTCACAAAGCCCTTTTTTGTTGTTTTCTTTAGTAATCCAAAAAATATGGTGACATACTTGCCAAGAATTTTTGGAGCTGTTCCTCTAACCTGATTTAATATGGACTTTCTCTCTCCTTAAATCCTTTTTGTCAGTAGTGAGGCCAGTTTTTATTCTTCCCCAGTAGTTTTCCCCTGGTGTGGGGCCCTGGGATATCAGCCGCTTGTTCTCTGAAGATGTACCTAGCTTGGGTCTCCTGCATTCACTGGCTATTTTTCTAGGCAAAACCATGCCCAGTTTCCACTGCTGTTCTCAGCATGGTCCACTTTCAAGGGAACATCTCTTGACATTTTGGGGTTCTCAGGACCATCATGTGCTCCATTACTTTCCTCTACTTATTTACCCAAAGACCCAAGTAACCCATAGCTTGTGTCTGCGGCAATGTGTCCTCAGAAGCTTGTATTTCAAGGTTTATGGGGCAATCTTCTCATTTAGTTTTGTTATGTTTGTTTTTCATACAGTTTTGGTTTTGCTATCTTGTTAATCTATCTATTTTTGTGTAAGGATTCAGCAAAAATTTGAAAACTATGCTGCTGCCACTAGCTGATTATTATCCAGCACTGATACAAAATGATCCAGTGATAGGAAAAAGTAAAATTAATAGGCAGGTATAAATAACACAAGCAATAGAACCACAAGTTTCCTCCTAAGAAAAAACATGAAATTTTACTTCAACAAATTTCATTAGTATCCAAAAACACTGTAAAAATATCTAGATTTAGTAAAAATCTTCACTAATTGAGAAATAATAACTTTAAGAATGACAGTTGTTTTAATGATAAGCTAGCCTGAATTTTTTGTCTAGACAATCTCTTGGCTGTGAGACTTGCTTCTATTTCCTAGCCTCCTCTTTGTATTTTTGTAATAGCCTGTCGTCCATTCTTGGTAAGCACATTCCTGGAAGAGCAAGAACTCATGACATAGCCTCATGCTTATAGCCAGAAGCTATAACATCAACTTTCTGAGTGAGGGGCTTCAAGAATCATCCAAGTCCAGACTCCTCATGTGAGTGTTAAGCACACACACACACACACACACCCCAGCAGCAGGTTTTGGAGTGCTCAGTACTGCAAAGATCCACAAATGCCCATTGCCTCTCCACCACAGTGACATAACTTTGTTCAAGGCTAAACCATTGTGGTGAACATGCAAATCTGACCTCTGAGTTAGTGTTTCAGTGACTCATTGTAGATATCTTTCACAATGACATAAGATGCCTTTTCTTCAACAGTAAAAATATGTTCATTATTTTTCAAGTTCTAATGTGCTGATGAGAGTTCATAATACACTATGTAAATTACTGCAAGATAAGTGAATTAAAGTGGAGGTGATTAATTATAGTTCCTCAAGTATGTTTTCAGAATGAGAGTACATATCATTAAAATGTGCAGATACTTTTTAATAGCTAGGTTTTATACTTGTATAGCACCTTTCTTTAAAGGTTTTGAAAACACTGTCTCATTAATTCTCACAGACTTTTATTATTAAATTATGAAATCACTGCACCATTCAAAATTAATGACAATAGGATATTGTTTCTTCTACCAATAATATCTTAATTGACTCCTCATTATCTGTAATCCCCTCTGAGATAACAGCCAGCCTTTCTTCTTTTTATATATTTAACATGAATAAAGTTTAATATTCATGTTCAGCTTATACCACAACATATTTTCAGATATTTGGAAATTGTCTTTATTCTTTTCCCTCATTAAATCAGAAATGGCATCTTCTTTAGTATACTTTTTGTGTCATATTTTCTCATGCACATGTTCCACGGCCCACTGCCCCTCAGCCAGCTTTTTGCCTAAGAGATAAATTGCCAGAACCACTTGAGCACTATACAGCTTCCCACCTGCTGGCATCAGTGGGTTTTCTTAACTCTCCTGATCTGTGGTTGGATGTATCTGCCCGTGGTTTAACTTTGCACATTGAAAATGACCTGAAACTGTTTAAACATGGAGTAATTATTCACTGTTACCTTACCTATTTTTAATACTTCCTGAGTAGATACATTATTCTGATATATGATTAGAACTGATCTGAAGAAATGCAAATCTCATGCTGCAGTTGAAAACTAGTCATTTAATCTTATCATATTCCCATGAAATTTTAGCACTTCCTTTTCTTAATAACGATTTTTAACTAGTTCTAGGAGTTACAGATGAATGTCTGCTGGATGCAGTAGTTTTATGTGTGTGTGTGTGTGTGTGTGTGTGTGTGTGTGTGTGTGGTGTCAGTTTACTCAAGACCTCCTTTCAAATGAAGAATCAGATTTAAGTGAAAAGTCTCAAGATGTGTTTCTTAATGAGCAATTTTAACAAGTATGAGGCTTTTATCAAATAGTTCATGTAGATAAAGTATTTATAGACACTCTCCTCTAAAAGAATCTTTTTCCCCCTCTTATTCAGCATACTTGTGTGGGGACTTTTTGGCATTCTTGCCTATATAGATGTAACCTAAATCTGATCATTTACCTTTTTACCAATTAAACAAAAAAGAAACATGTATTTTTTTCATTTACTTATTAATTTAAGTTCATTAAGTAGTTCATTTCTCTAGATTATTTAACAGTTTTCTTTTGAACTTCTAGAACCTCTTTATCAATATCTCTCTGTCATACTTTCTTTTGCTAGAGTACTTTGTGTGCTGGTTACTGTACAGTGCTCACTTTTATTCAATTATATTTATTTTAAAGGTGCTTCCCAATTCTGCCATGTGGCCTCTCATTCTTGAATGCCAACATTTTTTTTTCTTTTTGATGATTGAAAATAAAACACACATATGATCTTTTATCAATCCTTACCAGCTCATGTCAAACACTGCTTTTGTCCTTAACCATGTTATGCCAGCATATACTCTAAAATACCAATAAAGAAAAAATCAAATTATCTAGAGACTCCCTTACACTTATTAGATTTGTCAGTAGAAAAATGAAATAGTCAATACTCTGTTCCTTGATTGCACACAGTCTTCAAAATTTGGTATATAATATTTTCACTAAAGTACTCAAAAGATTTGACACATCATATGCAAAAATGTGTGTGTGAATGTGTGCACTGTCTGTGAACATGAAATTGTGCACATGTGTGCGCTAGGGGATTTTATTTAGCATAGTCGGACACAGATTCTAAGACCCACAATTTATTGTGGTCATGGTGTAACTCTGATGAAATCAAATGTTGTTCATATCAATATTAATTTCCCTTAGACAATGTCAATGTCATGGTCTAAATGATAAGGAGATGTGAGCTATCAGATTTGCAGAACTAAATACAATTGGTCATGTCATAATTCCAATAGACTAGCAAAAGTATAAGTCACAGGAGAAAAAAGTGAGGTTTTCTTTGAGTCTGTAAAGAGAATATTATCCAGTCTTACCTACCTTAGGGAACTGGTGTTTAACATCTTTCTCAAAGACCAGAATTGTTTTACATGTTCTCAAATGACTGGTAGGATTATTTAATTAATTGGTTAAAAAAAAGAAATAGGATAGTATCTATTTGAAAGGAGATATTTTTAAAGGCAATTGTCAAATGATGTAAACAGTCTTAGTTTGCTATTCTGTTGAAGGGTGGATAAGGGAAATGCAGGACCAAGGAACAATGTTTAGTCCTTTTACAATGGAATTTCAACATGGAACTCACACGTGTGTAGAAAATATGACCAACTAGTCTGTTGTTTCCACATGTAGCTGTAAGTAACTGATCATATTACCCCTGAAGTTGCTATAGTGGACTAACTTCAGTTATAAACAGTTACATATAAGATATTTATTATTTTCCATATACCTCATTATTATAAGAGTTTTCTACTATAAAAATTATTTATGGGAGAAAAGAATTGAGTTAATAAGAATCATGCATATAAAACCTCAACAGAGACTGGGGCAGAACTGTCCCTCTATCTGCTGAACAATACCTCTTAATCCATTTTCAGAATATTTTTTCGGGTAAAAGTTCATTCAAACTAAGGTCTCCATGGATTAGGAAAAAAATTATCCACTCACCTACAGGAATAACAGACAGCATAAAAACTTAAAAATAAATAGCAACGGTCTAGGAAGTAAATTACTAATAATGGTTCTAGAAAAAACAAATAATTTAAAAGAAGCCAGAGGAAACCTCCACTTTACCTTCTCTGTAAATGTTGGTTTATCAACCTATTTTCTATTATAGTTAAGATGTATTTTCATCTAATCTCATTTGAGAGAGAAATTTAAAATCTGTTGTTCTTCTTTTATTTAAAAGTCAGTCTCTATTATTCATGGATGGAAATATCACTATTCTCTGAAGTCTGTGTACAGAAAGTTAGCAAATCCTTCTACATCTCTGTTAACCATGAGAAGCAGGAGAAACAATGACTGAAATCGACCTTAGTGCCACCTAAACAAGGAGCATGGGCAACCAACCAGGAAACTCTCGTGAATAAGAAGTGATGAAAATGAGATCTGCAGTAGCCTTCCTCTATAGAAATAAAAAGTGAACTTTCCTGTGAAAGTTTCTTTTCACTAAATAAAAGCGTGGTTAAAATGCCCAGTATTTAACAAGTTAATATTGTCTAAATTCTATTATTTAAAGGCAGACACTGCTTTCTTCCTCTTTTCCCTTGTCAGGTTATTAAAAAGTAAAAATCCTAGTGCGCCTGCAGAAGGCAGATTTCTCTCAAAGCCGCTCACCCATTATGAATGAGGTAGTAAAGCTCATCCTCCTTATACTCCTTATCTTCCTTAGCCTTAGCCTTCTCAGACATTTTTATGTAAAGGCATGTTGAAATGATTATGCATTTTCTACATAAAATAGAAGCTCTAAAAACAATTTAGTTTTAGATTATGTAGTGCATGCCACAATCTTTGAAAACTACATAATGGATGAAAACCACCATTTTCTTTACTTGAGCCAATAAGGCCCTAAAAAACACAAAATACATTTTGACTGGAAATGATACAAACAGACTAAACTGACCCTTGTATATTGTATTATAGTTCTTGAATTGAATTTACTCATACTAGGCATCATGTTTATCTTTTCAGAAGAAAATATATTTTCAAGATTCCTGTGCTACTGAATAAGAGAGAATCCTAAATAACCAAATAATTAAATCCAGTACAATAATTATTGTCTGCAGTGTTTAATATCATGGGAATATAATAATAGATATTATTTATGGAAAATGAGCTATGGAGCAGGCACTGACTTGGAAAATTTGAGGAGCTTTATTGCATTATTACTCAAGTTAACAACAACTCTGGCTAGATAACATGTGATATGCCCATGTTATAGATAAGAAAATTGAGGCTCAAATGTTACATAGCTAATAAGTGGCAGATACGGGATTCATTCCAGATCATTCCAACTCTACCTCTGGTCTCTTGCACTGTCTAAGCTTAAAAAACTCTGGGAGTTACAACACCTATACCCATTTGTTAATGACAATGAAACACATCATGCCATTAAAAAGCAATGTAAAGGGCCGAGACACCCCTGCAAAATAAAACAGGATTGGGGCAGGTAGAGATTAGTGCTTAAAGTGATAACAACTTAAGAGCAGAGAACTACCTAAAAATACCTATAGTACATTTAAAATTTACAACAGCAGAAAGATGAGTTGCACTGGATTGCTATAAATCATAATTCCATGGAAAACTGTGAATTCACTTTAAATGGAGTGTCCTAGAGTTATCTCTATTCTTATCTCATGCAATAAAATAGCTTAGTAGGAACTATACACCTCCTAATTGGTTAATGAGTTTTTATTTTATTCTCAAAACTTTGCTGTTAGTCCTACATATTACAAATTATCACCAGTAAGTTTGATTTTATCTGTTCCCCATGGAGTGAAATATGCTTTAATTAAAAATTCCTTATGAAATACTTGATAAAAGTAACTGAGGATTTTGCACAAAAATAGTCTTTATTTATTAGAAAGGCTCCTGAACCAGAGAAGATCACTCTGGTGTTTATTATACATGAAAAAGCTGAAGTTTAAATTGGCATATTCTTTATTTATCTCCATAGGTCAGCTTTTAAAATGATTGATCCTTACTTGTGGTATGTTGGTAAATATCTAACAAGCATTTTGGGGAGAAAGAGGGGAGCTCTGGTTTGTTGTTTACCAGTTTTGGAGATAAATACTTCCAACGTGGCTGATATCAAGCTACCAATGTTACATTCCTTTGTGGAATTATGAAGAAATGTGCATAATATTTCTATCATACAGATACAGAAGCATAAATAACTTCAAGAGCATATAGTAAAATGTTATAAAAATAATTAGTAAGTGAAAGTTTTATACACATTTTCTTTGTTTTTAAGATATTTTATTTAATTCTAAGTGCATATAATTAAATTTTAATAATAGTTGTGTTTAACTAATAACTCACAAAAGTCCTGAAAATGTAACAATCATTGGGAGTCATTATGAACCAGTATGAGTCAATGTTAGCTGGCCTTACCAGACCACTGGTACTAAGCATATAATTTCCTAACTACATAGCATTGCAAAACATCAGTGTTTTGAAAATGAGGGAGTGGGGAATGATAATAGTACTGTCTGAAAAATGGTCGAAAGTTCATCAGCTGGGGTCAGTTTCAAGGCTAAGGTTGTTACCAGTCATATTCTTCCTAGTGGGTTCTTTGATTGTTGAAGAGAGAAAGTCAAATACAACTTTTGTGGTTTCTTAATGATTCTGATGAATCTAGACAAGGAATCCAGGGGACAGCCAAACACACTACTATGAAAAAAATACTTTCTCCTGAAAAACAAACAAATAAACTTTCCCAAACTGAATGTGGGCTTTCCTGGGCATCTAGAGAGCTCTAATGAATAGAAAAGTGTTCATCTCTAATGTAGCAGGTGTTGAAACTTCACGTGAGGCTTCTTGTATGCCAGGCAGGTTGGTGACCCTTGAGAATTTGCACTGGCCTAGGCAGGTTTGTCTGTGAAACTGTTGTGGACCTCCAGGGCATAAGCACATTGTAGAAAGGGCAAAACATGGAAAATACAGAATTACAGAAGGAATTTAAGGAAACAATTCAAAAGATAAATGTAGAGATTCTTCATTTAAGGAATGCAAGTTTATTCAGATATTTAGATGAGCCCCTCCCAGGACTTTCCTAAAGCCTAAACTATTTTCATGTCTTATAAAGTATTTTCATGACTCACATTGTCTCCCTGGGTACCTCTTATAACGAAACCATGGCACACATTTATAGCATAACTATAAGTTTGGCAATATTAGCTCTGGAGAAGAAACAGAGTAGGTTTGTGTTTACTGATACTGGCTAGTAAAAATATTTTTTATTTTGCTGCAGGGAGGAGATAATTATCAAAAACTCAAGATTGAAAAAATAGCATAGCCAATCCTCTGGTTGGCAGACCAGTTAACCACCTTGGATAAATTTTTTTAACCCTCAACTAAAGAAGAAAATAAACATGTTTTTAAGTTTGGATTTTGAAATTGGGAGATTGCTTTTAATATTTTAGTGCTTAACTCCTCTGCTATCAAAGAGGGCTGTAGAGAGTGACAGTAAAATCTGTAAGATCATTTTTCTTGTGCTCATCAGAAGGTAAAGTCATTGCTCCACTATATACTAAATGTTTCTCTATATCCCGATAAATACACGTTCTACCTTATGTCTCAGTCTCCTGGACCTGATTGGCTTCTTCCATTAAGACTAGCTCATCGTCTGGGCAGTAATGTCAGAGAACCACTGCTAAACTGAAGCGTTTTTGTTCCACTGTAGTCAGATTACCAACCACCTGATTAGGGAAAAAAGAGCTAAGATTCAGTGAGTTGACTTTTCATTTTAATATGAAACATCTGTTTTATTATTTTATTCTGCTTTGTTTTACCTTCCCTGAGTGGATGAGTGACAATGAATCATTATTAAGATTTGAGTAAACCTGTCTTAATGTCCTAATTTCCCTTTCTTTTTTTTTTAATATATTTTATTGATCATGCTATTACAGTTGTCCCATTTCCCCTCTTCTCTCCCCTCCACCCTGTACCCCCTCTCCCACCCACATTCCCCCCCCCTTAGTTCATGTCCATGTGCCATACTTATGAGTTCTTTAGCTTCTACATTTCCCGTACTATTCTTGCCCTCCCCCTATCTATTTTCAACCTACATTCTATGCTACTTATTCTCTATACCTTTTCCCCCTCTCTCCTCCTCCCACCCCCCTGTTGCTAACCCTCCATTTCTGTGGTTCTATTCCTGTTCTAGTTGTTTACTTAGTTTCTTTTGGTTTTGCTTTAGGTGTGGTTGTTAATAATTGTGAGTTTGCTGTCCTTTTACTATACATGCCTTTTCTTTATCTTCTTTTCTTAGATAAGTCCCTTTAGCATTTCATAGAATAAGGGCTTGGTGATGATGAACTCCTTTAACTTGACCTTATCTGAAAAGCACTTTATCTTCCCTTCCATTCTAAATGAGAGCTTTGCTGGATAGAGCAATCTGGGATGTATGTCCATGTCTTTCATGACTTGGAATATTTCTTTCCAGCCCCTTCTTGCCTGTAAGGTCTCTTTGGAGAAATCAGCTGACAGTCTGATGGGAACTCCTTTGTAGGTGACTGTCCCCTTACCTCTTGCTGCTTCTAGGATTCTCTCCTTCGTTTTTACCTTGGCTAATGTAATTATGATGTGCCTTGGTGTGTTTCTTCTTGGGTCCAACTTCTTTGGGACTCTCTGAGCTTCTTGGATTTCTTGGAAGACTGTTCCCTTTGCCAGATTGGGGAAGTTCTCCTTTATTATTTGTTCAAATAATTTTTCCACTTGTTGCTCCTCCCCTTCTGGTACCCCTATAATTTGGATGTTGGAATGTTTAAAGGTGTCCTGGATGCTCTTAAGCTTTTCCTCGATTTTTCTAATTCTTATTTCATCATGCTTTCCTGCTTGGTTGATTCTATCTTCCTTCTGGTCCACTGTATTGTTTTGAGACCCAGTTTCCTTCCCTTCACTATTGGCTCTCCTCCGTGTATCTTCCTGCATCTCTTTTATGGTAACCTGCATCCTTTCATCTATATTGCACCCAAAGTCAACCAGTTCCATGAGCTTTCTGATCACCAGTGTTTTGAACTGTGCATCTGATAGATTGGCTATTTCTTGGTCGCTCAAAAGGATGAGTCCTGGGGGACTGATCTGTTTTGTTGGAAACATATCTTATGTCTTTCCCTATCTCTCCTTTTTTTTTTTTTTTTTCAGTCTGGTCGCTCTTGTTACAGTGGGGGGCTGAGCCTTAGGTGTTCACTGGGGCTGGGCACCCCAGTCGCTAGATTGTGATGTTATATGTGGGGGTGGGGGCGGGAATGGGAGGGAACAATGGTGGTAGTTCCGTTCTCCTGGGCTCAGACACTTCTCTGGGATCCTGGGCTGCGAGCTCTGCCCTGGTCCACAATCGCTGCCTCACTGGGTCCGCCAGCCGCAGCTTGCGTACTCAGGGATCACTGCTGCGTTCGTGCGCCCCAGATGACTGTCGCACCGATTTTGTGCCAAATTTTCCCCGACCTCCTCGCGCCTCCGACCCGAGCCAGCCCCACGCCCGCCGGGCTCATCTTCTCCTACCAGTCTGGATGTACGGGTCTACTTCAACTTCTTGGCTGTCTGACTTCCATTCAGATAAATCCTCTATCAGTTCTGAGTGTTATTGTCTGTAAATTATTGTTGTTCTATTCTTGGTTGTGCAAGGAGATACAGTGACTCCACCTATTCCTCCATCTTGCTGGAAGTCTCCCTAATTTCCCTTTCCCTTGATTTGTAGTTTTATCTCTTTCTCTCTGTTCTCTGGGCCAGGTTCTCGGACAATCCTACCCCAATGGCTTTATCAGCCTCTCAGATGCATTTCTAACTTTCCTCTCTGGCCTCATCTTGTTTGTCCTAATGTATGTGAAATACCTTTTCCACCAGGCACTTCAATTACTACCTATCAACATTTGTTTCTGTTTTCTTTCTAATGTGTTGTTCCCACCTTGAAACTACCCCAATTCCAGATTCATCAAAGAACTATTTTTAATAATTCCAGCATTTCCTTCTGACCATCCATAATAAGCCACTCTCTTACTATACATTGTCACTAAAATACATTCAGTTGGCTTTTTGTGATATATTTGCTAATACCATATCAATTTTCTAATTGTAAATTTTATCTCTGAAGTAAGATGCTAGCTTCTGTGAAGGCATGGTCCAAAAATTTTGTATCTATCTTATTGATAAGATTAATACAATTTTCTAGGTATCCAAGTATTAAAATTTTACTTATTGATTTTAGAAAATAGTATGATTGAGTTAGAGAAATATTGTCTCAATGAATTTAGACAGGCAGGAGAAGTTCTTTTGTTAGCAGATGGGATTTGGCCCAGAGCAAGTCTACCTTGGGAATGCTGGTAGCATGTGGATTCTTGACTTCATGAAGGAAAGATTTCACCACATGAGTCCAGGTGATCTTGAGAGTACATTTATTAAAGCTGGGGACAACAAAACAAAGGAAGAACTTAGGGTAGAAAAAGAAACAAAAGGGAGTGTAGGTGGCACTCTGCTTTGGCTCCTTTGAAACAAAGGAAAGGAGTGAGCCAATGTGGGGCTGCTGTTAGCTCACCAGGAAGTCAGAGGAAAGGGGGTCTTGGAAACAGGATAAGGGGTAAGGCCTGGACAAGCTGCTACTGCCCACTGCTCCCCTGGTCACAAGTCTCATGGGGACCCTTAGAATTTAGGAGGAAGTAAAGTGTTAATGCCCTCATGCCCAAGAAGAGGCAAGGTCACACACTCTAGAGTGAGCCCACACCAATATCCTTTGTCTTGAGTGTTTTATCTCTCTGCTGTGGTACAGAATCTTAGGGTTTTCAGCAGAATATTCATCAGCTTTCCAGGTGTGCTTTTAAAATGCTGATGCACCAAAATGAGCATATAGGGAAGTCTGAGATTATTCTTTGGTCTACTGTTTTACTTGTATCTTGTGTCTGTCTGGCTTTAATGGGGTTTTTGTTATTTTTTCCCTTGACTTCATCTATCCTTGAGTTTGGCTGGTACAAAGGCCATTAATTGGGTCTCTGTTCTCTATCTCCCTGATCAGAGTGATTTAAGCTGTATATTCTCTGGTTAGGGAGGGGAGGTATAAACCATATGCTCTCAAATGCCCTTGGTTAGAGGAGATAATTTCCTGTGATTTACTAGCTGGCTGTAAGTTGTTCAAATTGTTTGGCCTTGTTTAATTTTTTTTTTGTCTCAGTTTCCCTGTTCCACTTACCCAGGACTTTCCCTAGCTTCTTACTATCCTGTCACACTTTTATTCTGGGAAACTAGACACTTTCTTAATTTGACCTAATGCCTTTTATTAGAAATGTTTTCATTGTATCTAAATTTGTGAATTCTGACATACTGAGGTAGTTTACTCAAGCTGATGTCAGTGAGCCACATGAGGTTGGATAAGGATAACTATAGGCATATAAACAAAAAATAAAATCAAACAGGAAAAATACTTGCAAAGCATAAGTCGTCGAAATGGCACATTAGAGGAGGTTGCTGGTGGAATGTTTAAGAATCATTTTAGACAGGATTAAAAGAAAGATATGAGGCTAAGGATAAAAATTTCTAACATGGACTCTGCCTTTTACCATTTAGATAAGTTTGAATGAGCTACCTAATTTCTCTATCATCAATGCTTTCATCTCAAAAATGAGGAAATTATAGTTAATGAATCCTAAGGCTATTTTCAGCTCAGATATACAATAATTCTTAGTTAGAAATTTTTCTAAATAAAGAATTTTGAATTGGATATCTGAAGATATCAAACTATTTAAAAAATATCTGCACTATCTAAATAGGGAATCATATGCTTGAGTACTGAATGATAGATGTACCTGTGAAAAACTAGATGTTCTGATTGCTTCACAGAGAGGGATGTAAATTACAACACATGACAATGTAATGCCTTCTTAAATAAATAGACACCATCACATTGTCATGCCCTGCAATAGAGTTACGGTTCATTCAGCAGGAAAACTACTTCTATATTACACTTGCTCTTACCAACAATGCTTAAAGTTTTAACCATGTACTTCAGTATTCCTATTTCAATATCATCTTTATACTTTCATATAAGCAAGCCAAATTTAGTACAAGATACTATATAAGAAGTCTTTCTGAAGCTGAAATGTATTAATTGACAAGTCACTTATTAGCTGGATTTTTCTTGGTTGAACGGTCAGGAAATGAAGGTTTTCTGTGGTTCTCTCTCAATATTGTGATGTTAATCATTGCAGATATAAGCAGGTTCTTTATCACATTATTAAACTTGATTTTAAAGTTTTAGTTTACAATTTATTATTTTCTTCCAGTCACAACAGCAAATAACTTCTTTTTTAATTTAAAATTGTAACTTACAAAAAACACAAAGAAGAAGGTAAAATCATGTATAACACCACCATACAGAAATAAACATGGATAACATTGTATTGGACATTCTTCACCAGATTTTATGTTACAATTTTATTATAACATCTGTCTTTTGAAAAATAAATGAATGTAACTTTATCATCCCATAGCTGTTGCCTCAATTCCTGAAATACAGTTTGACTCAACTACAACTACGGTATATTAGATCTAAATATTTTGTTACAAAAATTCTCAAATTCTTATAGCCCTTTTGTCATTTGTAGTGCAACTAGGCTTACCAATAAATGATTCTTACAATTAACAGAAAGTGGATAACAGCAGCAGCAAGGCTTTATGCTTCTAAAAATGGCCCTGAGTAACAGATTTCTATTGCTCTTATACTGCATGTATGTATTAAAAGCCCTATCTCTCTGGATCCATTTAGAGCTTGTCTTTTGGCTTAACAGCAGTGATTCTCATGCATGACACTAGAGATGAGACGATGCATGCTGGGGAGCATCCCAAAGCTGCTGTGATGGTGCTGGAGTCACCATACAAGATGGCACTCAGAACTCCCTTTGGTTTTTACTTTCACATTGATTTAAATTTGGGTCCCCTCCCTTTGACAAAATTATTGCTATAGTTTGTTGATATTAAATACATCAAAATTTCATAGTTTACTTAGAACACATGACATTTTAAAAACAGGTGACTTCCAGTGGATTCATCCGTCAAAAAAACTAGAGAGCCATGAGTTTATATGAATTTTTATAGGCCTGAAACTTTTTTGGACAGTACTTATCAATCAGTTAATTCTAATAAATTTAGCACTTACTTTCATTTGTCTGGTATCTTCTTGAACTACTATCTCATTTGAACTTGACTTGGCCAACAAGAAAGACTTTCATCACTTGCCTTACTCCTATTTTGCAGCCCCACTGTTAGCCACCCTCTCTGTGTCCCTAACCTTCAGCTTTCAATTCTTCTTCCTGGTCCAAGCCTCTTGCTTAGTCCCTTAACTACAAAACTCTGAGCTGAACATTTTACACTTATTCTATTCTATTTATTTGCCTTTCTTTCATTTCCATCTTTTTCAAAACAGATATCATATGTTCATTTTTTAGAAATTAAAACTATTCAGAAATGAATAATAAATTGAAAGTTACTCTGACTCTATATCACAGAGATAACATGTAAGTTTTCAGATAGCTTAGTTTAACATTTCTAGAAATTGTTTTTAAAGATTATGTATGAAGAATTTGATATATGTGCTATATATATCAGCATGATAACTGTCAACCATGATCCACTGCACAACCTAGGAACTATAACCTTAGTAAAACCAAAGTCCTATGTGCTTTTTGCTTATCTCATCTCCCCACTCTTCTTCTTCAGAGTATTGTTTCTTTAATTTTCACCAAAACTTTGGAAACTAGGTGCTAATATTATAATAATTTAAAACTAGTACTTAAAGGCTTAGAAAATCTTTAAAAAACAAAACAAAACAACAACAACAAAAAAACACTACCACATAGCCATAACAAAGCCTAAGACTTTCTGACTCCAGAGCTCAGGGTCTTAAATACTGTTCCACTCCATTATCCCTGGGCTTCCATACCAGATTTGAGATCCTGATGAATACTCTCATGGCATCTAGAACTTCACTTTCATGAAAGCATCATGACTACAATTACATAATTATTTACATACCTATCGATATTATGTCAGTCTTCTGCTATTTCACAAGCTCCATGACAGTAAAACACAGATGTTTCTTCATCATTGTAACCCCAGTTACTGAAGCTTAATACATATCTAATGAATGGATAGGTAGATAGACAGGGGGTTTTATTTATATGTTCACTAATTTCAGACATATAGCATATGCTTTGGGAAACATTAAAAGTCTTGAGATTTCTCTTACATTGTATATAGATATATACATCATGTAGACGTGACTCTCTTCATCCCTCCTCAAGTTTACTTATTCCACCAATGAGCATCCTGTCTGGCAAGTGTGTATTCTATTTCGGTTTTCTCACATATCTCAGACTGTGGGTTGTTCTTTTCATCAAGTCCTCCTGCCTTCTCTTCCTCCTCAAGACTTCCAGACTGTTTTTACTTGAATGAAAATATTGTTAGGTGGCCCACTGTGTGATCACCACCCAGCCTCCCACTCTTCTCTGGGAAATAATCATAGTTTAATTCTAGTACAAAAAAAAAAGTATCTTCTTCTCCATTTTGATCCTTGAAAGTAAATTAGCATAAAATAATGAGACTGTCATGTCAAATACCAATAGCCATTAAAATTGCATAATGTAAATTAGCTATATATTGCTATTCTTTATCTAGAAATAAGCAATATTCTTTATTGACTTTTTTTCTGCAGTAGGTCTAAATGCAGCATATTTTCTACATCTGAAAATAAAACTTTAATTTTCTATAGTCTTTGCATAGTCTATAGATAAATTGCAAAGATACCACTACTTTAAATGTTCTCAAATAAGTTTTTAAAATTGGTTTTCAAAAGCAAATTAGCTCAAATTTAGAAAGATATTTCAAAATATCATTACAATCGAGAAATATGGCATGTAGACATAAATAAGGCATAATGTTTTAATTAATACAAAGCTGAACCTTGCCACAGTTTTTACCCTGAAAGAAAGATAATTAAAAACAATACTGTGAAATATTTTTTCATATGCCTCTTGGGTTACCAAATGAATGAAAAATAAAGATAATGTTATAAAGAAAAAGTTGAATGTGAGATGCATAAAAGCAAGAACATGCATTGTTCGATGATGTTTTTTTCTGTATTTAACTCTCTAAATTGCTCCTATATTTTAAACAACTGCTCAGAGTATTTTAGTAATTAGTACTTTAGGGATATATTAATATAAAATGATGGTCTTAATTCTAGGATTTTTTAAGCTTTAGTAATTATCCTTCCCCAAAGCGTAACATGCAAATAATTTAAATTAAAACAATATATCTCCATAATCTACCAATGCACTCTAATATGTTAAATATACATACATTAGCTTACATGTGCAAACCTGAAAATAGTGCATTATTACCTGTTGAACATTTCTCTGGGATGATTAAAGATATGACCACATGATATCAATTCTTTATACCCCAAGACTATACAAGCAAGACTATTGTACTGGGAAACTGCTGTTTGCCAGTTTTCTTGTATAGAACTCTTCTCATCCCTTCATATATTAAGGGCTTATGATCAGCTTGCCTAAGAAGATCTACTCTGTTTCTGAAAACTTGCACTCCAGGATAATCTATTTGCTGCTGTCATTTCTCACAGCTGTAATTTCAAACCTGTGACCTGTTATTTCAAATTTTGCTTCAACCTGTAATTACATTTCTTTAAGTCCATATTGGAATATGAAATTCCTGTACTCAAATCTTCTGCAAAGGCAGCCAGTACCTGTTGTATTTATTTCAAATTCTTTGGTTAACTTTCAAGTGCATTTATAACCACCATCTTCATTTAATCTTAAGGCTCATGACTTCTCTTACTTTACACTTGTATAAATATCCTATGCAAACCTAATATTACTCCCATTTCCTAAATATGACCTACTCCAAAAACTTTGAGTTTCTTGGCTGGGAGTAATAGGAAATTAGGCTGTTTGACACAAATATATGTCTCTATAGTTTATTAACATTCAGTATTAAAGAAGTTTCTTACTTTCAAGACTTCAAAGCAAAATTCACCCAGAAAAGGCATCCAAAATATATCCATTTGAGGGTTGTTGTTGGTTTTTTTTTTTACTGTAAGAAATAGGTTAACTCACTGTTTTAAAAAAAGATATAACTATCACAATCAAAATGCCTTCTTTAGAGAGAAATATTTTGGAGAGATGAAAATTTCTCTTCATTTTATTTGACATCTAAGAAATTATTCTTCATAATATGAATTTGTCTTTTTCTGATTTTAAAGATCCTAGTTACACATTATACAACTTGAAAAACATAATTACACACAATTTCTCTATTCAGAGATGGTTATATTAATTTTTAGCATATTTTGTTCTGATCTTTTTTTGGCATGCATACCAAGAAAGAGGACTGATACATTTAATTTGAAGGGATCCTTTCAAATTTTAAAACTTGGTGATTAAAGGAATCCCTTTATTGGGATGATGACTTAGTAAGTTATAAAATATATAATAACAGAGGTATGCACCTGAAATGAAAATAATATTGGATGTCAACTGTAATTGAAAAATTAAAAAATGATTAAAAAGAAATAAAATAATCCCTTTGAGAAGTCCTTCTTTAAAGAAAAATTCCAGCTAATTCTGTGGAAGGACTGATGTAGAAAAAAACATCATTTTGTAACCACTAATTAAATTAAAAATCCAAAGATCATTATTGCTTGAAACCATTAGCTCACTAGTTCTCAAGCCAAGATACACATTAATATCATTTCATAGTTCTGAGAAATATCTTGCCCAGGCCAGGACAGATGACAGGTCAATGGTTCTCAAAGTCTGTTCACCAATACAGCAGGAGCAACAACTGCAACTTGTTTCTGATATGTTGTGCAATGATGCAGATGAAGCTGTAACCCTAGGGCTGCAAGCTCCCCAGAACCTTCTAAGGTTATCAGTGAATTTCACACATAGCCATTCATCCCCAGTGTGCATACAGCATTACCATGAGGAGATTTTTATTGGAAACCATTCTTCATTGATGATGAAAATCTTTCCTTTGTTTAGTTGGATATTGAGCCTCATCTCATTCAGGATATCATCATTTCTTAGTAATGTTCTCAATTCTTCAAACTGGAGATGAATAATGTAATTGCAATGAAAGAAGCTATCATTTATCAGTCTTGTATAACATGCCATATTTTCTTCTGGGGAATGTGCACATAGTCTCTACCCATTTATTTTCACAAATGGAATGTTGCTAGAAAAACAACACATTAAGAAAACACATAGCCGTTAAGTGACCTAGAAAACTGCAGTCGCACAGTTATGTTAATGTGATATCACATGTATGTAAGCTTAGGAATAAGTATACACATATGTTGATTAATCATGTAACATGCTTTACCCTTGTTTAATGTTTGTAAATTTATAAAGCTATTTTATTTATAGTATCTCATTTTAGGCTCAAAATGTCTGGATGAAAGCCAATAAAAGGGGGAGTAAGAAAATGTGAATAGTCACTTTAGGAAAAGGATATCCAAATGGCCAAGAAATGAGGAAATACCTACCAAAAAAATTAAAACCATAAAGTGATTCTACTATACAAGCCCCAGAATGATGAAAATTAAATGACAGAAAGTGCCAAATATTGGAGAGAATGTGGAACAACTAGAACTCCCACAATCTATTGGTATGACTATAAATTGGTTAAACCAGCTTGAAAAACTGTTTAGCAGTATATACTAAACTAAGCACATGTGTACCCTGTGAACAGGTAATTCCACTAAAACACATTTATAAAAAAATGTATGAGAATGTTCACAGCAGCATTATTCCTAACAATTCTGATTGGAAACTGTACATATGTTTGTCAACAGTAGTACAAATAAACATATTTTAGTATACAGTGGAATACTGCACAGCAGTCAAGTTGAACAATTTACAATTCCATGCAATAACATGAATGGCTTTCACAAATGTAATATTGAGTGAAAGAAGCCAGGCACAAAAGAGGACCCAAGGAGAAGATATGTTGAATGGGTATGCTTTCACAGTGCTGGTACTACTCTGTTTCTTATTCTGGGTGTTGGTGCATGGATATGTTCAGTTTGTAAAAATCCATTAGGCTATGTATTTATAATTTGTTCACTCTTCTGTGTTCATACATATCAATATAACTTTAAAAATTACATGATATCATTGCCAAAATGAATATTAATTAATTAATAACCAACAAATAAATATTTTAGAGTACATATGACCAGATTTCTATACTTTCTGCTATATAATCTCTCAAAATTCACAAGAACCATATATTACAATCATTTAGTCATTTATACTAATATTTTTATACTCAGTTAACCAAGTTGTTTGGCACAACTAAACAAGTTAAGAGACTAAAATAATTTTGTAGTATACTGTAATATTTTAGAAAACTTTATATTTTAGATAACATTCCCCTATCTTCAAGCAATGGTACCAAAGGATTTGTTTATTTTTGTTTTTTTCATACATGATACCTTCATACATTCTCTAGCCCTGGGTAATTTCCTCAGGGAAACAGACACATGGAACAAGAGAGGAAGTATTCTGTCACAGAGTGAAGCCTTGCATGGTAGTACCAAACAAGGAAAGCTTTCATACAGTTACCTTGGAAAACTTTATTTTTATTTATTTTATTTTCTTATATTTTTTTATTGTTGTTCAAGTACAGTTGTCTCCATTTTACCCTCAACACACTCCCCCACCCATCCATCCCCACCTCCCACCCTCAAACCTACCCCCCTTTTGCTTTGTCTGTTTGTCCTGTATACATGTTCCTTGTTGGCCCTTCCCTGATTTATTTCAAATTTAAAACCAATGACAGTAGTAACTACAGAAGCTCTCCCAAGGTACTTCTGCTACTGAATGCTCACACCATTTCATTCTAGGTTTCTTTTTAAATTACTTCTAAAGTCCCAGGGAATGTCAGCTGTGACAGTTGCCCTTCTAGCATAGATATAGAAATTGGAAGTGCCTTGTTTACTAGTGAAAGTTCAATGCTTTTCTCTCTTTTTTAAAAAAATATTTTTATTGATTATGCTATTACAATTTTCCCAAGTTCCCCCTCTATCCCCCCTCTGCCCTGCCCCACCAAACCTCCAGCACCTTCCCCCTGCTTAGTTCACATCCATGGGTTATACATATAAGTTCTTTGTGTCCTCTGTTTCTTATACCATTTTTATCTCTCCCTGTCTACCTTAAGCCTAATAACCATGCTTCTTCTTCCCTGTACCTTTCCCCGAATACCTTCCTTCCCCCTCCCCACTGAAGTTCCTCCATATGATGTCCATTTCTCTGATTCTGTTCCTCTTCTGGTTGTTTGCTTAGTTTTTGTTTTTGTTGTTTTTCTTTTCTTTTAGGTTCATTTGTTGATAGTTGTGTTTGTTGTCATTTTACTGTTCATATTTTTTAATCTTCTTTTTCTTAGATAAGTCTCTTTAACATTTCATATAATAATAGCTTGATGATGAACTCCTTTAACTTGACCTTATCTGGGAAGCACTTTATCTGTCCTTCCATCCTAAGCACAAGCTTTGCTGGATAGAGTAATCTTGGATGTAGTTCCTTGCCTTTCATGACTTCAAATACTTCTTTCCAGCCCCTTCTTGCCTTCAAGATTTCTTTTGAGAAATCAGCTGATAATCTAATGGGAACTCCTTTGTAGGTAACTCTCTCCTTTCCTCTTGCTTCTTTTAGTATTCTCTTGGTATATTTAATCTCGGGTAACTTAATGATGATGTGTCTTGGTGTGTACCTCTTTGCGTCTAACTTCTTTGGAACTCTCTGGGCTTCCTGGACTTCTGGAAGTCTATTTCCTTCTCCCAGTTGGGAAAGTTTTCCTTCATTATTTGTTCAAATAAGTTTTCAGTTTCTTGGTTTTCCTCTTCTCCTTCTGGCACCCCTATGATTCAGATATTGGAGCATTTCAGGTTGTACCAGAGGTTTGTAAGAGTCTTTTCGCTTTTTCAAATTCTTGTTTCTTCATTTTGCTCTGGATGATGTTTATTTTTTTCCTTTTGTTCTAAATTGTTGCTTTGAGTCCTGGTTTCCTTCCTGTCACTGTTGGTTCCTTGAATATTCTGCTTTATTTCACCTTGGGTATCCTTCCTTTGTTTTTGTTTTGTTTTGTTTTCATTTTTTAACCCAGCTCTATCAGATCTGTAAGCACTTTGATTACCAAGGCTTTAAATTCTCCATCAGATAGGTTGGCAATCTTCTCATCACTTAGCTCTCTTTCCAAGGCCTTACTCTGTTCTTTCATTTGGGCCATATTTTTTTATCTTGGCACAGCTGATAGGTTGTAAGGGGGCTGGGTGTTAGGAATTCACCCCAGGGCAGGGCAACTTTCCTTGCTGCAGTGCTACCTGTTGGGGGAGAGGCCAGAGAAGGAACAATGGAGCTCCCCTGCTCATCTCTAGTGCACTTTTCAAGGACTATCACTCTCATGTGGGACTGGGAGCTTCTCCTACCACCATAACACTATAACCCACAGGCACCTCTGAGTCCCCTTAAGTCAGACCCTCCTGCACAGTCCGCCACCTTACTGGTCTGGTCTGGTTGATTTTTTCTTTAATTCCATTGTTGTCATAGTTCCATGCAGTTTGGTTTGCTGATGCTTTTGGTTGTTATCCTCCTTTTCATTGTGTGAGGAAGTGAAGGGTCACTACCTATGCTTCCATCTTGGCTGGAACTCCTGTTCTTTCTTTTTTTTTAATACACTTTTTTGGTAAAGAGTTTATTTATTTATTTTTAGAGAGAGGAGAACAGAAAGAGAAAGAGGGAGAGAAACATCAATATGTTATTGCCTCTCATGTGCCCTCCACTGGGGACAGGGGACTGGCCCGCAAACAAGGCAGGTGCTCTGACTGAAAATCAAACTGGCGACCCTGTGGTTCACAGGCCAGCACTCAGTCCACTCAGCCACACCATCCAGAGCTCAATTTTGTTCTTTTTGTTTCATCTCTTTTTTTTTGTTAGACACTGTGCTGTGCAACTATATCAAAGTTAGCAGAAGAAATGGAGCATTTGGCATTTTTCTTGGTTGATTTCCTAAACCTTACATCCTAAATTCTTAGACTGTTAATTATTTCATAAGTGGATAACATAAAATAGACCCATTTGAATGTAAGATTACATTCTATTTAAGTGTAACCAAAATGCGTGGGTCTCTTCAATGAGATTTTCTGCTGCAGTACTTGATAGGTTCTACTTCTGCCTTTAAAACATTTTCTAAAGATTAATGTTTCTCTGTAATTGGAACAGTACCTTGCCGAGAACCCTTCCTGCTTAAATGGAAGCTAGTGTTTTAGTAGCATCATTACTATAATATATTCAAGTACACTTAAATGCATCCTCTCCTCCCCACCATAATATCAGTGTTTATCATTATTTTTATTTCCTTTCAAATTATAAGATACCAGTAAACTATATCATGTTATGTTTTGAATACTTTTGAATTTCATCTCAGTGGAAATATATTCCTTGTTACATTGTACCTGCATATTTTTTACTGTTATACCTTTGCATGAATATATTACAATTAATTTATCTAATACTTATTTATTTAGTGTACACTTATTTTTTTTTTTTTGCTTTTCTTGCTTTTAGAAATAATCTGGCTGTTTTAAATACATAAATCAAAATTATTTTTCTGAATTGCTAGATTAATTTATACTTCAGGAATCAAATGCTTCCTGTAGTCCAAATTCTATTGGCACTTGGCACTATCTGACTTCCTAATTTGTGTCAAATAATGAATATAAAATGCTAACTTAAACTTTAATTTACATCTTGTTTATTACTAATTATGCTTATTATCCTTAATATCTTAATATATCTTATATTACATATTTTATGTATAATATACCTTAACATATCAAGTATCTTGTTCTGTAAAATATCTGTTCATTTTTGCCTATTCTTCAAATTAAGTTATTTACTGTAGACTTACTGATTTGTAGGAGTCTAGTGTATATTGTGCAATGTAATCTTTTGCTAGTTATTTGTTGTAAATATCTTTTCCCAATCTGCAGCTTGTCCTTTTCATTTCTTTGTGTTGCCTTTTGATGCATAGAAAGTCTTTATCATAATGTGATTGTGCTGACCAGTATTTTCTTTCTGACTAATGCTTTGAGGGTTCTGGTAAGTAAATCTTTTCTTATTCTAAGTTCATAAAGTTTTTTTTCTCAAATTGTCTTTTAAAGATTTTACAGTGTCTTTTTTCCTATGTGATCTTTAATCCACCTATAATTAATTCTGAGTGTACTTTCAAGTAGATGTACATATGTTTCCAGTAAAATCATTTTCTCTTTTACATACTGATCTGCCAAGCTTGTCCTGTTCTCTAGGAACTTTCCATAATATGAAAATGTTTCTGCAATTTCTATTTTGTTGAATTACCTTATTTGTATATTTTTGTTGATATCACCCTTTATTTTTTTTCAGTTTTATTTTTATTTAAATTATTTTATTATTGTTCAGTTACAGTTGTCTATATTTTCTCCCTACCCCTTCCAAACCTCCCTCCCTCCTTTGCTTCCACCCTTCCCCTGGGTTTTGTCCATGTGTCCTTTATAGTAGTTCCTGAAAACCCTTCTCCCCACTCTCCCCTCCACCCCCCCTCTGGCTATTGTAAGATTGTTATTAATTTCAATGACTCTGGTTATATTTTGTTTGCTTTTTTCTTTTATTGATTATGTTTCAGTTAAAGGTGAGATGATATGGTATTTGTCCTTCACCACCTGGCTTATTTCACTTAGCACAATGCTCTCCAGTTCCATCCATGCTGTCTCAAAGGATAGGAGCTCCTTCTTTCTCTCTGCTGCATAGAATTCCATTGTGTAAATGTTCCATAGTTTTTTGATCCACTCATTTGTTGATGGGCACTTAGGTTGCTTCCAACACATGGCTATTGTAAATTGTGCTGCTACGAACATTGGGGTGCATAGGTTCTTCTGGATTGGTGTTTCAGGATTCTTAGGGTATAATCCTAGCAGTGGAATTGCTGGTTCAAAAGGCAGATCCATTTTCAGTTTCTGAGGAAATTCCATACTGTTTTCCATAGTGTCTGCACCAGTCTGCATTCCTACCAGCAGTGCACTAGGGCTTCCTTTTCTCCACATCCTCTCTAACATTTGTTTGTTGATTTGTTTATGTTGGCCATTCTGACCAGTGTGAGGTGGTACATCATTGGGTTTTAATTTGCATCTCTCTGATGACTAGTGATGCTGAGCATCTTTTCATGTGTCTCTGGACCCTCTGTATGTCCTCCTTAGAAGTGTCTGTTCAAGTCTTGTGCCCATTTTTTAATTGGGTTTTTGTCTTCCTGGAGTTGTGTGAGTTCTTTATATATTTTGGAGATCAAGCCCTTGTCCAATATGTTATTGGCAAATATGTTTTCCCATACGGTTGGCTCTCTTTTCATTTTAATGCTGTTTTTTTTTTTTTTTAGCCATGGCTAAAGGAGCTTTTTACTTTGATGAAGTCCATTTGTTTATTCTTTTCTTTATGTCCCTTGCTTTAGGGGACATATCAGTGAAGTTATTGCTGCTTGGAATGTCTGAGATTTCCCTGCCAATGTTTTCCTCTAGGACTTTTATGGTGTTACAACTTATATTTAAATCTTTTATCCACCTTGAATTTATTTTTGTGTATGGTGTAAGTTGGTGATTGAGTTTCGTTTTTTTGCATGTAGCTATCCAGATCTCCCAACACCATTTGTTGAAGAGGCTATTTTTGCTCCATTTTATGCTTCTGCCCCCCTTGTTGAATATTAATTGACCATATAAACTTAGGTTTATTTCTGTGTTCTCTGTTCTGTTCCATTGGTCTATGTGCCTGTTTTTAGGCCAGTACCAGGCTGTTTTGATTACAGTGGCCTTGTAATACAGTTTGATATCATGTATTGTGATCCTTCCTGCTTTGTTCTTCTTTCTCAAAATTGCTGCTGCTATTCAGGGTCGTTTATAGTTCCATATAAATTTCTGAAATGTTTGTTCTATGTCTGTGAAGTATGCCATTGGTACTTTAATAGAGATTGCATTGACTTTATAAATTGCTTTGGGTAGTATGCCCATTTTGATGATATTAATTATTCCAATCCATGAGCATGGTATTTGCTTCCATTTGTTTGTGTCTTCTTTAATTTCTTTCTTTGGTGTTGTATAGTTTTCTGAATACAAGTCTTTTACCTCCTTGTTTCGGTTTATTCCTAGGTACTTTATTTTTCTTGTTGCTACATCAAATGGGATTTTTTTCCTGATTTCTGTTTCTGATGTTTCATTGTTGGTGTACAAAAATGCCTTTGATTTCTGAGTATTGTCTTTCTATCCAGCTGTTTTACCAAATTCATTTATTAGGTCAAGTAGTTTTTTGATGGAGTCTATAGGATTTTCTTTGTACACTATCATATCATCTGCAAACAGTGACAGTTTTGTTTCTTCCTTTCCAATTCAGATGCCTTTTATTTCTTTTCCTCGTCTGATTGCTCTGGCTAGGACTTCCAGTACTACATTGAATAGGAGTGGTGAAAATGGGCATCCTTGTCATGTTCCTGATCTTAGTGGGAAAGCTCTAAGGTTTTGTCCATTGAGTATGGTGTTGGCTTTAGATTTCTCATATATGGCCTTTACTGATATCACATTTTAAAATAAAAACATATAACTTTGTAATGAATATTGATATATGATGGATAGATTTCTCAAATATACTATTTCTCATCCATGTCCAAGTCATTCTTAGGATTTGCATTTCTATTAAAAATTTGAAATCAATGTTTTAAATTCTACCAAGAATACTTAGTAGTGTGTTTATTGCACTTACATGGATTTTGTGGTTCAATTTGAGTAGAATTAGCAATCTGAAGATATTGACTCTTCCTATCCAAAACATGGCATATAACTCTATTTACTCAGTTCTTCTTAAGTGACTTTCGTTAAAGTTTAAAAATGTTCTCTATAAAAATCACACACATATCTCATTAGGTTTATATCTGAATATGTAATATTTTCTTGTCATTTGTTACCATATTTCCATATTACTATATATATATATATATATGCAGCTGATTTTTATATTATTTGTACCCACAAAATCTGCTAAACTCTCATAAATTCTAAAGATTTACCAGTACATTCCACGCATACTCTTTGTAAACAAATAATTCTTCTGCAAGCTCTTCCTTTCCAATCCTTTTATGTTCAATACATTTCCCTTACCTTACTCTGAGGATTAGGTTACAGTTTGAATGTTTACTAGACATGGTGACAGTAAATATTGGTTTCTTGTTCTCAGTGTTAAGAATAAAGTATGAAATATTTCATCATTGTTCTCAAAATATCTGACCAGAATTTGTCAATTTTATTACATTATTTTTAAGGAATCTCTGAGTTTCTTGTTGCTATGCATTATACATTTATATTCTATTCTATATTTAATAACATAACTGGATAGAGGAATTTAAAGTTAATAAATATAAATAACAGTGCAATGTCCAACATAACAGCTATGAGTGTTAGCTAATGCTAATATTTCTATTTTTTTTCTCTTCTATTTATTTTATTCACATCTCTGTGCTTTCACAAATTATTTGGTCTTTGTATTTATTATTATTTATCCATTTACTTATTTATTATTTTTTATCCTTACCTAAGAATATGCTTATTGATTTTAAAGAGAAAAGAAGGGAGGGAGAAAGAAGGAAAGAAAAATCAATATGAGAGAGAAACATCCATCAGTTGCCTCTTGTATGCTCCCTGAATGGGGCCAAACCTGAAATCTAGGCATATGCATGGACCTGGAGTCAGACCAGAAACCTTTAATTTTACAGAGCAATGCTCCAACCAACTGAGCCACACTGGCCAGGGCTTATTATTATTTTTAACAAAGGCATTTAAGATTATTATTTTCTCCTCAGCTGAAGAACACTTTATCTGTGTCACACTCACTTGTTTTTGAGCCCTGAGTCATATCTATAAGTAAATTTCTAAAATGTTCAAATATGTGAAAATCTTCAAGTTATCTTTTTATTAATGATTGTTCAGGGAATCATATGTTGATCATAAAATACAGTGTACATAACCTTCACCTTCTGAAATTTGCTGAGACTTACTTTACACTTATTACTTAGTCACATTCTTTAAATATCTCATGTGTGCTTGAAAGAGTTGTCTACAATGTTTAATATACTTCATTAAATCAAGCTTGTTATTTGTGTTGGTCAAATGTTTTCTCTCCTTAAAATTTTTGTCTGCTTGATGTGTTACTACAGTGTGTTAATATCTCCCACAATGTTGAAATAATGAACAAATTTTTCTTGTAGTTCTGTCAATCTTTGTTTTATGTTTGTTGAGGTATATATGTTAACTGCATAAAATTAGTTACACATTATTTCTTTTTTAGAGTTCTATAAATTTATGGTTTGTGGTTATTGGGCTATGCTATTAGTTACATATATGTTTATAATTACCTACTGAATAACATTTTAAAAGTGTATTGATTATTTTTATCTCTCATACATTTGGATATAGTTTTTATAGCAAATATCTATTATTTGTGATGATACAGCTCTATCAGTTTTCTTTTGGTTGGTTTTACTGGGTTTATCATTTCTACCATTTAAATTTCATTTATACTTTTACTTGTGTATCAACCACTCTGAAAATCTTGCCTTTAAGTTTAAATTTACCATGATGGTTGTTATATTTGATATATTTCTTTTATCCTATGCTTTTTATTTTCCATATTTTTAATTATTTTTCTCCTTTTTTGAGTTTTTTAATTATGGGGGTTCTTGTTTTATTTCAATTTTTTACTTTAGTTTTCAGACCTAATTATTCACTGGTCATCCTGAATATGTAACATGTATATATAATTTGAAGAAGCATATATCAAATCAATATCTCTCCTGCCCCTGGAATAATAATTTTTTAATTATTTTATCCCATGGATTATCATTTATACAGTCAATGTTTATGACTGCATATTTTTTCTAATAATTCTTTCCTGCACCATAGGTATTTTTCCTGGGGTCCTTTTCTTTAAGCACAGATTTAGGCATTATTTTAGTACAGGAATCCTTTATTTCTCTATGTCAACACTGTTGACATTTGTGAGCAAATAATCCTTTCTTGGTGGGGGGGTGGCTGTCCTGTAAAATATGTTGCATACATACCAAATATTCTTGTTGAGAGAAGAGGCACAAAGAGAGGAACCAACAATTAACTCAAATTTAAGAACCATAGCTTTGCAGGTGTCCTTAATATTAAACTCTAACAATTTTTTTCTAAAGGATTTTTTATTTTGCCCTTGCTCTTGAAAGATCCAATTGTATACTTGTTGGGTTTACAATTATAGATTGAGGGTTATTTTCTCTCAACAATTTGAGAATACATTCCATAAATTTCTGGTTCGTACCACTGCTCTTGGAACTATTTTCATTCTTTTAAGGACCCTATGTTTTAGCTGCTTAGGCTTTGGTATCTTTTATCTTGTTGATGATGTAGATTTTTCCTATGATACAGAAATCTAAGTATTGATTTCTTTTTATTTTTCCTACATGACATTAATTTTAATTTTTAGTCTAAATAGTAACACCTTTCCATGCTTCTAGAAACAACCCCAACTATGATGTCTTTAATTATTTCCTACTTTTTTCCTCCATTAACTCCTAGTGATTATCCAACTAGATATATATTACTTCTAACTCCATTGTCTATAATTTTTCATCTTTTCTTGAAGCTTTAAATCTCTCTCTCTGGTTCAGGAGGTACTTTCTGGTCATGATTTTCATATCCATATTCTAATTTTTTAAAGTTCTCTTTAGCTATACTTATCTGCTGTTTAACATGTTTATTAAATTTTCACTTTCAAGTATTACATTTTTAATTTCTATAAGAGTTCTTTTTTGAAATATATCGGCCATTTTTAAGTTTTCTGGAATTTCATATGTACTCATAATGCTGTCTTTTCTTTTTAAGCATGGTAATTATAATTGTTCTATTGTTTTTATCTGATAATTCTTATACTTAATATATTTGAAAATGTAAATCTTCTACCAGTTTTTTTTTTACTGCTTCTCATTTAGAATTCATTATCCTTATGTTTATACTGTGTTTTTATTGTGTGCTCATACTCAGTAGAGTTTTATTTGTAAGAACAGTATGAGGCACTGGTGGAAGACTTATATTCTATTCCAAGGAAAAGTAGCTCCTACTATGTTCAACACTGGGGAGAACTACAATCTTTGGATTATTTTCATGTTGTAATTAGTACTGTGCAGGTGACTTAGATAACTGTTACATTAGGAATGGTTTGTGGTTCCGAATCCTGAAGAAAATTCTCTATCTGCTCCCCAGCACTTTTAGCAAGTTTAGGCCAAAAGTTCTTTAATGTTGAGTAGAATTTTCTTTTACTTCTATTGGGTAGATTTTATTGGGAGTACAGTCCTTTGAGGCTCTGCATTCCACCCTGTAAGATTCTCAAAGTTTGGTGAGCCCTAGACTTTATCTCTGGTTCCTCACACACTTAGCAAATGTTAAAACTTATACCCACTATTGACAAGAATTGGTAGATGACCTCAAGGTCACTGTCAGCTTCAGGTAATAGTTACCTTCTGGATTTTTTCTTGGCCTCCTGATGGTGTTTTGGTTTGGTTTGTTTTCACTTTCTTGAAAGCTTAGCAATATAATTAAACATTTTAATAACTATAAAGATTTTCAGTTGTTTTAAAGAAAAAAAACATTAGAAAGTTTTTCTGATATACGCTGAAAAAAGAAGTCAATTTTTTTATTTTTAAGTAACACAAGTCTAACAATGCCACCTACTTGATTCCTTTAATAAATAAGTATTGACCATGTATTCAATACAGCATTCTAATCACTTGTGCTAAGGACTAAAGGTATAATGTTACTAGGAAAGAATCTATTTATTAAGTAAACCATTACATTCTAATAGATGAAAAAGGCACTAAAGACAAAACTTACACATATAAAAATAACTTTGGACACCAATGAGTGCCATGAAGAAAATGATGTGAGATAGAGTTAATTGGGACAAGATACCTGATTTATCTAAGGATCATCAGACCATTGGCTTTGAAGAATTAAAATATTAATTGAGGCCTGAATGATGAGAATTATATACTCATTGAAAAGTAAAGCGTGTTCCAAGCAGAAAGAAAGGAATCCTTTGTGATTTGAATAGTTATCACAAAGGTCCTGAGATGAAAATTAGCTTTTGTGTTTAATGAAAGAAAAATGGCTAATGTAATTAAATATAGAAGATGAAGAGATGATTAGAGAGAGGTAAGTTCAAAAATAAAGGTACATGATAAATAATTATGTTGATAATACAAGGCAAGGGATTTAGGTAACCAATAGAGAGAACCATGGCAGGGCTTTAGGCATGGGAGTGATATGATCTGTTTTACACTTCTGAAATGTCTTCCTTGCTGCTGTATAAAAAATGGATTGGAGAGTGCCAGATCAACTGTAAGCTGGTACAAAAATTTTTGTCATCCATATGAGGTCAAAGAAAAGCTTGCATTAGGGTTGGAGAAGTGGTGGTGAAAAGGGTTGGCTTCTGATTCACCTAGTAGATTGAATATATGAAAAAGACAGATTAAAAGCTGACTCCGAGCCCTGACTGGCATAGCTCAGTGGATTGAGCATGGGCTGCGAACCAAAGCATTGCAGGTTCGATTCCCAGTCAGGGCACATGCCTGTGTTACAGGCCATGTCCCCAGTGGGGGCTATGTGAGAGGCAACCACACATTGATGTTTCTCTCTCTCTCTTTCTCCCTCCCTTTCCCTCTCTAAAAAAATAAAATCTTTTTAAAAAGCTGACTCCAAGGATACTATTAATAGAAATATATAGTTTAAAGAAATGAATTTTTGCAACATAATTGTTATTTTTAAATGTTTTAAGTTTGAGGTGCCTATTTGATATCGTTAGATATATTCAGGGGACATTTGAATAGTTCAGGACTAAGATGCAATCTAAAATGAAGGTAAAATTTCAGTGTCATCAAAGTTTTGTAGTGTTTTAAAGAAATAAATTGGATAAGAATTCCTACAAAGAGAATTAGCATAAGGAAGGGAAGATAACTAAGGACAAAGAACAGTAATAATTCAGCAATTATTGATCTTCTCTTTTTTCTCAAATCAATTATTGATCTGAGAAAGATAGAAGCAAAGGTACTGAAGAGAAAAAAAACAGATGGAGTGTATACTTTTCAGGTAAATGTTCAAAAACTTAAAGTGAGTTGAGTCAATTAAGTTGTAGGATTTCTCTAGCAACATCAGCTCCAGTGGTAAACCAAAAGGTGTATATGGGTAATTAGATTAAGCAAAGTTGGTGTTTTATTAGTCACTTTGACATCAGTAGAAAGGGGTTAGGTAGTTATGATCTTTGCAAAGAAAGAGTTATAGTATTGGATTATGGACTCTAGTCTAGATATGGAAGCAATTGCAGAGAGGAGGGTCACAGGTTGGGAGATTTAATGTGCTCAAAAACTGTTGGGTGGATATGCTGGAGAAGAAGGGCTGGAAAGAGAGGGAATGATGGTCAGTGAGAGGGATACTAAAACCCATATAGTGAAGGTGGCACAGCTACTAGAGTGATGAGATCTAGAGTATGATTCTACTAAGAGAATCTGGTAGCTGAGGTGATTGAGATAAATAGGGATATGAAACATAATGGAATTCAATCTAAAAGGTGTAGGTCGTGGCAGACACTAAAGACAAAAATAGAGAAGAGATCACTGCTGTTTTCAAGAACTAGAGAAACTAAGAGGCCTCATTTGGGATGGACCATTAGGACACTGGAAATCTTCAAAACATTGGAGAAGTCAGGAGCTAGATGCGACATCATCAATAAATAATACAAATGATCAGGTAGTCAATAGATGACAATAGAGAGGAGAGACAAAAAACAGTAGTCTGATGATGGGCTTTCAAGGAGGTGAAGTTTTTGAAGAGGAAGTAGGGAGACAAGAAACAGCAATAAAGGGCAAGAAGACACCCCCTGCAGCTCCAGGTCCTAAGGCACATGAGATCTGAGAGGAAAGGGGAATTTAAAAAACGGGATTCTATTTGATCATAGCAAAGAAACAATATCCTCAGAAAAGAGTGAGGTTTTACTAGGAGTAAATAGGTGAAGGAAACCATAGAAGAGTTTAAGAAGGAGGGAAGTGTCCTTCAGATTCAATGAGAATTCTAAAAGGCACTGTGAAATGGCTTAAAAGGTCAGAAGTGGAAAGAAAGAGGACAGAATTTATTCAAGAAAGCACAGAGCATTTGGAAGATTTGGAAGATGATCATCATTAAGAGGTGAGAGAATCTGAGCAGGTTGGGTTTCTGATGCTGTTGGTGAATGGAACTATAAGGCATAATGGCATTATTGCTAGAAATTGGAGGATACAACAGTGATTGAAACCAAGGGGCAGCTCAGCTTTCTATTTGTCTTGTCTACTTGTCCCTTAGAGCACAAGGCAGTGAAGGACCTCTGGTGGTTTTTCATCTTAAACTCATTCTAAGCAATAATTTTTATGAAAGGAAATGCTTAATGGTATATAGTTCTTGTTGTTTTTCAGTCTATACTAAAATAAAGATAAAACTCTCAAAATAAAAAATTTTGTTTTCTGCATCTTTTATAACCATTAATGTTATATGACTACCATGCTTTGAAGAATGCAGGTTTCCATACACCCTATAATATTCATTACAGATTTGAGGCAGCAAATTCTAGGAGATTAAGGGAGAGTAACGAGATCAGTTAAAAAGAAAAGTATGTAAAGAAGTGAAGAAGGCTGCCTGCATTTTACATTTTAATTAAATTGAAATAAAAGAAATTAATTGGGATCTAAGTAGCAAAACACATGAATCTTGAATCATTGGATAACAAGAAGTAGAGGGAGAACTTATAAAAGGCTTTCTTAGTAACAGCTCAAAATGAGTTGATTACAGAAAAATAGGTTAGAGATGGCTCCTTTTTCTAGCTTGCAACAGTCTCAGTGACATTTCAAATATTTTTCTTTCATTATTTTTTAGACAAATATAAGAACACACACTCTAGTTTTTCAGATGATGAATTCAGTTTTCCAATAATTTTACTTTATTTAGATCTGGTCAAATATAACTTTCTAATCAAAAGACATGAGTAATAAATATAGTAATGAGTTATATTTAAAATTTTGTGTTTTGAATATTAAAAGCCAAATGAGTTTCAAAATTCTTAAGTGTAGATAAGACTTTTTCTAATTTGTATGTAAGGCAAACATTTAATTATAACTTTGGATTTATTCAATATACCTATAATAAAAATAAGAATTTTGTTTAATTTTTACTTTTAGGAGAGATGAAGAAATGAAAGAACACAAATATAATTTGGCATGACTTGTATGATCTGAGAATTTTTTTTGATTATTTATTTATTTTTAGAGAGGAAAGTGGGGGGAGAGAGAGAGAGATTAAGTATGGTTGCTGGGGGCCATGGCCTGCAACCTAGGCATGTGCCCTGACTGGGAATCAAACCTGCGATGCTTGGTTCACAGTCCACGCTCAATCCACTGAGCTACGCCAGCCAGGGCTGATCTGAGAATTTTTTATGACTAATTTAAATTCTGTTCTTACAGAATTTAAAGGAAAATATCATAGATTTAAGAGATTAGAATATGTATCAAAATTGTAAGCAAATCCAAAGACTTTTTTTTTCCATTTTTTGTAATGCTTTCCTAGAAAAATTTAATAGAAGTACACTTTCAAAGGTAATCACAGCTGATAAAAAAATATGAATGGACTGTGACCTGAAAAAAAGTGGTGAAAAATTAGGAGGAGAAATTGGGCAAATTTTTTATGTTCTGTCCATAATTAAGACTGATATTCAAAAATATCTGACTTCTGCAAATCTGAACTGGTCATAGCTGGGGCCCTGTAGTGACAGCTGCAATCCCTTAATTTCTGGGTATCCTTTTAAAAAGCCCGGGAAACCAGATCATGCAGAAGAAGGGCATTTAGGGGCATTAGGCTGAGTATTTTCTAGTTAACAAATAACTCTTTTCAGTGTTTAGCAACAGGTGTGTATATTCTACTCCACAGTGGCTGGAAAACTATTGTCCTTTGCCACTTAACACCTTTCTGTAAAAAGGTGCCATACAATATATACAAAATAAACAATATTTATAAGAATATGTTATATGGATCATTATATGGATGCCATTTACTGTATATGGAACAACTAATAGTCTGTCCCAAAACCAATTTATTACCCAAAGTTTATGGTACATCCCTTATTTTTCTTCTTTGTGTCTCATTCTTTTTCTTACCAATTGTCATGATGTAGTGGGGTGCACTGAGAAAAGAATGCATTAGAATTAGACTTCTATTCACATCCCACTTTCACTATAAACAAACTATATAATTTTTGCTAAATTATTTATCTTCTTTATAATTCAATGTTATCCTCCATGAAACAGGGCTCATGAAATTTAGAGGCAAAGACTAGGAGACATCCAGCAGAGCATCTGGTACAGAGCAGTTACCCAAAAAATGAGAATTGTGCTACTGATTTGAGAATTAGATTACTAAAACAGGTACTTTTCACCATGGGGTTAGGTTTTAAGATGTCAAAGAATCCCTGGAAATGGCATGTAAAACAGTTTGCGCATAAACACTCCTCTGGTGAGAGTGTCTGTAACATTTGTAAGATTCTTAAAAGGGTGTTTTGAATTTAAAGCAGTTAAGAGAAAAAGTGGTTGAAGAAACGTTGGCAGAAAGAGGAGAGGAAATGACATGGAAAGAAACGGATGAATAGGGAGTTAGAACAGCAATTGAACAGGAATCATATATAACTTTAAACAGGGGGACCAGTTCCCTGGGAATTTTCAGAGAAAGGAGACCATAGCATTGGCATGGTTTTAAAGAGAAGGCAGAGCTGGCAGAAATGAGTAGATAAGGTTAGACAGAATCAGGAAAGCCAAGCAGGAAACATTGCAGTTTGTAACGGGGTCTGCAGTAAGGGCAGTGGTTCTTAAGGTTCCTGGGAAGCTATTTCAAATTGCTTCTGTTTTATCTTTCTTTTTTACTCAAAACCATTTACACAGTTCAGTTGACTCTGTTATGTGTTTTACATTGATATTTCTACCCCATTTTGAGACATTTATGTCATCTCATTACTGTCATATTATTATATTGTCTGATATTACCTATTCTCAATAACTTTAATTAGGGTTTGATGAAGCTCATTTAAAGAGGTCTTCTCTACACAGGTTAAATGTTTAGATTTGCATTTTAATTCCTATTTCCTCTGACAATGGATCATTTAATTCTCTTGAATATTTTCAGAATGGGCAAAAATGTTGGTTTTCTAGAAGAGCAAACTAATCAACTCTCTATGAAAAAGGAGAACTTAGTGATAATTAAAATTATGTGTTACTTTGAGAAGGATGTAAATAAGAGAAATTATATTTGGATTTATTGTCATTAGTAAAGCATCAAAAATTGTCATCAAAACATAACTTAGTGTAACACTAAATGTAAAAACAAAACAGAAATGTTGATGAAATCATAGCAAACACAAATTCTGCAAATGTAAATTCCCCCAAATATCAAATTAAGCTATATGAGGAATGTTGGAATCAGTATGCTTGTTGAATATGTTGAAAATGGGTATTCAAGAACCATCTACTTCAAGTTTACTCTGTGTCGAACACAGAGCTTATAGGAGTCATGTTTTAACTTCACAATAACTCATTTATTGACAAATGTCAGTGTGGACAGTTATGTATGACTTCCCAAGGCTGAACAACCATAAATACTATTCACCAAGGGCCTGCCATGTACTAGAACTTTTCATCTATGGTCTTCATCCTCATAACCACAATGTGAGAGAAGCTTTATTGTTATTATTCATCTACACAAATGACAGCTAAGGTCAAGATAAGTTAAATAACTTGTTTATATAGGTAAAATGGAGATATAAAAGTAAGAAGAACTCGTGTTTCTTGACTTCAAATTGAATTCTACCTTGTCACATTTGTTTACTTACTTATTCTCAGAACAATATTTATTGTGTACCTAATATTTGCCTGGCATTTTGTTTAACATTGTACATATGATGATGATAAACAAAACAGTCATAGTCTTTTTCTAATGCAGTTTACAGAATATTATGATAAACAGATTTTATTTTATTTTTTAATTAATTTATTTTTTAGAGAGAAGGGAAGGGAGGAATAAAGAAAGGGAGAGAAACATTGATGGGTTGCCTCTCTCACACCCCTAAACAGAGACCTGGCCTGAAACCCAGGCATGTGCCCTGACCTGGAATCCAACCAGAGACCTTCAGTTCATGGGACAACATCCAACCCCTGAGCACACCAGTCAGGGTGAAACAGATTTTAAATAAGTGAGCAAACAAGGACTATAAAGAAAAGAGAACAACTTAGTAAAGAAAGCAGGTGATCATAGAGGACCTCCATAAGAATCAGTTGTGAACAAAGAAAGTGTGCTCTGGCTGGAAAGAAGAGCAGATGGAAAGGCTTTGAGACAGGAAAGAGGCTGGCTTTATTAACTCCAGTTCATAATGGTCAAAGGCTTTTTTGTATAAAGGATAATGTGTTTATATTAGAAATCACATAAATGTATTTACTAACAAGTTTATTTAATAGTAAGAACAAAATACATATATGCTTTAAAAAATGGGCATTTTATACAAGAATCTCTCTTCCTAGCAGTAATCCACTATAGCTGCTTAGCACTTTTAGAGAAATCATATGCTTTCTAAATTGTCATAGTCCTTCCCAGAATGTTTCCCATTTTTCTTTTCTGCAGTCATTCGAATCTGCAACCCTTGAACTTGATTATTAACTGTCTCTAACATTCAGTATTTATTTTAAGCTGAATCTAGTATAACAAACCACTGCATTTTTTCCCATTTGCCTACCTACACTTTTGGTGGGTGCTCCATAATGAACATCCCACAGGCTTCACCACGAAGTGCTCTGCTCGCTAATTAGTTTTCTTCCATATCACCAAACATGCCAACCAAAATACAGTGTCCTCCTAATAGGCCTAGACAATCTCAGAGAAACGGGAAGCAGAAGAGATGATTTCTGACACTTATGCTAGTCTTTCCTCCCTCATCATATTCACTGAAGCAATGTCTTTTCACTTTGCTACCCATACCCAATATACTTTCCACCTATGATTTCTTTTCCCATATAAATAATGGATCTGAATGCAAGGGAAAGCCAAGCAAAGAGCAACAGCCAGACTAGATTCAAATATCCACTTCTGAATGCTCACTCTTCATATCCAGAGTATTTCATATGAAATATGTAAAATATAATTTATATATTATATGTATATTAAATAATGTATATAACAATATGTAAAAATAATCTATAAAATTTTATAAAGTAAAATATAATATATAAAGTAGTCTATACAGAATATAACACTTTATGCAATTTTGATTACACAACTAATAAATATTATATTCTATATAGACTATTTTATATGTATTATATATAGCCTTTATATAGAGTTTTTTTATTAAAACAGTGACACTAAAGTTGCATGAAAACTTGAGTCAGTGTATTTATTTATTTATTTATTTATTTAAATATTTTATTTATTTATTTTTAGAGAGGGAAGGGAGAGAGAGAGAGAGAGAGAGACATCAATGTGTGGTTGCTGGGGGTTATGGCCTGCAACCCAGGAATGTACCCTGGCTGGGAATCAAACCTGGGACACTATTTTTTAAGTTTCTGTTTCTGCAGAGAAATTTGTCAATACTTTTCAGCTACTGTCTTTATCCTCATAACCACAATGTAAGAGAAGCCTTATTGTTATTATTCATATTTACAAATGACAACTAAAGTCAAGATAAGTTAAATAACTTGGTTATATAGATAGGAAAAATATATAGTAGTAAGAAGAACCTATGTCTCTTGACCTCAAATTAAATTACCTTCTAACAAAACAGGCATCGTTTTAGACTTTCTAGAGTATTTACAATAGACAAAACTGTCCATACAAGTTTCTAAAGTTTCAAGAAAGAATATTTAAAGACATTAGGGCCTCATATTTTGATAACATGAACACAGTACAATAGAACCATTTTTGAAGGGTTTGTCACATAATGTTATTTTAAGCGATTGCAGATATGTATGTATATGTCTCTTTTGTCTTTTTCCATGCACTGTATTGTTGTTATGCCAAATGAAGTATTTATTGAGAACTATTTGTGTCAAACTCTATACTAAGAATTTACATATACTATTTCAATAATAATCACAATAACCCTATGAACTAATGTGACTCACCTCATTTCACAGATGAAGTCTTAGATTATCCAAGGTTTCACAGCAAAGAGACTATAGGGATAGGATTATAACTTAATATATTGGGCTTTTATAACTTTGAATCCTGGAGATTTAAAAATATCAAATTTCATCAACTCTACTGAGTTCATCAGACTACCTGTATAAAAATAGTGTTGCACAAAAGTAGGTTTACAGTTGTAGGTACGTGGAATACAGAGTTTATTCTTATATCATATTTAATAATTATTGTATTATTTTCCATAGAAACAACTGTAAATCTACTTCTGCCTCCCCCTGTACAAACAGCTGGCACATGGATTTAGCTTATATGGCTTTGCTAGGTCTGACATGCTACATTCTAAACCCAGAACTTTGGGCATTGAATTTGCCTGAAATCTATTAAAATAAGGTTAATACCTCTGGTGTTGGAGTCAAGCTTGTCTCATAAGTCTCAGTTTCTTTCAAGTGAAATAATATCATAATTTGGTTTTAGTGAGGATTAAATGAGATAAAATAAAGGCCTGGCACACAAGAATCACTCAATGGTATCTGCAGCTACATTAATTCCAAAGACACAATGCAAGGAGCTACCTGAACCCAGACTCCCTGATATCTATCTTTCTTTAAATATCCTATAGAAAGAGACATAAAACAATGTGAATTTGTATGGAGGAAAGCAATTTTCGATATATGGTTATTGTTATAAAACTAAGATTTACAAAATGCCTGCAGTGGTCTAGATTCTTTATAAGACATTTTATTGAATATATTTTATTTAATCCTCATAACATGTTTGCTAAGTGGTGTTATTATTGTATTCATTTTTGAAGATGAGAAGTTGAAGGCTTAGAAGTTTAAGAGTTTTCCCCAGGAATACAAAGCTAGTGTGTGGTTTGAGACCTAACTCAGATAAATTGCAACATCTTGTCTCTTTCCACCAACCACAATGAAAGCTTAAAATTCACGGCTTTTGAGTTTTCTTAGTTAAAATTAGGATAACTATGAAGTGTTAAGAAACAAAATGTTTCTTTTGCTTGAGATTCTGTAAAAAGATTATATGATACACTAAGGCATTTCTCTACTACATTTTATAGTATTCAAATTTCAGTATTGATCTTGAGCATACAGCAGAAAGGCCATAGTTTACTTTTTAATAAATAAAAGTCAATATGCATTTGGGCAATGTTTTTCCTCTGAAAATTTTCCAAAATTTAGCAGTTCTTCAGTATGATGGCATGCATTTTTCAAGATAATACGTAATTATTAATATTTTAAATATGCTGCTTTTGCTATTTATGGTATGGTTCTTTTTAGAATTTGTGGGTGAAAGAGGATGGCTTTAATTATATATTGTATCTACCTGTTAACTGATAGAGTCTTGGTTAAGTTTTCACAGGCTTCTGTGTTTAGTTATTCACTTATTCATTGAATATTGTTGGGTGCTTCCTATGCGCCAGGCATCATGCTAAGAGAATGAACAGAACAATATATACAGCCCTGCTCTGGTATAGCTGAGAGCCTTGTAGGGGACACAGGCATCACATAAATACAAATTGGCAACACAGATAAGTTCCATGATGGAGAGATTCATGGTGTTGTGAGAGAGCCTGACAAGAGAATTTAACCTTGTGTGGAGGTTTGAGATGGCTTTGCTGAAGAGATGACATTTGAACCTTGGTCTGAGGAATGAATAAGAGTTGGCCAAGCAAAGAAGGAAGAATGAATTCCTTTCACGATAGCAGTATATGCCAGGTCTTATGACTTCATTCATACTGAATAGATATCATATGTTGAAACATAACCCTCAAGAATATAACTGAACCCCTGGGTTCTAAATTATGAAAAAGACCCACTATAGAATTATAAATGAGCAGCGAAGTCATAAAACGTCTTCACTTCCTACATATCTTTACACATACACAAATGATTTTTACCATACTATTATATAAACAATGATAAAGCATTTCCTTTGACATATAAAACAATACTACATGCTTTACAATTGTGGAGAAATGTGTGCAAATGTTAACTATGGGGAATTCATTGAAGACCTCAGAAATTATTATGGTGTGCCAAGAGTTGTGTTTGGCTTTAGAGATTCAAAATAATATACAATAATGCCTAATAAATTAGTAGTAAATTATCTTATATGAGTAAGCATGCAATTGAAAAACCCTGTGTTACTAACATAAAAATATACTGCTGTCTTGTATAATTCTATAGATGAATACGAACATAGCTATGTTTAATTATGCTCTGTTACCCAACAAAGAGATAGTGCAGAATCCCTTTTAATTTGAAGTAAATAATGCCTGAAAACTCCATCTCTCCCTCTCCACCCCGCTTTCTCTCTGTTGTACACGTAGTCAATGGCAGAACTGGGAGATTAAGACCCAGGATTTGTTCTCCATCCTGCCATTGTCTCAATGAGTTTTCATGGGGAACCTCCTTCTGTGCCAATTCCAAGAACAAGAAAACACACACTATACTGCTATGCACAGGCATGTGACTTCACAGGAGAGTTAATATTTAAATGGCTTCAAAATAATGAGGGAATATTTTAGAAATTCATTGAAAGCTAAATAGTACTAGACAGTTATTATTATAAACCCAAAGGCAGAAATTATTTTCAAGTTACCCTGGCATACTTTTGTTCTCCAACAATTTACCATTTGCGTAGAGTTGAGCTTTTCTCGAAACAAAAACCTTGTGACATAATTATTCAGATATAATCTCTAAGAAATCTTCTGCATACAAAAAAAAAGGCTTTGGTACTTTTTATTTCAAAATCCACTCATGCATAATAAAGAAAATGTTCTTCCTCTGAGGAGGTTTTTTCATGAATAGTTTAGGAAAAGGAACACTCAGGTGGATTTATTTAATAATTGATAGTGGAAATAGAGTCCTAATGAAATTTCCATCTTCCTGAAACATGAACTCTTTATTACTTTTTATTATTACCTAACACTGATGTGTGCAGTTACCTGACATAGCCCAGCTGAAACTTCTATTAGCAATATAAATTATCTGCATTGGGAGTTTTTTCAAGTCCTAATCTATCTCTGTTAATCTCAAATAAAACCACATGAGCAGTGGTGAAGAGAAAATTATGAAGCTAGAAACATTTGTTCTTGTTCAATACTTTATAAATTAAATGAATATTTGCTTTTCAGTTTCAGAGACTGATACTATTAATGGTAATATTTCATTGAAACAGATTATGTATTTTTGTGGATATTGTGTGGAGTCATCTAAATTTTAAACCATTTCCTTGAAAGTGTTTAAATTTACACTTTTATTAAAACTTTCCAAAAATAATCATTTGTAGAATTATAATATTTGGAAAGGGTTCTCAAATATTAGAGCCATTCCCATTCCAATACTTGTTTATTTTGTAAATCTGATGATACTCAAGCCCAGAAAGAAATGAACTTCAATTGCCTAATGTTCTAGAATTGCCAAATCAGAGACTATAAAAATAAAGTGTCCTTAGAAGCCCATAATCTCGATGAAGTAACAACCTCCATGATAGACAAGTAAAATCATCTGTCATTTGCTGGAACTCTGCCAAGGACAGGGAACTCCGAACTGCCCCTAAATTGCGCACTCCATTTTTGAACAATGCTATTTTTAACTTTTATTTATTGGCCCCTATTCTGCTCTCTGAAATCACACTAATTCTTTTGTGTGTGTTTTTCTACAACTGTCTTTCAATTCTGACTGCAGCACCAGTGAAATCTCTTCAGTGGAAATCTCTCCTGCCCATTCTTAATACTTTTTCCCAGTCTTCATATGAACTTTCCTTCAAACTTTAAATCTTCTGCTGTTTCTTTCTTTGAGGATTTTATTCTATTAAATTCCTTTCAAAAGTGTGATATCAAGAATAGAAGACTATAATAACTTGATTTTGAACTTATTGGATACAATACAGTTCATTGTGGACGCTAAAATTTATATAATCACAATTATATGAATTATATAATATAACAATATTGTGATACTATAATTACTTTTAGTGTTATTTTATTTGTAGCATTTCTTTAAAGCTGATTTTAGATACCCTAAAGTCTTGTCACTAATGATACTATTCACATTATAAGCACATTTTATAAAATTCATTTATTTTATTTTTTGGGGGGTGGTTGAAACATTTGCAATGAGCTAGAAAGGATAAATTTAGAAACAGTAAGCAATTAATGCCATTAAGGATTGCAGTACTTTAATATAATTGAAATCACTCTATAGCAATGAATAAAGTAGCAATTATACAATTTCCTCAGTCCAGGAAAACAGAGCCTTTGTAAGCGCCAGATTATTGAAGATTCCTTCCTAACAAGTAAGTCAGACATCAGCTGGAGACATCTTGAAGCATGTTAAACATTCGGTGCCATTATGTGGAAACACTGCTGCTGTGAGGAAACCATACATTTCTAAAGAAGATGCCAATACTTATTAGCATGTTACTTACAAATGATTACTCTTTCTTCATTAAGGAATGATGAATAAATAAAATTAATTGAGTGCTTACTTTAGGCCAGTCACTGTGCTAAGTCCTCTTCATGTATTGTCTCTTCTATTTCTTAAAATGTCTTAAATTATATAACAACATTAAACCCATTTAAAGATGATGAAAAATAAAGTTTATAGAAAATAATTTGCAATAATTCTAGCTGGTGATAAAGACAGGACTTGAACCAGGTATATCTGACACTCAAACTCTTAACTACTTTGTATCATTCATTCATTACTTAGTTAATTAAAACAAATTTGTCCACTAGTATTAACAAGGCTCAAAACATGTAACTGGTAAGTGATGGGTCTTACATGCAAGAATTCTGAACTTCTGACCCGAAGACCAATGGCTCTTTTGTGCTGCTGTGGCCAAGTTGAGACCCCAGAGTTCTAAACTACATATCACATTTAGCTCTATTTGGACTTCATATTTTGGAATTCAGAGCAACCAACATATAATTTGGGCTTTATTTCTCCCCCTATGACTTAGGCTAAAGAGCACAGTTTCCCATTGCAGTGTTTCTAATGGCAGAGAATAGTGAAAATGTGTCTTTGTAATGTAATTGGAAAAGTCCCTTTCACAAGCTATACATTTTTTGGAAGTTCTGTTTCCAAGTTAAAAATTAATGCAAATTTTATATCTTACTACATAATATATAATTGTTTTATTTCTATGTGTTTTTAAATCCAGTTTCTTAAGCAAATGGAAGCCTATTTCAAACTGAGAAATAGCATGTGGTTTTTTATGCCCTGGTTACTGCCATGTAATCATAAGATGTGCATATCTCAGTTTGAGAAAAAAGGTGGTAAGAAGTTCATTCAAAATTTATTAATTCATTTATTTAAAAATATTTGTCAAGTACCCCCTCTATGCAAAGATAATACAGACAGGATATGGAGAGAAATAATACATACTATCTGTCCAAGAAAATCATAACAAGGGAGACAGCCTACCAAATAATTCTAACATTTACCAACCCTCTATTACTGAATACTGTTACAGTAAGTCTTACAGTTGTTAATAAAATATTAACACATTCTTTTTATCTAGCTTTGTTTCAAAAACTGTGGGCCATTTCCAGGCAGTGAATAAGTACTAATGCCACAGAGGTAAAATGCCATTCCTCACTTGTTCTCTGACTTAGGTTCTCTCTGGGTGTCTGTTTTGACTGTATCTCCTATAAGCATCTTTATATAGGAGGGTAGATGTCTGAGACAGCAGGTTAAATAGAACTTTTGCATTACAGCATTTCATATATTTATTCAATGTTTTCAATGTCGTTTGGTTGTGACATTATTTTCCATATATCTTTCCATCATAATTATAATTCACTGATTATTAACACCCAATACTTCTAATTGATCAATACTAAGGAGTCCCACTGTTATACTGAACTAGCTTACTCCTTTTTTAGTGGTCTCATCTATTTTCATCATCCTATCATGAAATGTCAAGGTCATCGCCTATTTTGGATTGCTTCCAATATATTGTTAGGATTCTTTATGTGGTTTCTCAAAGTTCTTTTAAATAGTTCAGCTATTTTTACTCCTTTAAAACCATTACATTTATAATGTATATAGTCTCAAAAGCTCAAAAAAGCATTAAATAACCACTCATAAACACAAAGTTTTTATAATTTTATATATTATTACACTAAAAGTATATAAAACATATTAATAACATGTATTGAATTCCTGACCTAGTTTTAGTAATACTATATAAATAAATGTCAAAAATACATGGAGATTTTATAAACAGCAACCCTAACATGTCACTTAATAATAACATTTATAAATCAATATTTATGATATTGAAGTGGTTGCTGTATGTTTCATTGTTAACTGGCAAAGATGGCATCTGAAAACCATACCAGCCAAAACCTGGAAAAACATGATTGATCATTTTACACGTAGAGAAAAGCAAGGCAATGTGAAATAGCTGCTTGATAAAGTTATAAGCAACTTCTTAAAGAGGCTTATAAGATTATTTTTCCTCATTTGAAAGAACTTATGTAGGTTTAATGGAGAAGGTAGCAAGCATTTTAACTGAACCTAAAGTAGAGGTGAGTAAACTTTTCCTGTGAAGGGTCCTCTTTAAAGCTCTGTGGACCAAGAGGAAAAAATGGAGGATATTATGTGGTAATAATTTCAAAAGCAATTTTTAATGCAATTTTTAGTTTGTGGACTAGACAAAAAGAGGAAGGAAGGAAGGAGGGAAGGAAGGAAGGAAGGAAGGAAGGAAGGAAGGAAGGAAGGAAGGAAGGAAGGAAGGAAGGGAGGGAGGGAGGGAGGGAGGGAGGGAGGGAGGGAGGGAAGTAGGGAGGGAAGTAGAGGGAGGAAAGTACAGGGAGGGAGGAAGAAGGAAAGAAAAGAAGAAAGGTGGGTGAAAGACCACATTTGGCTTCAGGCAAGCTTTTTGGCCCCTGACTTAAAGTATGCCTGAGATTTAAAATCGTAAATTAGAGGGAAAGAATGTTCTGGCCTGAGAAAAAACAAAAACAAAAGCAAAAGCACAGAGATGTGTTTTCTTTAAATGTGAACAGAGAGATAAGAAAGTATCAATAAAGCTGCAAATGTATTAGAGACTAGATCATGGAGGACTTAACATAATATGTTTAAGTTTAGTTTATGGGAAAACTGTAAGTTTATAATAGGTAATTTATTAGTAGAATTTATTGAATACTTAGGATGCATCAAGTAGACACTGTCTGGAGTTTGACTCCAAACTTTATATTCTAACCTCTAAGATATGCTCAATATGAACTCCCTGATTTAGCACTTGTTGCTTCAATGCCTGCTACAAACTAACTAAGAACATGACAATACATATTAACACAGTTCTCATTCATCAGTTGTTTATTGCCTTATATACCATAAACCATGAAAAATGATATCAATACAAAGAATTTGTACATTAAAGCAACAAAATTTAGAAATGAACCATCACAGATATACAAAGAAAATAATCATACTATGAAAGCCTCATATGTAATAATAGTTACAGTGTTTTACTATATACATTATGTATAACTATCCCTCAAAAAAAAACCACTCAAATACTCACACATACAAATACATACATGCTTGTCAGAGTCCCAGTTGAAAAGGGAGTTTGCTAAGGAGACTGGAACTAAGCCAAGAAGCTGCAGTTCTACCAGCAGCTTGGGCCAGGACTTCCTTAAGTAATTCACATGGTACCATGTGACATCAGGTAGATACACAGACTAAGATTCTTCATTTTTACTTGGGACCAGGAGCCTCTTGCCTCTGAGAAGTCACGATGAAAGTCCCTCTGTATTTATTCATGTGTGTTTTGCTCTACTCATTGAGTTGACAAAACTAATCCTTGTCCACCTGGATCACACTAATGGCGTATCTTTTTATTAAACCCCTAGAAGCTTCATGGTGTTTAGAAACCACTCATTTATGTCTTTTTAGAATTAAATGTGCTCATTATCCTTGGAAAAATAAATGATTAATATGAGTTGAAAGGTCAAATTCTCTTATTGGTGTCAATATAAAAACTTTCCCTGAAAATATACATTCTCTTGGAGTTACCAGAAACTCTTAATGTGAACTTATTTAGTAAAGAGGACAGAGAACTGGAAGCACCCAATACTGTTGCACATTCTAACCATCTTCAATGCATAATGAAAATTTACAAATTGACTTATACATTTTATAAGAGAAGTCCCTATCTAGGAGATAAAGTGTGTTTTCTAAGGTTTCACCCACCTGAAAACATCAATGTCCTCTTTAAGTTTCTTAGTCATAGATATGAATAGAGTATAACTAGTATAACACATGCTCATTAAAACTGCCCTGTTCCATGGGGAAATTAAAAATAATACAGATTATTAAGACACTTCAATAACCATAACTCAATAAAGCAAAGGCAATACATAGTAATACTGTAGGGATTCTTGTTAAAATAAATTTCTCAGACATAGATTGGTTTTGCTAAAACATAGCAGAAAACTTCTACTATTGTAGAGGCCACACATGAAATATGAGTAGGCAAACTGGTAATAATTTTTAGAAATTAGTGTGTTAACACCTCAAAATTATATACAAGGTTTTTCCAGAAGGTATCCAGCCATGTAATATGAAAAATAGAGACCTTCATTGAAGAATATACAAGATACAAGAAACATTGTACATAGGCAATGATGCCTCAGTCCCCTTCAAATCAGGCACCTTGGGACATCACATAGTTGTCCCAATCACCATCAGTTACCCTGTCATATTTTCCTGAATCTCACTGACAGTCTGAAGTCTCTCCCCTTTCAAAGGTGATTTTAGTTTTGGGAAAAGCCAGAAGTCACAAGGCACCAAGTCCAGGCTATAGTGGAGCTGAGTCACCTGGGTGATTTCATGTTTTGCCAAAAAGCCATGGATAAGACGTAATGCATGATCAGGCTCATTATTGTGATGAAACTGCCAATTACCAGTTGCCTATAGCTGCACCCTTCTGAATCATCAGAGCAGTTTCCACAGAGGAATGTTCAAGCTTAAGACAAAATTTGATACAGATTCATTGCTCTACTCGCTCAGTCATTTTGAATGTGATGGCCACACAGTACACATGCTCACTCAGTGGCATCTACCTTCCCACTGATTAGTACAGTTCAGTAATCATTGTTCACACATGCACATTCCAGTGTACTCTCCTTGGCTGCCAGGTTACATCAATGTCACGCAAATTGTTGCTATATTAACAATGGCTGGACATTTTCTGGACAGACCTCATATATTAACTGATTTATACATATAAGATTATTATTTTTCTTATAAGCCCTCAGTAGCTAATGTAGGAGCTCTTAGCCTGAATGCCAAGGGAATAGGCTTAAACAAGATGGAGTTAGAGAGACCTAGACTTTCACTCTGTTACTTAACTAAGGTGAAAAAATATTTTCTGGGGCATTCTTTTTGCAGTTTCTGCTAAATTGTTGAATATGATGTAAAACAAAATCAATAGTCTGAATGACCACTGGTTAAAGATACTCTGAGCCAGCTGGCTGCCCTGTTTGATACAATAAATTTGGAAGGTAAGCTGGTTTAGCATTATTTGATAAAGATCACCATGAAAACACTGGGAGGGCAGTTCTTAGAGTTATTAAAATATTTCAAATGAAAAAGTCCATTAGCTCAAGGGTTTCTCTTAGTAATAGCTAGGGCTGTGCACAGTTTCAAGTTTTAATTGCATACATAATTTTTTCTCTCATTGCACTCCATAAATTATTTTTTAATTCTCAAACTATAATCATTCTTTCATCAAAACTTCCCCAAATGCTCATAATTTGAACACTATGTTTTGCCTTGTTAAATTGTTTCAGCATAACTGTAAACACATATTAAAATCTCTGGTTTGTTACTTATTGCTTTTCCATTTACTTAGTGCTACTCCAGCCTCTTGTTATTTATTTTCCATTTTACCACAATGGCAAGAAAATAGTTGCCTGCTGTTGTGAATTTTAAGTTAAGTCAATGTCACTGTAGTCCTAAAGCATATCTGTGGCTTCCAATGAACATGTGTAGATGGTGTAGTTGTTTCTGCTGCCATGTCTCTGGGAGTTATGAAAGTGTGACACAAATAAAAGAGGCATCCTGGCAGTAGAAGTGATCCTGCCCATATAATTAAAATATTGACAACAATGCACCACTTCATGAGCCCACATGCATGTTATACCTTTTCTTGTGAAAGCACAGTATATAGCTAGGTTGGAAATCTTTCAGGTAACTGCATAATTCAAAAATGTATGTTGTGTGCCTATTGTATATAAGACATTGCAAGGGTCATGATGGATACAGAGAAAGATTCAGAGACAAAGTTAACCATAAGGGCCTTATAATCAATTTGTTAAAAAAAAAAAGAAAAGAAAAAAACCTGTGCACTGCCTATGAGAGACCCACCTCAGACAAAAAGACCTACACAGACTAAAAGTGAAGGCACAGAAAAATTATGCTAAGCAAATGGAAAGGAAAAACAGATGGGATAGCGATACTTATATCAGACAAAGTAGACTTCAAAACAAAAGCCATAAAAAGAGACACTGAAGGACACTTCATAATACTCAGGGGGAGAATACATCAAGAAGTCATAAACATTGTAAACATATATGCAGCCAACATAGGAGCACCCAAATATATAAGGAAAATCTTGGAGGACTTCCAGAAAGACATAGACAGCAACACACTTATACTAGGGGAATTTAACACCCCACTGTCAAAAATGGATAACTCTTCTAGACAAAATATCAACAAAGATATTGAGGCATTGAACAATGCCCTAGATCGAATGAACTTAATTGATATATATAGCACCTTTCAGCCCAAAGCAAAATACACATTCTTTTCAAATGCATATAGAACAGCTTTAAAGATAGGCCACATAATGGGACACAAAACAAACCTCAACAAATTCAAGAAAATTGAAATCATATCAAGCATTTTCTCAGACCACAAGGGCCTGAAGCTAGAGACCAACCTCAAGGGAAAAATAAACATGCAAATTCATGGAGATTGAATAGCATGCTATTGAACAATGAATAGGTTAATAATAAGATTATGGAAGAAATCAAAACATTTGTGTAAACAAATGAAGATAAGCACATAAGAGTCCAAAACTTACAGGACACAGCAAAGGTATTCCTGAGAAGGAATTTGATAGTGATACAGGCCTACCTAAAAAAAGTAGAAATGTTCCAAATAAACAACCTAACCCTACATCTACAAGAACTTCAGGAACAACAACAAATAAAGCCCAGACTGAGTAGAAGGAAAGAAATAACCAAGATCAGAGAAGAATTAAACAACATAGAGATTAAAAGAACAATCCAAAGATCAAAATACAGGAGTTGGTTCTTTGAAATGATTAAAGAAATCAACAAGCCTTTAAGCATCCTCATCAAGAAAAACAGAGGACCCAAATAAACAAAGTCAGAAATGAAAGAGATGAGATTACAACTGATACCACAGAAATACAAAGAATTGTAAGAAATCATTACAAACAACTATATGCCAAAAAATCTGAAATCCTAGTAAAATGGACAAATCTCTAGAAAAGTATAATCTCCCAAAACTGAATGAAGAAAAGGCAGAAAGCCTGAGCAGACTGATAACAGCTGATGAAATCAAAGCAGTAATCAAAAAACTCCTAACACACAAAAGCCCTGGACCAGATGGTTTCATAGGAGAATTTTATAAAACATTTAAGGGAGAGCTAATCCCTATCTTTCTCAGACTATTTCAAAACATCCAAGAAGAAGGAAGACTGCCAAACTCTTTTTATGAAGAGTTTGCCAATTCCAAAACCAGATAAAGACAAAACAAAGAAAGAAAACTACAGACCAATATCACTGATAAACACAAATGCTAAAATCCTCAACAAAATATTGACACACCACATCAAGCAATACATTAAAAAGATCATACACCATGACCTAGTGGGATTCATCCCAGAGATGCAGAGATTCATCCCAGAGATTGCATGGTACAATATATGCAAATCAGTAAATGTAAAACATCACATAAACAAAAGCAAAGATAACAATCACATGATCATATCAGTAGATGTGCAAGGTACAGCACCCATTTATGATAAAAGCCCTCACCAAAGTGGGAGTAGAGAGAACATACCTCAACATAATAAAGGCCATATATGAGAGACCTACAGCTAACATCATACTCAATGGGCAAAAACTAAAAGCTTTCCCACCAAGATCAGGAACAAGACAAGGATGTCCACTTACACCACTTCTATTCAACATAGTATTAGAAGTCCCAGGCACAGTGACCACACAAGAAAAAGAAATAAAACGCATCCAAATTGGAAAGGAGGAAGTAAAACTCTCAACTGTTTGTAGATGACATGATAGTTACATAGAAAATTCTATGGACTCCACCAAAAAACTACTTGACCTAATAAGTGAATTTGGCAAAACAGCAGGATTCAAAGTCAATATTCAGAAATCGAAGGCATTTTTATACACCAACAATGAAATATCAGAAACAGAATCAGGAAAAAAAATCCCATTTGCTAAAGCAACAAGAAAAATAAAGTACCTAAGAATAAACTTAACCAAGGACGTAAAAGACCTATACTCAGAAACTACACAACACTGGTGAAAGAAATTGAGGAAGACACAAATAAATGGAAGCATATACCACGTTCATGGATTAGAAAATAAACATCATCAAAATGTCCATACTACCCAAAGCAATATTTAGATTCAACCCAATCCTTATTAAAATGCCAATGATATATTTCACAGATATAGAACAAACATTTCAAAATTGTATATGGACCATAAATGACCCCAAATAGCTGTAGCAAATTTGAGAAAGAAAAACAAAGTAGGAGGGATGACAATACGTGATACCAAACTGTATTACAAGGCCACTGTAATCAAAGCAGTATAATACTGGCATAGGAACAGATACACATATCAATGGAACAAGACAGAGGAGAGGACCCGGAATAAAACCCAAGTCTCTGTGGTCAATTAATATTCAACAAAGTGGGCAGAAGCATAAAATGGAGTAAAAATAGCCTCTTCAACAAATGGTGTTGGATGCCCTGGCTGGTGTGGCTCAGTGGATTGAGCACCAGCCTGTGAACAAATGGTGCTGGGAGACGTGGACAAGTACATGCAAAAAAAAATGAAACTCGATCACCAACTTACACCATATACAAAAAAAAATTCAAGATGGATAAAAGACTTAAATATAAATCACAACATCATAAAAGTCTTACAGGAGGACATAGGCAGGAAAATTTCAGATATTCCACACAGCAATATTTTCAATGATATGATCCCTTGAGCAAGGAACATAAAGGAAAGAATAAACAAATGGGACTTCATCCAATAAAAAACTTCTGCAAGGCTAAAGAAAACAGCAATAAAATGAAAAGGAAACCTACCGTATGTGAAAATATATTTGCCAGTAATACCTCATACAAGGTTCTGGTCTCCAAAATACATAAAGAACTCACACAACTCCACTCTAAGAAGACAAACAACCCAATTAAAAAATGGACAAAGGACCTGAACAGACACTTCTCCAAGGAGGACATAGAGAGGGACCAGGGACATATGAAAGGATGCTCAACACCACTAGCCATCAGAGAAATGCAAATTAAAATCACAATGAGATACCACTTCACACCAGTCAGAGTGGCCAACATAAACAAATCAACAAACAACAAGTATTGGAGAGGTTGTGGAGAAAAGGGAACCCTAGTGCACTCTTGGTGTGAATGCAGACTGGTGCAGCCACTGTGGAAAACAGTATGAAATTTCCTCAGGAAACTAAAATGTAACTACCTTTTGACCCAGCAATTCCAATGCTGGGATTATACCCTAAGAATCCTGAAACACCGATTCAAAAGAACCTATGCACCCCAATGTTCATATCAGCACAATTTACAATCGCAAAGTACTAGAAGCCACCTAAGTGCTCACTGGTAAATGAATGGATCAAAAAACTATGTTATATTTCCACAATCAAATACTATGCAGCAGAAAGAAAAAAGGAGTTCCTACCTTTTGCGACAGGGTAGATGGAACTGGAGAGCATTATGCTAAGTGAAATAAGCCAGGTGGTGAAAAATCAATACCATGTGATCTCACCTATAAGTGAAACCTAATCAACAAAATGAACAAGCAAGCAAAATATAACCAGAGACAATGAAATAAAGAACAAACTGACAGTAACCAGAGGATAGGGAAGAGAGGAATAATGAGGGAAAATAGAGGGAAGGGCTATCCAGAAACATATATAAAGGACATATGGACAAAGCCAAAGGGGCTAGGATGGAGGGTGGGAGGTAGGGATGGGTGGGGCGCGGGGCACTGTGGAGTGTAAATGGAGACAACTATGCTTGAACAACAATAAAAAAATAAAGAAAGAAAAAACTTAAAGTACAAAAAGCATATACAAATGAATATTAAATAGTATATAAAGCAAGTGATGAAATAATGCAAAGGTATTGTGCTCCAGCTCAGTGCCTTATATATGGAATAATCAATATACATTCATTATTGTGATTAATATACTAGTTGAGTAGTACATAGAAATGAGTGCTTTTAGAGTCTAGACAAGAGCCCTCACTGTTGAGTATTCAGGAAACTTGAACAGGTTTGTTAAGGTAAGGATCAATAGGGTTTGAGACAGTGAACTTAATCAAGACACACCCCCCATATTTAATACTTACCTGTTGAAACTTATTGGGTTCAGGAGGCTGTAGCTTCACTCTAAGGATGTACTCTGCATGGCCTCATTGTCCTTGCTTCTGAGCAAATAAAAGAAAATGACTGCTTGGGCTTCATTGAAACTAAAATGGTAAAAAAAATGTTTAAGATTTTCTAATTATGAAACTTATTTAGATGTTGCAGACTCTCTGAAATTTTTCTCTGTCGTATCTTAAAATTGTGCTTTATTATTCTGAAATATAAGAAATAACACGGAGATTCCATGTGCCCTTCACTTAATTTCCCCCAGTGGTAACATCTTGTAAAACTGCAATATAGCAAACAGGATATTATCATTGACGAGTCAATATGGAAAGCATTTCCATGACAAGTAGGATTTCTTAGGTTGCCCTTATGATTACTATTGCTTCTGTCTTGTCCCAACACCTTCCTTAACCTCTGACAACCTCTAATATCATCTCTGTTTCTGTAATTCTGTCATTTCTAAAATGTTCTATAAATAGAATAATACAATATGTACCCTTTGGTATTAGTTGTTTTTTTCTCCCACTCAGCATAGTTCCTGGACATTTATCCCTATTTTGTATGTATTGATAGGTGCTTTTATTGCTGACTAATATTCCGATGCATGGATGTATTGCAGTTTGTTCAACCATTCATCTACTGAAGAATATGTGTTATTTCTGGGATTTGGCTGTTATAAATAAAACTACTATAAAATTTCATGTACAAGATTTGTGTGAACATAAGTTTTCATTTCTCTGTGGTAAATTCCCAGGAATACAATTGCTTTATCACATGGTAGTTTCATGTATATGTGTTAAAAAACCACCAGACTGTTTCACAGGGTGGCTTTACCAGTTTACATTCTCACCCAGCAATGTGTGCATGATTCAGTTCCTCTAAATTCTCACGAGCTTTTTGTTTTCTCAGTATTTCTTATTTCAACCATTTCAGTAAATGTATAGTGAGAGTTTATTGTGGTTTTAACTTACATTTCCCTGAAAAAAAATCATTTTCATGATTTTTTTGCCATCAGTATAGCCTGTTAAGTAGAGTGAATGTTCATACCTTTTGTCTATTTTTAACTGAGCTCTTTGTTTCTTTTGCTGTTCATCTTTTTGAGTTATACAGTAGACACTAGTCCTTTGTTGGTTATGAGTTTTGTAAATATGTTCTGCCACTCTGCATCTTGCCTTTTTGTCAAAGATTTTTAGTTTTAAAGAAGTCCAAATTATCAATTTTTCTTTTGATGGGTCATGACTGTGGTGTCAAGTCTAAGAACTATTTGCCTAGTCTAGATCTTAAAGATTTTTCTCCTATGAAAAAAAATATAGCCTTATATTTTACATTTAAATGTCTGATACACTTTAAATTAATTTTTGTATAAAGTGTGAGGTTCAGGTCAAGTTTACTTGTTTCATTGGTAGGGTTTTTGCCTATGTACAGGATGTCCAATTACTTCATCTCCACTTGTTGAAAATACTACCTTTCCTCCACTGAATGGCTTCTGCAACTTTGTACAAATAAATAGGGCGTATTTGTGTGGGTCTGCTCCTGGGTTCCCTGTTCTGTTCTGTTGATTTGTTTATCTGCACCTCTCCTAATATCCCAGTAGCAATATAATAAGTCTCCAAATCATATAGACTGATGCCTCCCAATTCATTAATTTCAAAATTGTTTTCACTATTCTATTTCCTTGTTCTTTCATGTAAATTTTGAATGTTCTTATCGATATTTACTTTAAAAAACCCTGCTAAGATTTTGATAGGAATTATTTAAAACTGTATACAAATTTGGGGAGAATTGAATTCATTACTATTAAGTCTTTCAATCCATGAACATATAGGTCTCTTTATATATTTATAAATAGTTACAAATTTGCATAAATATATCATTATAATTATAGTTATAAATCTTTGGTTTCTTTTATCAGCATGGTGTAGTTTCCAGCATACAACTACTGTACATGCTTTCTAGATTTACATTTACACTTAAGTATTTCATTTTGGAGTATGATGGAAATGGCATTGTATTTTAAATTTTTGTTCACTGTAAATATGGAAATATATAATTAATTTTATATGTTTAGCTTGTATTTTGTGACCGTAATGAATTCAGTTATTAGTTAAGAAGGTTTTTGGAAGATTCCTTGAGATTTTCTATGTAGACAATCATGTTATCTACTAACAGGGATAGTTTTATTTTTCCTTTCCCATCTGGATACATTTTATTTTATTTTCTTGCCTTATAAATGAGCTAGAATTTGTAGCATTATGCCAAATAAAAATTATATGAGTGAACAGTTTTGCCTTTTCCTATCTTAGAAGGAAATTATTCAGTCTTTAACACTCTCTGATATTTAAATCTTAGTATTATCGCTTTTATTTTTGTTTTTAATGTCTGTTTGTTTTCCTTACAGATAAAGTAGAGGATTTTGAAATGTAGTATTTGTATTCATGGGCTTTGAGTTTGCTCAGGACTGGGTGTGATTTAATCCTCTGTTCCTTCCCAATAAATAGTGTTACCTTGGGCAAGCTTTAGAACCCATCTAAGCCTCACTTTATTCAGCTGTAAAAGGTGCATTGCATCTAGTCACTACATAAATTTAAAGTCAATATTTATAAAACTTTTTTCTTTTTATTTAATTTATTGGAGCAACATTGGTTAACAAATTTAAGCAGATTTCCAGTGCACAATTCCATAGCACATCATCTTTACACTGTATTGAATTCTCCTTCATAATAAAAGTATTTGCCTATCTTACAGAGTTATGAGAACTGAATGACATAAGACTGACAAAATACTTAGCACATGGTAAGAATTTCAATTTTAGCTATTTCACTGTTACTATTAGACTACAAGTATCAAATGAAAAACTGAATGAATAATATAGTTAGATCAGTGATTCTCAATGGGCATGAGGAGAATAATATTATCCCCACCCCAAGGAGCATTTAGAAATGTCTGAGGACATTTTCAGTTGCTGCAATTGGGGGTGGGGGGGCAGATGCTACTGGTATCTACCAACAGAGGTCAAGGATGCTGTTAAACATCCTACAATGCACAGAATATCCCCCATAATAAATAATTGTCTGCCCCAAAATGTTAATATAGCTATGGTTGAGAAAACCTGAATTAGATGGATAATAGATGTACTCTATATGTTGGAATATATAAAAAATACCTTACAGTTTACTAGTGAATCCTTTCTTCTCTTTAATCTTGGCCTAAACCCACCTTTTCCAGGATTCCTTCCAAATTGGCCCATCCAAATTCAGAACTTCCCTTAGCCTGGCATCCTTTAAATAATATATAATTTATACTTTTGGATTGTGACTTGGTTGCCACAGAAAGTGAATGTTTATATTCTGAGACTGCATATTCTTTGGGAATAACTCTACTTTTTTAGTACACATTGCTGATAGTCATTAAATACATCAAATACATTTAATAACTCATCTTTGATTTGACTTTTTGGGGTCTTGAATTCTGGTTACTTTTAAAATACATGTTTTTCTTTATGCTTTTTTTTTAAACTCCTCACAGTTAATGATGTAACAACTTGTCTGCCAATAAGATTCAGTAATGGTGCTATAAAATTATTCTTCAAAATGCAGCTTCTCAGATGGGACTGACAAAAGATAATGTAAAGATAAGCACTAAGAAAGATGACACACAAGACCATTTTTTTAAATCTTAAAAAATCTTTTGGCTTACATGTAAACTTACATTAGTATTTAGGTCAAAGGGGCAATCAATTACAATCATTTCTTCTCCAAGATCAGGTAGGAATTATCACATCAGCTTTCTAACAAGTCAAATGGATTAAAGAATAAGGTTTAGATGTTTGTCAACATGTAACTATTTCATATTCTCTTCCACTAGTGTAAGATGATCCAAGGAATAGTCAACAAAGCAGATACTTACCTGATAAGCTACAAGGGCAATCAATCCCCCTACCCACAGGCTCTGCTTAAGGAGACAAGAAGACCACCCTACATAAGGAAAGAATTAAGTCCTAGAAAGAAAGGCCATAAATGTGAAATATTTCCAAATAAAAACATAAGAATGAGGTTCCTCCCAACCATTAATGTGGAAAATGACACTGTAGACTGTCAGACACCAGAACAGAAGACACAGAGGAAGTATATTCTAATGTAGACAAAATGATAGGGGTTGTGAGGAATAAAGATGAAAAAATGCCCCAATGTTGGATCCTCCTGATTGAGGTCTTAATTAATTGCCTACAACAGACCCCTCCTGTAAGACTCTAGAATTAAGAAGAGTGGAGGAGGGTAAGGAGGAAGGCAGCCAAGTAGTCCCAGATTAGGCAGAGGGATTCTATGGGGAAAGAGGAAGGGTTGAGAGTTGAATTAAAAAGAGCAAAGACAAGCTCTGTTACTCAGTAGGATGTATCAGGCTGGCCTATCAAAGCACAGTGCAAAACCTGGGCCTTTGGAAGAAAATAAAATTAGTAGGTAATCAAAGAATTGGTAGGCTAATCCAGTGGGATTTTTTGGTTGCATTCATTTCAATTGATACATTGCTATAATGTGTATGAAGAAAAAAATACTTAAGAAGCAACTGAACATGGTCAGCTTATTAAAAATTGCACTGTGTGATGTGACATAATGAATTTTCATTAGTTTTTTTTTTGTTTGGCATTAAAATACTGAAGCCCTAAATCATCCAGGCCTTGAAACGAGAAAAATGTTTATCTAGACAGTGAGGAAAAGGGAATGTGAGAAACCAGCCAAGGCTAATTTTGCATGGATTAAAAAACATGATGAGGGTCCAGCAACTAGCAGTGACCAGCAATCACATGACATTGGCTCTGGTTGACAACACTTGGCAAGGGCTGTAATGAATGTCCTATAAACAGAATGATTCAGGTAAAAGCTGGAAAACTTTCAATGAAAAATCTTTCCTCAGAGGAAGGTGAATGCATTGTGTACATTTAATCAGTTCTTCATTTCTCTCTTTGGCTAAGATTCTGATTTATCCCTTTGTGGATAAAGCTGATTTTAGCCTATCTTCAGGGAATAATGTCACCTCATAAAATATTCTTGTCAAATAGGAAAATGTACTAAATAATACTACTAAACATCAATTTGGAAATGAGATATTCTATGCATGGATTTCAAAATACCCAAAATCAAAGTAGGTGCAAAAAGGAAGCTCTAATGAAATGAACATGCCTCTTCCAGCAAAGCTGAAGTGGGCTTTTGTTGCACATTTTAAAGTGAAAAACAAATTATTTTCATTAATTGTGGGTAAACAAAGAGCCCACATAGGGGGAAATATTTGATAGCTTTTTATGGCAGCAAGATGTTTCTGAAAGCATTCCTGGCTTATGGATAAGGACTCATGGTGAAGTCGAGTTTCCTCTCAGATTGCAAGAGAGCAGCAGGGTTTTCCAGCATCTTCTCAAAAGTGAGAGACTTCAAATACATAATATGATAAAGAAACAGACTATTTTGCTGATAGTTATTTTATCAGTGGTTATTTCGTACAAAATGAAATGGGGAGAATTCTAGGTCAAGATTTTCTATTTTTTCATTAGGTAACAAAGAAAAAGAAGATGTAAATAGATCACTCTTGACAAAGTTATTATCTAAAAAGAATTAGTAGAAATTGTGATTCAGATGTACCTGTCAAGGCAGCATTTCTGACCCTGTGTGGGTGAGTGTAAAATCAGCACTAAGATTTGCAAAACTTTAAGGTCAAAAATAATGACTAAACTCATCATTTTAGGGCAATAGATAATTCAGGCACCCCACATCAACCTGGAATAGGCAATAACTATACATTTATGTAGGGAAAGAGACCATAAAAAGTAGAATGGACCTATTATATTATTATCCCCATGAATAGTAATTTCATTGTGTTTGTCTCCCACTGTATTTTGAAAAACTTAAGGAAAGAGATTGTATCTTCCCTGTTTTTGTAAACTAAAGTTCATGTCATGGCACATAGTGCATTTAAATATGCACTGAGGAAATGAAATTATAGAACAACCCCAGAATATGATCTCTGTGTCAGATGTGCTAAATCAACACTGTTGTATAGAGATTTCTGTGGTGGAAATTTTAGGCACTACCCACTTTGGTAGCTTCTAGCTGCATAGAGCTTTTAAGCACTTGAAATATAACCAGTGCAACTGAGGAACTGAATTATTAATGTTATTTGATTTTAAATAATTTAAATGTAAAATTAAGTAGCCACATGTTGGACAGTGTGGTGCTACATTTTGCAAAAGAGTGAAGGAAACAAAAGTTGTTAGATATGTAATCTGCTATTTTAATACTACTTGTCTATTATCTGTCCCCATCTCAATTTATGATCTTTCATCAAGTAACAAATCAAAAAAAAATTCATATATAAGGTTAGCTTAACCAGTCTTTTCCTTGTTGACTAGTAGTAACCAAATATCACTTAGCCATCTTTTAACTATCACCTCTGTGTGTAGAGCAGAGCACAATGGAAGACACTAAGCACATAGACCTGTTGGAATCCTAGGACTGTCAAGTATTTGCAGAGTATTTGTGGGGATGTTCCTTAAACTCTCTGCATTTAGGTTCCCTCATCAGTGAAATGAGGATTATGCCCTTGGATAGGTTGTTGGGGGATTAACGACATTACCCTTAATTCTTATGGCAACGCCTGATACATAAGAGCTAGTAAATGGCAGCTGTTACTACTATGGTTGTTGTTAAAGGTAAGAATGTGCTAAATGCTGTGAGGATATTGGAGGATTTAGTATAATCCCTGATATTTTGGAGAGATTTCTAAAAATCTTTCATTTATTCTACATAGATACCAATAATGTTTCTGTCCTTTCTCAATGTGTCATGAATCCTAGTCCTTGATATAAAGATTATAGGCAACTCTACAACACCCTGTATGCTTTTGAGTGATTCCTGTCCTACTTATATCTTCACACTCTTAGAACAGGCACAGGGTACTTAGTGCTTAAAAATGATTATTGAATTTAAATGATATAAAATAGTCTTCACTGTGGCTACTTAAACAAGTAATGCCCTTATAATACACAAAAACCAGCAATAGCTACAAATAGAAAATGCAATCAAATAGATAAATGCTTCATTAACTATAGTAATACCTCATACACAACTCTTTCATTGTACACACACAAGGTAAATAAGTAATCTAGACAAAATATCAATAAATGTGAAGGATCTATGGGAAAGAAATTATCAAACTATGTAAACTATCAAGCATATAAAGAGGGCTCAAGTTAATGAAAAAGCAAACCTTGTTTCTGGATGGGGAGATGAAATGCTGTAGAGAAGCATAGGACTTTTAAAAATCAATGGTTAGTAGAGAATTTTCAAGAAAGTTGTGTAAAACAAAAATAATAAGCTTACCCTATCAAGTACTAGAATAAATTTTAGAGCTGTGATAAGCAAATCCATATAATATAATAAATAGAGGAATAGACATATAATAAGTGGGATAAAACAGATGAATTCAAAATAGCCTCCAGTAAAAATAAGAGTTTAATGTAATAACCAAGTTATGTATGTGTGTGGGGGGAAAAAACTGGTTTAGCATCTCACCTCATCCTATATGCCAGTTACTAAAAAGTACTTTATTATAATAAATTCTAGATGGATTAATGGATTGTATGAAATGACACCAAGAAACAAGAAAATCTTGTTTGTCTGTTGTGAGGAAGGTATACTGAACATCATAGAAGATAAATCCCATAGATAACAATATTTATATGCCTATAGACTCAACTTTTTACCATCATAAATGTATAAACACATTAAATTATAAACCAAAAACTGTGAAAAAAACAATTTTATAAACACAATCAAAGGGAAGTTCATAGAATGTTGCAGTTACGAATTCTTCAACTAAAGTTCTTGGCTTAAATGCTGACAGGATGATATATAACTTTTCAACCATAGGCTAATTATTTCACTCTAGTGTTTTTTCTTCAAAATAAAAATTTGTATTACTATACCTCATAGGGATAACATGACAAATACATATGTATAAAACTAGGTGAATGACCTAAAACATAGCAAAATGTTCAATAAATGTTAACTTAAAAATAAAGAATCAATATTCTTATTATATAGTTGTACATACTATGAATATTAATATTTGTCTCATATAAATGTTTCAAATAATTTTTGTTTTTTAAAGATATTATTTATTTATTTTTAGAGAGAGGGGAAAGAAGAGAGAGAGTGAGAGAAACATCAATGTGTGGTTGCTTCTCACATATGCCCAACTGAGGATCTAGCCCACAACCCAGGCACATGCCCTGACTGGGACCCAGCAAAACCCTTTGGTTTGCAGGCCGGCCTTCAGTCCACTGAGTCACAGCAGCCAGGGCTCAAATAATTTTTCAAGATCATTACTTGCTATGACTTTTATTTTTCCTATCTTTTGCAAAAAACATTATTTTTATTTAGTGAAATCCATTAGATTCTTCCTTCATGACTCTGGGGTAGAGGACTTGACAAATTTTCAGGCATCGAATAACAAAAACAGGGAGGGGAAGACAAACACATATTTATGCCAGTCTGAGTTACTGGAGGATTTAATACGTGTACTGCATGGCAATCCCTGTTATAATCAGCACCGATAAGGGAACAACGTGGCTTACCAGCAGCAGCTCTGCCCACAGCTTGCCGAAGGCTCTGTGAAGCCCTCCATCAGTCCACACGGTCTTCATCATTGTTTGTTCAGTTAATGAGGCTTTCCCCCTCGAAGCAAAGATCTCCTTAACTCTAAATCCTGTTTGTGCAAAAAAAAAAAAAAAAGGGGAAGTAAACTCATATAGTGATTATTCCTTATGGATGCCATGACTTAATTCCTATCTCAGTATTTAACTATCTTTATTTTCTGATTTAAAATAGAAAAAAAAAGAGGAAGAGTGTGGAAAGGGGCAATAGAAATTACACTGTGATGATATAAAGACTTTAAATTCTTGTCAGAGTTAAAACCCATCTTAAAAGTCAACTGATGGTTCAAAGGAAATAACTACATGGAATCTGATCAAGACATGTATGGGATGAATCTTGTTATTACCCTCAACATTGCAGGATAACAAATCTCAGCACAGTTAGGGTTCGTGCTTGTTTGGTATGTTCTGTCAGGCATAGGTCGAAACAAGTCTGAAAAAATGGGTTTTCTCCATGCCCCCATGACAAAGAAAGTAGGTCCCTGGTTTGATGGAAAAAGCGGCTCCTCTTCCTAAGTAGTGTCTGCAGCTCACAGCTGAGTTCAGCAGTGGAATTGAGCAAAGAACTGGGGAGATAAAGGCAGTTAGAGTCTGGTCACTTGGGTATTGGGTTTGCCTTGTGCACCAGTTCTTTCCATAGCCTGGCCAGCTCCCTTCTCTGCTGTTCTCCCTCCTGCTGCCTGGCCTCCTACAACTGTTGCCTTCACTGGGCTCCTTGAAGCAAGTTGCTTCTTTCTGCTGTTTCCGTACATCCTCTGGCTGGTGCTTCTAAGTCTGTGCCTTCATAGTAACTTTTTGTCTGTTTTCAAGCAGAAAGGCTAAATCTGGGTTGCATTGTTCACCTTCTCTGGCAGGTTAATGGTGTTAAAATGAGTCAAAGGTAGTGTCTTGAATTTGGGCACCTCCTCTTTCTCTAGGGTTTTTATTTTCTTCATCTATAACTGGCATTCTTTGTCTTGAAAATCAACAGAGAAAGGGCATATTTCTACAGTTTTTGCCTCTGGGATATGGGGTTTAAAAGACACCCCATAATATGGCAGAGGTTGAGCTTTTACCATTACTGGCTCTTCTTCCTCATCGTGGGTGGGCATTTGGATTCTGTTCTTTAATGCAAAAGCCAGTGACTTGTGGACAGTGATTGGAAGTACTTTCTTTTCAGAAACACCCACAACATCTTCCAAGATGTTAGTCAGGCAAGGTCTGGAATGAAATTCAAATTGTTCATCATCTGATTTATTCTCTTTTTTTTTCTTCATTGATTTTATTTTTTATTGTTTGTGGTTTCTTCTTTTGACTCATATTTGTGGATTCTTTTCTCAGGCAGTTTATTGGGCGAGATGGGCACCCCTTCAAGAATTCAGAGATTAAGTTTCTATGCTCTGAATTTATATTGTTGAAGTTTCTTCAGCTCTTCAGCCTTTTAATCTGCTGAGGTCACTTTCACAGATTACAGGCCTTGTGCACTGTGCAGTTTGCAGCACAGGATTCTGTGGGTCCCTGGAAATCTTGGCCACAGCAGACTGGGATGGTCACAGAGTAATATCACCCTTTGTGCTCTGCAAGTGATGTATGTTAGGTGTTCATTTACAGAAGGCTTTGACCGGCTTTGCAAAAGGCATATATGGAAAAGCTGTTTCACCAAATGTTATTTTCTTTCCTTGACACAGGTTGAAAGGCTTTATAATGATGCATCCCTTAGTTCAATCGGATGGGAGATGGAGGATGCTTTCACAGTTCAGGTGTAAAGTTCATTACCTTATATCCCTCTTGGTTCTTAGGATGTTTGATTTTCTCATCTATGTGGAAGTGAAAGTTAACTGATTTGGTTATTTGGCTCACTGAATTCTTCACAGGTTGTCCTGCTCCTGCAAGAGTGAGTTTCTTGAATTCTTCATTCTTTTCCTTCATCTCCATCACCCCCTGCTGCATTTTCATGCTTTTTTCCAACTCTTGCTCCTCAGTACTCCCTAAAATCTTCCACCTTACAGGTAGAATATGTCTGTCCTTGGCTTTCTTATTCTTTCCAGAAGTATCTTGATGAGCAGTACCATCTACTTCTTCTTCTGGTTTCTTTTTATTGTTAGAAAATTTCATTCGTTGAAGGAAAGAATTTCACTTGTAATTACAAAGTAGCACATCTCTTGGCTTCCATCTTTACATGGTGTTTTTCTTTCTGTGCCAAATCCTTTCAAGCAGAGAGTCTAACAGATCTTCTGTGAGGCTGGGATGGAGTATTTCTTGGGGCGGTTCCCTTGACTTCTAGGGAAGAACAAGCATTTAAGGGACTGGACGGTGGCACCAGATTTTCTTTTTCTGACTCTTTTTAATAAGAGTTGTCAAGGGTCTCAAAATATGGCAGTACCTTGCTGAGGATTTACCTTTCTCAAAGGAGCTTTTTCCTGAAAAAGCCCCATCCCATGCTTCCAGGAAACTTATTCTCCAATTGGCCGTCTCTTCAAACCAAGAGTCTATGCTTAGGGTATCTTCCTTCTCATTCAAAGATACAAAATTGATGAAGTCCATGGGAGCATCATAAGAATAAGGCTTTAACCTTATTGTGACATTGTCCCCACCTGTGGTTTAATCTGTAAGTCCAATCAAAGTTACAATATACTTTCACATCCCTTCTGAAGTCTCAAAGTTTAGCAGAACCACCATGGCATTCATTCTGTACTGTTGAAAATTTGAACTCAGGCTCTCCAGTCCTAATATTTTGATTTTATATAGATAATCTAATTTTATTTCTTTTTGAATAATTAACTGATTGTCACAACGCTATTTCTTGAGTAGTCTATTCTTTCCAAAAAGTGTTAAATGCCATTTTTTCAAGCTATATTAATATGTATTCATATGTATTTTTCTGGACTCTGTAGTGTTGAGTTTGATTGAAATTATTTTAGATTTATAGAATAATTTGAGAAAACTGACTTCCTAAAAAACTGAGTTTTTAAATTTGGAGACAATACATTTCTCTAATTATTGAGTTATTTTTAGTATCATGCATTCCATAAACTCGGAGTTTTCCTCAGATAGTCGTCATACACTTTTTTTTTCAATTTGTTATCAAGAATTTTTGTTGTGTTATCCTTGTTGGTATCACAAATTATATTCTTTTACCATTATATTTTCTAATTGGTATTTCTGCTTTATTTTAAAAAACTATTGAGCTTGAGGAACTTACTATCTTGCTGAGTAATTTTTTTACTTCCAATAATTTTCAGTTGAGTCACATGAATTTTCCTGTTAGATCACCTCATCACCCACAAGTCAGAGGGGCTTCTGGAGACATCTTGCTGCCATAAAAGCTATTAAGTATCCCCCCAGGTGAGTTCTCTCTTTACCCATGTTAGTAAGAGTAAATTTTATTTTTTCACTTTAAAAAGTACATAAAACAAATCTCACTTCAGCTTTGCTGGAAGATTCACATCCATTTCAAGAGCTTCCTTTTTGCACCTACTTTGATTTTGGGTATTTTAGAATCCATGCACCAAATGTCTTGTTTCCAAATTGATTTTAGTAACACTCATCCAACACATTTTCCTATTGTGTCAGTGGTGTAATGAAAACATAACCACATGGGATCACTCACCAGAGCTCATGCTCTGAGAATATTTTTCTCATCCAATAGCTCATTGGTGAGACAGGTGAGTCATCTAAAATTTGGAAACCCAGAGGAATAAGTGTGTACACATCCATGTATCTTAATGCTATAACACTGCTAATTTATCATTCTTTATTTTTATGCAGTTTGATGCTTTCAATTAAAACTGCAAAGACAGTTTACATATGAGACTTCCTTAAGTTGTAGAGTCAATAAGTCAGCCATTCTTTTTACTAATAATCTCTGAATAGATAGTATGCACAAGTCACTACTGCACTCTGGGGCTGCAAAGGAAAAAAGATACAGTTTTTTTCCTTTGCTCTCAAAGAATTTACTCACCAGAAAATTTAAGTATTTTCTATGTGAATCTATTTTGGCAATCAGGGTGGTGACATATGTCATGGCCAGATTATTCCTGAGTGCAAGCCAACCTCTAAGCCACCACAAGTCCCTTAGCAGGTTCCAAGTCAAAACCTTAGTTTTATTATACAAGGAAATATGAAAATAACTGGTAATCTCATATCCTTCCACTTTCATTTTATTAACAAATATGTAGCTATTCATTTTAAATAATTTCTAGAGACTACATCCCATAGTCTCCTCTGTCTTTTTTATTTTAGCTCCTACCTCTGCCTTTTATGATTAATTATGTCTTTTTGTTATAGCCTTTCTTTCCAATGTGAGCTCTTTAATGTGATCCCTAACCCTGCAGCTCTTTCTTCTACAATCCTGATGCATAACAGAATACTAGAAAGTTAAACAACCAAACCCTGTGGGGTGGAATAGAGCTTGAATATTCTCATGTTATTTGAATACTGGTTATCCAATTCTATTTTTTAAATCATGTAGTAACTCTACAGCATAAAAAAAGGAAATCTTGCTGCCTGGGCCCATTTTCTGCCTAAAGCAGCTACACCTCTAAAATTCTCTGTTCCCCACCAGTCTCTCTCCACCACTAGCTTCTACTTGCCTAAAGTGAGAAGATAATAAGAAACATTTGTCAAAGACTATCATATGGCAGGTAAAATTCTAAGTGTTTTATCTGCATACTCATTTAATCTTCGCAACGCTTTCATGAAGCAACACTCTTTTTTTTCTTCTTTTATAGATGAGCAAATGAATGAAACAAAACCAGGATTTGTACCCATGAAGTTAGATTTAAAAGTTACACATTTAAACACCAAGCTACTTAAAATTATCTGTAACTTGCATTGGTATAATGAAATGAATGATTATACAACTGACAATGAAATTAAAGAAGATTGGGAGAAAAGCTTTAAAAATTGGTAAAGGAGATGGCAGGGTCATCATATAGTTAATAAAAATGATGTAATTTCTTATTCTGAGAAAATGTGTATGATAGCAGTCTATAAAAATCACAAAAGACATAGTTAAGTAAGGACTTGTCTAATTAACTTTGGAATATTAGAATTTAAAGAAGACTCAGAAAATTTAGTGAAGTGAGGAAGTATAAATAAAGGGGGGCATTGCACAGTAGCCAACAGCAGCAGACTATTTTCTACATGGGGCATGTATAAGCATTATTGCTTCCAACTTTCCAAATGCAGAAGCAGATTTATAAAGATTAAGGGTACAAGTCTTCATTTCTCCAATCCTACATCCTTATTTCTAATCCTGTTTTCATTCTTCTCATAGACACCCTCATATTATTGAGCCAAAAGATAATGTTATTAGCTAACACATACATCGTGTAAACTAGGGCATTCACCTTCAAAGAATTTATAAATACTAGTTTATTTAATACTTATCACAGACTCATAAGTTAGTACTATCTCCATTTTAAAGGAAAATTAGGTACAGGGAGATTATATAATTTGTTTGTGATATGTGGAAGGAACTCAGTCCAGCAGAATCCTCCCATCCACCATGGATGGTATAAAAATCATCCTAACACAATCTTGCTGTTCTTGAGGGAAAGGGAATGGCAATTCCCTCTAGTGGAGAACACCCCAAGCCCCAAGCCCTTTTTCCAAATGGATTCTATTGGGAATGGTATATGTGGGTGTATACATGCATAGCTCATCAATCAATGTCAAAAGGCTATAGTCATACAAAAGCAGGTATTATCTATAGACAACAATTGAAGAAACACAGAGATCTGTCATAGGTAAGGGTCTGTTCATCATGCTGATGCCAGAGGGTCTTTAAGACACATTTCAAGAGATAAGGAGTTTACTCTGTATGCCTTGAACTTAAACATCCAGTTTATATCACCAGGGCTATACAAAACAAAGCAGAGCAAGCTTCAAAAGATACAATGTACATTTCAGGCCTGATTCACATGGGAACCCCCAGTGTTAGAGTTCAGTCATGCTTGCCACCTGTGTTTTTACTTGGTTTTCCAGGGAGACTTACTAGCCCCTTTCAGGGCTTGTTCTCGCAGGGCTACGGTCTCGGAAACCACACAGACTGGTCCCTAACAGTCATATGACTGACTTTAAACCCTACATGTCTAGCTCTGCAATCCAGGTTCTTAACCTCTAGACCAAACCACAGTGAGAGGAATTTTAACTAGATCGCTGTTTTTCAGTGTATGCTCATAATATTAATGGGCTACATATAAAAAGCAGTTCTATAGTCAAAGCAGTTTACTTTTGTCAACATATCAGATCATTTAATATGAAATTGTAAAATGAATCGTACTTGCATAAATTATCATAAAGTTTAAACTATATAACATTGTTAATAGTTGACAATTTTAGATTTACAAAAAAAGAGCAGAGACAGGTTATGGTATGCAGTATCTCTAAACAAATGTTTCGATGAAATATAAACATTTTAGAAAATCTTCATATAGAAGAGTTAGAGATCAATCTCATCTCTCACCCCATCTCCGATAAAGAATAAAATTGAAACCAAGAGAGGTACTAAAACTTCTTTCCTGTGTTAAGAGTAAACTAATTTGACTCCATTTGACATCGGCCAGCATAAAAAGACCTATTTGATGACATTTGCTATAGATTTGCAATAAAAGAATACCAATATAATTATGTTAGACCCAAAAAACCTTTCTGTCCTGTATATCCCATTGTGATCCAGTGGCCAATATCCCTCCCGTTGCCCTCACTGGCTCACATAAGCGGAGCCTGAATATCATCATGAGACTGGGTGGTACTGACCCACTTCTGATACTGCCTCCTGTGCAGGTTTAGATGGTGGAAGAGCTGGTTAGTGTCATCAGCAAAGCACATCTCCTCTGAGCAACTGACACAGAAGTGTTGTATATTTGATAACTATGCATAAGAATGGCAGTTAATTTCTTTAGGAGTTTAATTTAAACTTCTCTGCAGTTTCTAAATGTAAGTGAGAGAATGAATAGAACAGAATGTTCTCATTTTGCAGAAATAGAATAGCAAACTATATATCTAGAGAAATTAGACGGAATATTATTTTAAGAGTTTCACATGAGAAGTGGCAAGAGAAAAATACCCTTTAAGAGCAATTTTATCTTTTGGTATTTTGGTGACTTCTCTCATAAAAGAAATATTTGTGCTAGCATGTAACTAATGATACAGAGAATAATACAAACTGATTGCTTAACAAATGCAACCAAATGAACCACCTCTATTTTGCTAAAATAAAAGTTAATAGCTACTTTGTATACTGAACAACTTCTGATAAAAATTACACATAAAATTTCTGCATCTGGAGGAAATTTAACCAACTGATAATATTTAATCTTTCGGGTGTTATTCTATACATATAAAAACCAACACACAATAAGTAATGAATATGTACTTATTAAATTGATTTGAAGTCTGTTAATTAAATATATATGTAGATAATAACTCTATATGGTTTTATCTAGCCAGACAGTTAGTTGTGTGTAATCAGTTATCAAAACAAATGTATTAAAGCATGAATTGTTTTCAGAATCCCTAATGCCTATTAGGGATACATCTATTATGTATCCATAGGTTCCAGCCTTTCTCCCCTACTGTGAAACACATAGTTAGATAAGTTCATAAATGCCTAAGTGTGGCAGAGCCAAAAGAGCATTCTCAGTTGTGAGAGATGTCTGTTCTCTGGCTCTTCATTAGGTACAGGATTATTGTCAGTGGGAGCACATTGCTAGGGTCCTCCAGTGCCAAGCATCACCTGTTCACATGCTCTGACTTAAATGATGACCTTACCCAGGATTTGAAGCAGAGGAAAAACAAGAAATCACAAAATAAAATTACAGAATTGCCTCTGTGGAAGTTACAAGGTTAAAGTTTGGTGATTATCTTGAATATTTTGTGGGAATAACTAAAATTGTTTAACAATATACATACAAAAATATGTGTGAAATGGAAAAAACGGATAAGTTAGTTGGTGGAGGCATTTAGATGGCAGAGAAAGAGGTTTGGGTCATTGCTGGTTGGAGTGACCATATACCCCAATTGACTTGGGGGCATTCTGAATTCATGCTTTTTGTTCCAGGATAACATTCAATTTGAATAATACATTATACTGAGTCTTGGTATTAGGGATTTCCTGTATATTACTGAGCAAAGGAATTATGTGACAGAAGGTCTGTGACAGGAAGATTATTCTATGCTTTCTTGGCACCTAGTGCAAAGGGAGGCAGGAAAAATTGGGGAAGGTTTTCCCATTTATATACGCATGAGTTGACTCTTACTTCATGAATAGGACACACATCATGAGGAGGATCCATTAGACCTAGTAGAAGTGTAATTGACAGAATTCTAAAATGATTTAAAATAAATCATGGTGGATAAAGAATCTCAAAGTAGATGTAAGTTGTAAATCTAGAGAACTTGAGAAATGACATTGGCAATAACAAAGATGAAATATTAGTAGAAAAATATTTTTAAGAAAAACTAAGGAGCCCACTATCTAAAATATTTTTCAGGGTCAAAGGCAAGTCAAGGAATTTGCTTTATCTTATCATAATCAACAAGAGTTTAAAGAAACAGGAAATACACACTTGAAATTATCAGCATATAGGTGGTTTTGCACAAATGTTAAAATTTCTGGACCAAGCTGACTTTTAAACATGGGGTCCTACATCTCCACTAACAGTATCTAGCATGGTATCCAATGTCTATATCTATATAGCTGCACATTTGCCCAACTACCTCACAGAACATACAATGATTCAATGCAGGATCAGCTAACTATAAGCAGGATGTCTGGGCACTGACCAAAGTTCTCCCAATACTTTGGACTTCGTCTTAATTGCTGTAAAGTATGTCCCAGGATTTGGAGATTAATTTCTAACTGTAAACAAAGCCTTTAGTTGTCAACAAATACCTAAGAGAAAAAAATTATTTCCTCAATAATAAGAATATATGTTTGTATATCCATTGAAAGGATCCCTTTCAGGGAAGGACATAGTTGCCTTTTATTTTGTTTTCAGGTTGTGTGATCACAGGGGAAAACATTAATAGATTAGCTGTCATCTGGCATTGATTTTTTAGGGTTTTCTAGAGGGAGATTTGGAAAAGGGATTTGGCTTTTTGGAAGAATTGAGTATAGTAGAACAAGAACTAATTCTGCTTGCTCCGTTTTAGGGAGAATTATAAAAATATAATTAATTCCCCTCAAATAATTTTTCGATATTACCCTTGGGTTCTTGTCCTGATTATTTATAAGATATACCCAGTTAAAGAAATAGTGATATTTTCAAATTTACTCCTCATTCTCCTAGCAATATCTTTTTAGACTTTGTTATTTATTTACAGAATATTTTAATAAACTGAAGTATATTATATTTATTAAGTTGGATATTTTTCTTAATCATTTTGTATCTTTCATGGTTAATAAATGAATAGCCTAGCACAGCTTTTGACACAAAATTATTAATGAAGAGTAAGTGAATGAATGAATGAATGAATAGACAGATAAGGTATACATTCTGCAAAAGCTTACCAAATTATAGTATCTTTAAAAACAGGATCTTTTTTCACTTTTATCTTTGTATCACTAAGAGTGTCTAAAAAAGGGATCTACCCATGCCAGAATTTTAACAAATGTTTGCTGAAGAATGAATCAGAACATGCATGAATGTATATGTAAATGAGCCATAACAATGCTGCCTGGCCTGTATCTTTTAATCTTACTCTTCTATCTTTTATACTCCTATTTAATTAATCTATGTAATAATATGGCTTAAAATCCAATTGCTGTGCTGGACAGTTTTCCGTATCTCCTAAAGGATATAGGAGAGAATCATGGACATTTATTAAGCTGTATCAGTTAGTCTGAGAGAAGATTCAATTGATCTATCAATCCATTAATATTCACAGTATTAAACTCATAGATTTTTATATATCACAAGTAATGAAAAAAATACAAAAGTATTTTAAACAAAATGTAGCAGTTTATAAAAGATTCGAGTTTGAAAAATAAGATGGATTATTTTGTCTTCCCAAAGTAAAATTGGATATGCTTTATTTCTAAAGCAGTACTTGAGTTTTTTAACCAATGCTTCCTTATATACATTTAAATGAAGTTCTATATTGGTTTGTATGTGTGTGTATGAGCACATGTGTCCTCTAAAATGATCTTTAAGATGCAAATTTTATAAATGATTACTTTATTTAATGGCATTGTGGGATCTCTGTTATGACATTCAGTTAGAGATGTAGGGGAAGCAAAAGTTTTCCTTGACCCTCTTAGGGTTCCTGGATGGACCTGAAAATTAGACTCACAAAGATAGATTAACAAGGGAAAAGCATACAAATTTATTTAACATAAGTTTTATATGACATGAGAAAACAAAGGCCAGAAGAAATAGTTAAATCTGAGTATTTTTATGCAAGGTTTGATCAAGAGATGAAAGATGTGATAGGACAAAGAGTGTGAGCAATTTGGCGGAAGGAGCTTAAAAAAGCCTGTGCCTTCAGATTCTTCTCTGTGTCCCTCAATCATCAGAACTAAAGATGCTCATTTCCTCCTCCAGCTGTAGGGAGGGCCTTTATCACATGAGGGCTTTGTGACTTGCTTCAGTAGAAGATCAGAGAGACCTTTCTGCACATGCCATTTCTCAAATTCCTTCCTCTTGAATATTCCATATATAAAGGTGTTATACTTTAGAGTAGCATGCCCTGAACCATGTCAGGGATTAGAGAATACTCGGTTTTATTATTCCTAGTTATACTGCCTCCAAAAGCAAATGGGCACCTCTCATTTACAAAATATAGCTACCTGAGACTAAAAAATAGGGGGAAGAGGTAGATAGAACTCTTATAGCAACAATAATCTATAATTATATCACTTTATAATTTACTATTATAATGCATCATTTACTTAGAAAAATATAATTAATCTTTTTCCCTTTGTTATCCTGATGGATAGGATAAATTAATTATATACATCTCTTTACTAAAGCTAGATTTATCTAGGAATATTTTCATTTATTTCTTTTATATTTTAATTAATTGAAAAGATAAGCAAATGTTAGAAAGCTCCCTAAACTGTATGCTTGTGATTATCAGAATTAATAATCTAAACTTATAGAAATTATTTTTAAATATTCTAAATGGTGTATCATTTTAATAGATGCAGGATATTTTTCCTATTTATAAATTAGATTTTATAGTTATTTTACAGGTTCTATTTAATATTCACATTAAATTTGAAAGTATACTTTATACATGAATAACCCAATTGATCTATTGGAAATGTTACATTACTATTGATTGTGAAGCAAGTATTCTCTAAACAATTTCTGTATATCTGACTAGTGACCAGCAATAATGCCTTGAAGAATCCTAACTCCAGCTCACCTTTATATGTATAACTTTATTTGTGAATTTTTCCCAGTCTTTTCCCTCACTCCTCTATCATCTGACTGTGTGGAACCTCTGTCAGAGACCTGTTGCTTTGGTTTTCTAAATCCTTAAAGCCAAGAAATTAGTCTCTGCTGCCCTTCTTTCCTACTCTGGCTTTTCCACACTGTTAGCTGACTAACTGACTCTCAATTCCACTGCTCTCCAGCCTGAAACTTAGGTAGAGGCTGAGAAACACATTCACAAAAATAAAAAGAATACAACCAGGCATAACCTGAAAGCCAGGCTGCAGTAACACATAGGATTACTGAATTTTTCTCTTTACTTTTAAGCAAAAAAATAAATGGCATTATGAGAAAAAAATAAGGTACTTTTCTAAGTAGAAATAAATTTTCATTATAATGTAAATGGTACAAATGCTTTTGATCATTGCATGTTTTTCCCATGTTAAAAAGAAACTGGGAGAGAGGTCAACTTTAAAGACTTTCATGGAATTTGTGTTACTGGGCTACCTCCTTTTCCTTCTGTCACCCACATCAACCTGGTAAAAAGAAGGCAAGGGTGAGGCTACATACAATCCTAGACAAAGCCACAGAGGCCAGGAAAATTGATGGTATAGGAAGAGTGGGAAGGGATTTATACATCATACAGTCTGATTTTCTCATTTTACAGATGAGGAAACCAAGATCCCAGTGGTTAAAAGTAATTCTTGACCAAAGCCACACCACTAGTTGTTGATACAGGAGGATAATAATCCAAGTTTTCTGAAGTTCGTTACTTCTCTCCTCCACCAAATCTGATGCATCATTGTGTGATTACTTTTTCCACTTAAAAGATTTAGCGTTCCCAAGTCTTGTCATCAAGAATGTAGATGAGGGGGCTGTGCCATCCACTCCATTTTTAGCCTCCACATGGGTTGGCATGTAAGAAATGGAAAATTTATGTAATATATAAAAGTTAGAATTAAATTGAGTCAAACTGAATTTCACTCTTTTATCACCATACATCAGAAACTTAACTTAGGAAATAGAGATCAGACAAATGTGGAAAAGTTTTGGGTTGCTAGACTGTGCTCATCATAACCAGTGCACAATGAGAATCCTCGACATTTTTTAAGAAATATGCCTGATTTCTGCTCTAGCAATACTTGGGAAATGAAGGCAGTTAAGAAAACCATAATATTAGAAGCTTTCTCAGCAACTTTCTCATCTCTAATTTAGTAACTTCTCATTTAGTGTGAAATAGGAAATCATTTTGTTAATTACTTGAAAACTAACTTATAAGCAATCTAGGAAAGAAGTTTCACCTTTTTTTTTTTGGCTGGTGTATTTAAAGTATTGGCAATTTGTACATTTGTGCATGTGCATTTATAATTATAATTACATTTCTAGACATTCTCCCAGAGCTAAAACTTTTTGCTGATCATAATGTTTTACAAAGAAAAAAATACAGTAAAGCAATAGGAGACTTTAATAACCTCTTGTTTTACTACCTTAACCAAAAATAAAATGACTCTAAATAACTGCATTCAGAGAGTGCTGCATAAATAATAGATAATTATAATTAAAAGTAACAATTGATAGATATTTTGTGTGTGTGTGGAGTGGTAATATGACTCAGGATAGGAGTATGACTTGGCCTTGCTCTCTCCCATTTGAGAACCTTAATAAATTTTTTAAGCCTCAGGAGAATCTAACCAGGAATATACACCTTGACCACTGAAGCAAGTCCTTGATAGTTTTAAGTTGTTAATTGAGTCCCTTGAGTAATTTATATTTAATGTCTTTGATGTAAACAGCCAGCAAAGAGAGGCAATTGAGGGTTTATTTATAATTAACGTGTTTGTATATAACATTTGAAATGGTGCATAAAAAAGTTAAAAACATATAGTACTTAGTTAACCCTGGAACCCAACGTGGGAGGCACAGCGCTTTTGTATGTTTATTAGAATCTCCGATGGACTCCAGGCTGGCTGCACATTGGTGCCTAGAAAACACTCGCTTTGTTTAGGGATAGGACTGAGGACAAGGAGTGTAAGTGACCAGAAGTCACAGGTAATTGTTTATGCTAGCTTGAGATATCAGCAACACACAATTTGAAGTTCTGTAAACTGTGAAAACCAAAATTCTTCAAGTATGCTAGAGAATGGCAGATATGATTGCTGACATTTAAAACATGCAGCTAAAAATTTTAACTTTCAACTTAAGAAATATGTTTATCAATGTATGTTTTTCTTTAATTAGGAGAGTTTTTAAACATGCAAAAAGATATAATTATTATAATATACACACTTGAAATTGCTACTCAACTGAAGAAGTATAATACAAATGAAGTTCAAGAACCCTCTCCAATAGCACTTTCTTCCCTTCCCACCACCCAAAGTAGTAACTATCCTAAATTTGGTGCTTATCACTCCTGTGCATGGTGTATAGCTCACTATAAATATGTGAGGTTTTTTTTTCAAGAAAGCATACCATAATTTATATTATAATGAGAAAAATTAACTAAAACAAAATGGAGACAGACTCAGAGAGCAAGCTGACAGCTGTGGGCAACAGTGAGGGGTGGTGCTGGAGGATGGGGGGTTGAGCAAGTAAAAGATTAAGAATTCATGAACAGAGACAACAGTGTGGTGATTGCCGAGGGAAGGGGTGGGAGGAGTGGAGGATGGTATGGGGGGTAAATAGTAATGGAAGGAGACTTGACTTGGGGTGGTGAACATATAATAGAGTTTACAGATGATGTGTTGTGGAATTGTGCACCTGAAACCTATATAATTTTGTTAGCCAGTGTCACCCAACAAATTCAACAAAAAGAAAAAATACCATTAGTTGTATTCTGCAGGTTACCTTTTCCATTCATTATGATTTTTAAATATTTATCTACTTTGATACATTTACCACTAGTCACTCATTCACATTACTAAATATTATTAGATGTATAAATATATTCCATGATTTATTTAGACATTTTTTTTGTTTGGGGAGCACCTAGCTAGTTGTTTTTCATTGTGTTTTGTTTATTTTGTTTTGCTATTGTAGGCAATGTTACTGTGATTATTCTGATATATTTACGCCTATGTATGTGTTTAAGATTTTCTATAGAGCAGTGCTACTCAATTACTAGTGTTCCATATGAAGTAGGTACAACCACCCAAAGTAAGCATTTGAAAACTTTTATAACAATTTTTATTGTTGTTCCATTACAGCTGTCCCCATTTTCTCCCCACTACTCTCCCCTGCCCTGCCCACCCCTGATCCTCCACATTCAGTCCTCCCCCTCCTGAAAACTTTTACAGCAATTTGACATTACTACAATATCCATGTATGTGCTTTCACATTTTGTAAAATTACTGTACTGCAATGGATTGTACATTTTCAACCCATAGATTGTTTAAGATGTATTTATCTAGATTATATATATTGGGACACAATTGTTTTGTCATGAGGTATTTGTGATTTGCCTTTAAAGATATTGCCATTAATTTCTGAAGAATAATTAGAATAATGTGCTGGTTTAGATTCACACCTGAAATGTGGAATGTCTTTGTTTCTTTGTTCTCTATTTACTCTGCTTTTCTCTGATTATTTTTAAAACCTTCTTTTGGTGAAAAATTATTCAGTTTTCATTTTATTTCCCCTCTACTACAGAATTTAAATACTATTTCCATTCTTCTAGTGATAACCCTTCAAAAATTTAATTCATGCTTCCTCCTCTTACATGTTATTTTAAACCAGTTTTGTGCTTCAGTTTCTTTTGAACTTCTTATCTTCCTTCTGGAATAATTTAATTCATAGTAACTAAAAAGTTTTAGTGTGAGGAATTCATTTATTTTATTCATTGAAGTTCTATTGATAGCAAATTCTTAGTGTTGTTTTAACTAAACTACATATATCCTTCTTTTGAATAAATTTCTATGCAACAGTATTTTCTAAGTACATGGAGTAATTGTTCTATGTCCTCTAACTTCTAATAATGCTATGGAGGTATTTGCAGTCAATCTAATTACAATTGTTTGGGGGAAAGGTCTTTCAGGCAGCTTTAGAAATATTGTTTTTAGTTTTCTGCAGTTTCACTATGATGTGATGTGTCTAGCTATGGATTCCTTTTTGTTTACTTGAGTGAAATTTATTAGCCTCATTTAATCTGAGGATCCATGCTTTTCAATTCTAGAAAGTACCTGTGTTTTTTCCTCCCTTCCTTTCTCTCATTATATAGAATCATTTTATCAGAAACACAGTTAGACTCATATTAAATCTTTTTACTCAGTTCTCTAAGACCCTTAAATTCTCTGACATCTTTTACATCTTGTGTCTCTGTGATAAATTCTGGCTAATTCTTTCAATTCATTATACTTATTCATTACTTATTCCTTTGGCTGGTGTCTGGAGTAACCTGTTATTTAAGTCTTCCATTATTAGATTTTCAACTTTAACCATTATTTTTCAATTATATAAATGCTTTATAAAATAATGACTATTTCAAAAAGTTAGTGTTTGTTCCATGTTTCAACCTATTTTCTCTTAGCATTTTTAATATGTGTATTTACATTATATGTTTAGTAACTAAATTATGTGGTGTTCTTTTGGATCTAATTTTAATTAAGTACTTTACTTATTCTTCATGTATTTTGTGATTGTGGACTTTTAGTTCATGTTTGGCAGGGCTTTCTCTCTGAGAATTCTGAGAACTTTCATTTCCTCCTGGCAGATGTTCTGGTACAACACTAATCCATACTAATTAATTGTGATAATTTTCTATTTGGGGGGCTCTGAGACCACCTACAGAGTGCAGATTTAAAAGTTAAACCATGTAAGTCAATGATCACAGATTTTCAAGAGGAAACATTTTTCCCATTCAATCTCAGGTCAAACTAGATGAGATTGTTTTTTAAATCTACCTTTCACCAAGGGTCCAATCTTTCATGAATTCTCAATTTGTGTGGTGCTCCCTGCTTTAAGTTTGCATAGCCATTAACACTCAGTCCTCTTAGACACGGAGATCAGAAAACCCTTGCAAAGCAGTTCTGAGGTCTACATCAGCTTCCAATCTGAATTTTAGTGTACTCCTCTCTATGGACCCTGGTTATTTCCCTTCCTTTCTTGAAAGCTCCATTCTGAGTCTAAAATGAATATTTGCTATATTTTACCCAACATTTCTGGCTATTTTATATTCATTGTGTTTTTCAAAGTATCTAATATGTCATAACACTGAAAATGGAACTGAAATTTCATCTTTTCTGTTAGCCACACTCTAAGTGCTACTGACTCCCCAGTTCTGTTCCAAACATCCACTTTCCCTGCAGTGACTTTCTCCATTTTCCTAAGTCCTCTGCATAAAGTAAGATTGGACTCAATTTCTGCCTTCTTTATGAAGCATTTTTTCACAATCTCACCCTGAAGTGAACCTCACTTTATGGGATAGGGTTCAGGTATCAGTGAAGCAATGCCATTATCTAGATTTGTGGTGTCTCAGAAGAGGAAATAGGTGCTACTCTTTCTTATTATGTAGCAGTATTATGTTGTGAAGTAAAATTTCAGTTTTGACTTGCACTGTGCCCGAATGTGCAAGAAAATGTAATTCCTTTCATGTTCCGTTACTCGTGTTGTCTTTCCCCCTAACCGCAAGTACATCTTAGTCTTAGTGCATTTACTTACTTAATGCCAAACCCATTCAATTTTCTTTCAGATCTGCTGCTTTAATTAGTCCCTTTAACTAGTGTTCACTCTAAAACAATATCTTTTAATATCTCATATTTCTTAGCTCATTATCTTTTTCTCAGTTGCTTTCTAAAACAGCTTTAGAGTACTGAAGAGCAGAGTATCTGGCACAACATTGTATCAGAGAGCAAAAGTCAAAGTCTGGAAGTGTGGTGTTACCTGGCTACTCAGGTTGAGGGACAAGATGCCTTTTCACTCGGGGCATTTCGCCCTGCTAGGACTCTTAGATAATGAGTGAGGCCTGTGTGACTCAAGATCTAGTCTCCTTTGACTCTGGTTGGGGACTTCTGCACTGCTGCCACGACCTCCACTTGCCCTGTGCCTAGCAGCCCACCTCAATACCCACAGAGAGCCAACGGGGACTCGGATCTCCAACCTCCACCCATGCCAAGTGTGATTGGAGATGATATAAAAAGTTAAACCTCCAAGCCTTCAGGTTTACTTTATTGTGCAGCACCCTTCATATCTAACAAACATACCTTCCCATTTTGGCCATTATTGTGTTTTCACTGAATCTAGATTTCAAACCTGTTGCCTCAGAGAAGAGCTTCTGTGTCTGTGTGATTTGATACCTTCTCTAACAAATTTTAATTCTTATCACATTCCCACTCCTTACTTGGAGGTAAGCAAAGTGAAGATATAGTACTCAGAATATTAACCCAATTATTATGTCAATATCTTATCAGAGATGATATGAATAAAAATAAAAATAGCTAAATCAGTCTTCTGCCTATTCTTCTGTTAAGATTATAACTTTGCATGATATTAGCAGAAAATCAAAACTAGAAATGTAGAAGATATTTTAGTAAATTGAGGGTCACATATAAAAGTAAAATTAGCAAATTCTTGTTTTCTCCAGAAATACACATATAAAACTCCCTAGCTACTTTTATTTTATCTCTCTCAGTGGCAGAGTAGCCTTAGCATGTAGTGAATTGGGATGATTTCCTGTGTACTAGGCTTTGGGATACCAGAACTCCATAGGGGTGATGTTTCTTGAAAGTGAAGTATGTAGCCTGACCTAAGTGGGGAGAAATAATTCATTTAGCTGTTCCCTTTAAGGGAATTCTTTCAGGCTGGGGGGGGGGGGGGGTTACTCAAATAACCCAGAATTTATTTATAAAAAATTATGTATTTATTCTTATGTATTATTGTATATTCTTATGTATTTATTTTTATGTATTGATGAAATACTATTTGATGCAATACACCTATTGAGACTTTTTTTCACTGCTCAAAACAGTTTTGAACTCATCAATTTCGATGTCTTTTAGTGCTTCTGCCATTTTTTGTTTCATATTTTCCACATTAGCAACCATTTCCCTCTGAGGACTTTTTGTATCTTGGGAAATAAAAAATGTATCTCCAAGTAAGATCAGGTGACTAGGGAGTGTAGGGCATGGAGTTCATGGTATTTTGGGTCAAAAACTGCTGAACACTCAGTGTGGGCAGGTACGCTCATAAATCACCCATCATGAAATGGGCAAATGCATTGAAAGAGTCTTCAAAAAAAAATTAACTGAAGCTGAATGCAGCCTCTCACAACAACTCCAGCTAGTACGGTGGTAACAGATGGGTTCCTAGAATGCTCATGTAGAGGGAGAGCCTGCACTACAAAGGGCCTGCCCTCTAGGAGATAATTTTGGTTTTCTTGTGTCCCCCTATTATAACCCCCTGGCATATTTGTCCCAGGCCCAGACCAGCCCCAATAGAATTACAGCACTGTGACACCCTCATCTAACTCTCCACTCATGTGAATCCTTAACACTTCCAGAGTCGCCATTAGTATCTGGCTCTCTTTTGGGAATACTACTCCACTAGTTTTCCCTCCCTTTCCTTTATTTTCTGCCATGTCTCCTTCCATAGGAGGTAATAGCTGCAAAAAGTTTGCCTTAACTTCATTTATGCACTCTTAGCACTTTCTCCTAACTAAATCACTTTGCCTCTGGGCTAAAATATCTAAAATACCTTCACAGTGAAATCCAAAAAAGAATATCAATGAAGAGGTTGAACTAACTGTTCTCTAAGGGCCTCTCTAGAGAAGAGCTTTATGCTCTTCATATGTTGACTTCATGTGAAGACAACAATGTAAAGAAAAAATCCAATACAGTTCTTGAAAAAAAAATCTTAGAAGTATTGAAAATCCATTGATGTGTGAAATGTTAAGTGATGGCAGAATCAAAAAAGAAGTTACATTTCCAGCCTCAATAACCCCATAAATCCTCATTTTAAGTATAGAAGGCCTAGATGTAAGAAAAGTTAAATAATATTTGAGGAGTTCATTTAATTATTCATTCATTTATTTATTCAAGAATGATAAAGGAGTTGAGTCTGTGGGCCTTACCTGCAGATAATAAAGTGAGCAGTTAATGTCATAGGGCTCCAACAGAAAAAGTTAAGGTTACTTGGATTTCACGCAGGGTGAGTACCTGCATAGGAAATTAGAAATGTCTTCTTGGAGAAAGTAATGTCTCAGCTGAGATTGAAGGGATGTGTGTGTTGGGAGCCATTATCAAACTGAATGAAAGGGACACTCAGCAAAGGGAACAGTCCCTACAAAGGTACAAAAGTTAGACATAGGGCACCTGCTTTTCAAGTCAGGCTACAGAACCTTTAAACAACAATATAAAAACATACAGTAATGTACAGTTTAGAAGATGCCATTGAAAACAGCAAGTGAATTTCCAGTTGTGTAAGGTAAATAGAATAGATGCTTAGAACATCAGAGGCTAACATAAATTATGTGAAATTAACTATGCTAACACCTGTGGCCAGGGTATGATGATAAGTAACTTCTAGTACAATTAACAGTGTGATCAAAGGCAGGGTCAGAAGAATGCATGAAATTTTCAGGAGACCATAAGTAGTCCCATTTGACTAAAGTTGGGATATAAATAAGAATTCACTAGAGAAAATTTGCCACCTCCCAATACACTTTCCCTTTACCACTGAATAAAAGGAAGAATTATGGTAGTTCCACAGAGTCCCCCATTGTGCACTGGGAGGGGGGATAGTAAATTGCACTACCTTAGAAAATCAGAGAGAAATGACTTCTCAGTGCAGTGTGGCCACAGGATGCCCAGCTACAGAACACACTCCAGTGCCCTGGTTGTAGGCTCCAGAGTTTGGAATCATCCTCTGCCTATAGTACTAATTTTAACACTATTGAAAATAAATTTTGTTTGGAATTAAAAATGCATAATCATTTCTGCTGCATGTTTCTCATCAGCTAATCATGCCATCAACCCCTCGCATAGAACCCCTGTCTGCTCAGTGCCGCAGCAGGCTCTACCAGTTGAGTGGCTCATCTTTGGGTGCTCTGTGTAGATAAGGTCAATACACAGAAATCAAATCTGGTCCTTACACTATGGCACCTTTGTAATCACCCCAGCCCAAGAGCATCCCCAAATACTGAATAGATTGGGGATCAAATGTAATAGAATGAACCTGTCAAAGAAATATAGGTGGGGAATACTTATTAGGTTTCAAAACAGCTAAAGGAATAAGACAGATTTTTTAAATTAAGAAATCTATAAGTCAGCAGAGTCTATATTTTCAGAACATTGTAATTATATTCATATAATCAAGCTGGCTGAATTCATTAGATTTGGAAGAGATCAAAGTATAATGTTTTTATAAAATCTAGTACTTTAAAATTTTATATTTTTATTCAAAGATACAAGAAATGTAAAGTATTAACTATTATATGTCCAGCAACTAATTTGTATAAACTATATGGCGTTCAGAAATTTCACTCAACTAAGCATATAATAAGGGTATTGGAATATTGTTAATAAAGAGAAATTTCACACAGCTTACATTATTATTCATTAATGTCATTTTATACAAAGTAAAAATGAAGAAATCATTTAAAACTTTCTCTTTATTCCAAATGTGCTTTCACTCTTTCAAAATTTAGAAGCTATACAATCATCATGCTTTCTGTTAATATAAAAACTATTTTTAATCAATTTTAAAAAACATTTTTCAAATTATAAAATAAATGTGTGGTCATAAGTAAATAACAACTTGAAGAAAACAATTTGTACTCTCACCACTTACAAATAATCATTATTCATAGTTTGATGCACATTCATTTCTAGCATGACTTTTAATCTATGTGTGTATTTCAAAAATTGAGATCTTTATATACAAGACTGATGCTTTGGTTTGCAGCCCGCGCTCAATCCACTGAGCTATGCCAGCCAGGGCTAAATGTAACATATTAATGTATATTTTTGTCTATATCTTTTGTTTAAAGTTCTAATTATTTTAATGTTATAGATTTCTGTCCTGGCTGGTGTGACTCAATGGATTGAGTGCCAGCCTGCAAACCAAAGGGTTGCTGGTTCAATTCCCAGTCAGGGCTCATGCCTGGGTTGTGGGCCCAGCCCCCAGTAGGGAGTACCTGAGAGGTAACCACACACATTGATGTTTCTCTCTCTCCCTCCCTCCTCCTCTCTCTAAATATTAATAAATAAAATATTTTTCAATTAAAAATATATATATTTCTAGGAGAATTACTGAATCAATATGTATGAACTTTAAAATTATCTTGCCACATTTCTTCTCAGGAAGGTTTTGTCTTTATTTTAGCTAATTGATTCTCAGTATATTAAATCCTCAATAGCACTGTGCATTTATCTTGGTTATCATAATAGGCAGAAAATGGTCCTCTGCTCAAATTTACATTGATAAGATTATTAGTGAAGTAAAACATTTTTTTAGATATATAACCCATTTGAATTGCTTCTATTAAGTGTTCATATCTTCTATTATATTTCCTTCTTCTTCCTATTAATTGAATAGAATTTAGGGTTTAAGACACTGAATTGAAAAAAATTTAAAGTAGATAACAGTAAATGTCACCTTCTAATTACATAAATCCTTAAAAATTAGGCAACTTTTAACTTACTATCTGTCAGTTAACTCAATGACAACTTTAATTAACACAGTAATTTTTATCTCAGTTCAGCTTTTGGTTTTCTTTTAAGCTTGGCTTTTACTTTTGAATTTCTATATCGAGTTCTCACCGAAGACTATATAGGATGTCTGTTTTCTTTCACTTAACTCGTGCACTTTCTTTCAGGCCAAATATCCAGCGCCACATTCTTAGACCTATTACGTAGTAGCAGCCAGGAGGATCTGAAAAGTAAAGGACCCATGGACAAAGACAATGGGGTGGGGCAGAGGTTTGAATGTGGAAGGTGGGGGGTGGGTAGGGCAGGGGAGAGTAATGGGGGTGGGAATGAGGACAACTGTAATTGAACAAAAATAAAAATCAAAAAAATAAAATAAAATGTCAAAGCTGAGAGGAGTGGGGGGAATAACAGGGGAAAGAAGAGGAAAGGTCAAGTCAAGGAACATGGACAAAGACAACAGGGAAGGGAGGGCCCAGGAAAGTAATGGGAGAAAAATGGAGACAATTATTATTGAACAACAATAAAATTTTTTTAAAAAATTCATGGGCCAGCTAAACAAATCTTTAATATTGGAATTTAGCCCTGGCTGGTGTAGCTCAGCAGACTGAGTGCAGGCTTTGAACCAAAGCATCGCAGGTTCAATTCCCAGTCAGAGCACATGCCTGGGTCTTGGGCCAGGTCCCCAGTGGGGACCACATGAGAGGCAACCACACATTGATGTTTCTCTCTCTCTCTTTCTCCCTCCCTTACAGTCTCTAAAAATAGATAAATAAAATATTTAAAATATATATTGGAATTTAAAGGTAACAAGAAGGATTATTTTATACACAAAAGGACTTTCTGCTATGTAGTTTATAAAATTGCTTATAAAATCTGTCTTGAAAAGAATATTAATCTTTCTAGCACAACTAAAAATAAATAAATAAACACACAAAAAATTGCTATATGTGGAATTTACTAAGAAGGCATGCAATATGCCCACTTCATTTATCAGAAGTCTTGGAAAATTTGAGTAAGCTTTATTTATCCTGAATTCTAGTTGTGTTTAAACTGTAAGTGGAACTCCAGATTTTTTGACTTGTAAAAGTTGTGGGATTTTATTCTTTACTTTATCAAGGATCTCTTTTAATACCGAGAAAAGCAAATTGTCAAGCTCAATAACATGAATGGTATAAGCTTTCAAGGGGAAAGGGTCAAAGCTGAAATTGAAACTTTAGCAACCAGAATGCCTTCTTATATTTAGATTATTTCCCATCAGGTAAATGATAGTTGTGAAATTTATGTTAAACATATTTTTGCTCACATCTATCACCTTCTGAGCATCTAGAAATCACAACAAAAATTCTTTCAAAAGAGTAGAGGTTTTTCTTTTCCTACAGATTTAAAAAAATAAAAATGCATTTGGTGTTCCTTTCCAAAGAGTTCTAGTTGTAACTCTGTGTTTACTTACTGCTGGCTGCTGCACCATTATAAGTTTTATACCTACTAAAACAAGAATTCTAACCAGTTTTAACAATTCTTCTCTGAAATGAGTTAGCTTGTCATGGCTGCGGAGCAGACTGAATTGAAAAGCAAAATTAATCTGCCTTCAGAAAGGAGAAATCTAGCCTATTATGTAGCCTGTGACAGTAATTAATGCTGCTTAGTTTTCTTTCTATGTTCAGCCCAAGAAATCTAGTAATAATTCGGGTATGTGGGAAATGTGTGTTCAGCTTCATTCATTTTAGCCACATGGGAGGAAGAAAGATTGGCATGTTTACACACTTTCAATCTCTCTCAGAAGAGAAGCTTCTGATATGCACTTCCACTCTACAATTCTCATTCAGTTTCATGTAAAACTAAATACTTTTCCATTTTCTAGTGGAAAAAAAAAGAACTGGTCAGGAACTTCAATGGGAGCTTGTAAAATCATTGATAATTAGTTGACTAATTTATGAAATAATTCAAAGGTATTTTAGGTTGCTTTCTCCTATTTACTACTATTTTTGAATACAGAAAGATATAAGCAATATTTTTAGCTTGTCATCAGTATATAATTCTGATATACTGCTTTTAAAACCTAGTTTTAATATGAAAAATTAGTGAGAGAGTCTTTTTCTGAACATAGATTTTTCTTGCTTCCCAGATAAAGTGATTATGTTTGTTTTTCTAAAGCAACAAAATCTCAATGAATAGCTCAAAGAAATTAAGGAGCAAGGAATAGATAGAAAAGATTTAGAGAAAATAAAATGAAAAGGTCAGAAAGATTTGAGGTGAGGAAGAGAAATGCTTCCAGAATAACTCCCCTTTTTATAGCTTTAGTTACTGGGTAGCTAGTGGGACCTTTTGTAAAGATATGGAATATAAAAAGAGGAAGAGATTTGGAGGGGAAATCAAATGGTTTAGCTTTCATTATATTATGTATGAAGTATGTATGGAATCGGCAGTGTGATATGCAGGTGGAAGCTTGAGAGAAAAGTCTGGGCTTAAATAGATTTGGGAATCCTTAGCATTGAAAGGGTCAGTGAATTTATAGGACTGAGTAAAATCAGCTAATCGAATGGCAATAATCTATAAATCAATGCCCATTCTCCCAAAGGAAAAGTATTACATTTTTCTTCATTTTAGGACCAATGAACAATCCATTATTGAACCAAGGAACAGGTTTACTGGAATGTTCATATCTACTCCTTACTGTAATTTTTGTTCATCAGTCATGACTATGTATAATCAGTATAAATTTATTTAATTCTTAAAGAAGATGAAGCCAACAGCCACAATTAGGGAAAATGTGTGTTCCTTCTTGAGCAATCAAATTTGGAAAGAAATCTCTAGTATTCAATAGAGCTTTCTCTAGCTAAATAAGTAAATTCTCCCTTATGAATGTGTTTGACACTCACATATTCTCATATCAATGAAAAAAGAATCAAAAGGCTGAGCTTCCTTAATAATTTAAATTATAGTACGTATGAATTGAGATTTTATTTTTAAGGTATTTATTTTAACACTGTTGGTATTTAACTAACATCTATGAGAAATGCAAGCAATCCTGCAAATATGTTTTATATATCTTAAGCACGATACTAGAATCAACTATTGAGATAAAATGAATTAACTTATGAATTCTCGAACTAAATCATTTCATTTTACTTTTTTAATTATTTTTTTCTTTTTTTTTTTAGAAAGGAAGAAAGGGAGGGAAGGGGAGAGAAAGAGAGAGAGAGAGACATTGATCTGTTGTTTCACTTTCCTGTGCACTCATTGGTTGATTCCTGTATGTGCTCTGAGTAGGGATGGAACTCACAACCCTGGCACATCAGGACAAAGCTCCAGCCAACTTAGCTACCCAGCCAGTGCTAAAGCCTTTCATTTTTATAGAAGAATACAGTAAGGATAGGGTATAAGCATATCACACATACAGAGCAGGGAGAAAAATGATTTGGAATAGACAGCTTTTCTGAAGGCTGATAGTTTATTTGTTCCTTAAATGAAAGTGTGTGGAAAAATATCTCTAGATGTAGCAACAATGTGATTTTAAAGAGGTGGGTATTGTGGGACAGTTATTTAGGAAAAATTAAATGCAATACATGTTTAATAAATGAAAGGGAACATCAACACACACACAAGGGTTTACAATATTTAACATAACTTGGTAAGAGAAAGTCTTCCAAAATCTTTAAATTTGATCAGCTATCACTGAATACATCTCTTATGGCACAGATAATTCTGTGAATTATTACCTTTAGAAGAAGACAACTTAGAATAAATTTACCATTGATGATCCAAACAAAAAGATAAGCATATTAATTGTATAGTTTATTAGAGAAGGTGACATTTAAGTTAAATAACATCAAGATCATTAAAAATCACATTTTCCTGAATTTGAAAGTTTAACTTGAGAAATGTCAAAAACACCAAAAAAGAACAAGTATTTTTTTAATTGGGAAGTCAGGACAGATGCAATATACTCAAATGATGGCTGGTGAGAGAAGTCACAGTTGAAAGCCCACCACCTATCAGGGTGAACTCATGGAGCCATCTCAAATGATGGGACTCCAGGTCAACTGATGTCATTTCATCTATTACCTGCAATCCACTAACCACCACAGGCCACAAACTTTCAATGGTTCATATCGAGCATAGGTACTCTTCTCCAGCTAGCTGGTGGAACAGAATTCCAACTAGATATTATTCTCTCAGGAATACTGATGTGAACTATATAAGTTACCCTTTCTTGTCCTTCCTTCAATTATGTTTTCACTGAATCTTAGAGCAAAAGGGGACTTGAAAAATCATCTAGTTCAGGGATAATAAATAGTATACATGGTGCTTTGTCTCTTTTTTCTCTCCCCATGGGAAACATCACTATTCCATGGAATGTTCTTTCCTAGGAAACAAATAAAGACTTAAATGTTAGACCTGAAGCCATAATAATCCTAGAAGAAAACATAGGCAGTAAAATCTTGGACCTTGCTCATAGCAATATTTTATCTGATAGATTTCCCAAGGCCAGAGAAACAAAAGAAAAATAGACAAATGGGACTACATCAAACTGAAAAGGTTTTTCACAGCAAAGGAAACCATCAACAAAATGAAAAGACAATATGCTAGATGGGACAACATGTCCGGCAATGATACATCTGATAAGGGGTTAATGTCCAAAATTTATGAAGAATTTATAAAACTCAATTCCAAAAAAAGCAACCCAATTTAAAAAGTGTGCAAAGGACTTGAATAGACACTTCTACAAAGAGGGCATATAAATGGCCAACAGACATATGAAAAGATGCTCAGTGTCACTAAACATCAGAGAAATGCAAATTAAAACCACAATGAGATATCACCTCACAGCTGTCAGAATGGCTATCACCAATAAATCAACAAACAAGTGCTGGTGAGGCTATAGAGAAAAGGGAAACCCTTTTGCACTGTTGGTGGGAATGCAGATTGGTGCAGCCACAGTGGAAAACAGTGTGGAGGTACCTCAAAAAGTTAAAAATGGAAGTGGATTATGCCCCAGGAATTCCACTTCTGGGAATTTCTCTGAAGAAACTCAAAACACTAATTTGAAAGAACATAAACACTCCTATGTTCATTGCAGTGCTATTTACAATCACTAAGATATGGAAGCAGCCCAAGTGTCCATCAGTAGATGAGTGGATAAAACAACTGTGAGACATTCACACAATGGAATACTACTCAACCATACAAAAGAAAACTTTACCCTTGGGACGGCATGGGAGAACATTATGTTAAGTGAAATAAGTTAGAGAAATAAAAATACCACATGATTTCACTCATATGTAGAATTTAATGAACAAACTGAACTAACAAACAAAATAGATACAGACTCATAGATACAAAGCAGGCTGACAGCTCTAGGGGCACGGTTAGCGGGTGAAGGGATCAAGCAAAAAGGAAAAAGACTCATGGACATGGAAAAGTGTGGTAATTGCAGGGGGTAGGTATAAATGGGATAAATGGTAATGGAAAATACAATAAAAAGAAATTTTAAACATTTTACTTCACAATTTCTAGGAGAGCACTTAAGGCAGCCACTTCCAGTCCATTGGTATTCCAGGTAAAACCATTCTGCCACACCTGTTCTAGTCCGGATTTCCACTTCACAATTAAGGACTCAGAACTTATTCACAGCTGAATTAGAAAGTCAGCCTATAATATCGAAATGAAGCTTTTCTCTATTGCAAGTAAGTTGACCCATACAGGAAGTAAAACTTTAATCTCTTTTGCCCCATATTCCAAGTTCCTGAACTGAAACATATACATTGAACTCTTCTGTAATGAGCTGACAATTTGAAAGACTCATTTTTTTTTACTGTTTGGACTTTACACAAAAGTAAGAGAATGTTCAGGGAGTTGTCACTGTAACTGATTCTTTTCATATGGATTAAATAAAATCTTCCTAAGTACTGGGCAACATGCTACTTGTCTTGCAATCAAATGAACAGTAAATTTTGCAGAGGCAGGATCTTCCACCCTCAAATTATCTGGTTCATCCATGAAATAATGTCAAGCAGAATGCCATAATTTGTCAAGTGCCCTGAGGGAAAATGCCACCCAAGGGTGATCACCTTCCTGTAACTGCTTGGCCTCATTTAACTCAGTGAGACTTCCATTTATCTTTTCCTGAGACTCAGTGTTGAGAATAAAGTAATCACCAGAATTTAAAAATAACACAATGTAGAACTATTGCCCTTAAGCCCATCACAGGTGATGTTATGTAGAGAAAAGTCCTGGGTGCATTTAACATCTCTGCGTGTGATTGATTATGAGCTGGAGAGAGTAGTCATTAAATTTGCCAAGTACATCCCATCATCAGGATAGGTGAGCACCTAGGAAGACAGGATTACAACTAGAAATGACCTTGACAGTCTGAAAAATGATTACAAACAAATGAAACTGAGTTTCCTAGAATCAACCGTGCAGCAGCATACTTGCCGAATATACCTCGGGCTGCTCAAATTCAAGTTTGAAACAGATGTGTTGTTACCTAGTGAGTTGCAGATTGTGTTTAGTCAACAAAGACAGTTTGCTGATTAGAAAATGTAATTCTGAATTGCACAATTAAAATAAGCAGAGTAATATGTACTTCATAAAATGTATAATCAAATATTTTATTATATATATAATTTTATTAATGAACTAATGAAAATGTCAATTAATTACTAATAATGTTTTAGATTAATTTGTGAGTTATATAAACTGAGAAAGTCTTAGAAACCCTGGAAAAGAACCAGAGACCTAGGATGGAAAGAATTACAAGGAAAGTAGAAAAAGTTAAGAAGTGTTAATAAAAGGATTTAGAAGTGTTGAGAGTGCAAAGCTGGTTGGTCAGTGTCCAAAGCAAAGTGGCGAGAAACAGGTCAACTTTATAAGGGTTTCAGGCCATGAATAAGAAGAAAAGATGTGGAATGCTATAAATTCTGTTTTCATTTTTGAAAAATACTTTGTAGATATAATGTCAATCCAAGCATTAACTTATAGCTTTTCTTGGATTCAACAGTACAAAGGACCTAAGAGTCTGTGATCTTGCAAAGGTAAAATATTTATGTGGCATTTAACTTCTATCCATGAAGAACTACTAATTTATGAGAATAGTTTGAGTCTTATAACATTTAATAATAAGTGATTACAAAGCTATTATTTTAGCTATTGAGAAATTAAAAATCCTTTTAAAAATTATTTTCATGTTGTTCAATTACAGTTGTCTGCATTTACCCCCCACCACTAGCCCCCACCCCAGCCATTCCCACCTCCCTCCCCTGTTTCCACCCCCGCTTGGTTTTGTCCATGTGTCCTTTGTAGTAGTTCCTGAAAACCCTTCCCTCCTTCCCCCACATCACCCCCTCCCACTTCTGCTCTGGTTACTGTCAGATTGTTCTTAATTTCAATGTCTCTGGTTATAAAATTCTCCCAAAACTGTGTTACAAAATATTTAGCATTTTAATTATTTGATTTGGAGGATTACAGAGAATATGTAACATTTCCTAGTAATGCTGATATCATGTAATATCTATTGTGAAAAATAAGAAAAACTGGCATAATAATTTCTATATTATCCATGGACTTTTAATGCTAGGTAGGACTTTTGACCTAATCCTAGTAATCATTTCATTTGACAAATTTAATGTAACAACACCTTTAAAAACTATAAATACTTGAACTGATGACCACACAGTGCTTTTCAAGTGCAGTAACATTTCTTTTAAAAAAATAATCAAATCATTCAGTAAAAGAGCCTTTAAATTTGTTTAAATGCACATGAAATATATAGTCTATGTGGGGATTTCCAGCTGCTACTGTGATTGTAAAATATAGCAGTTCTTCAAGAACTAGAGTGATTTTTCTGCCACGTGTAACATTGAAACAATTTTACCAATTTTAAAGATTACTTTTGCATTGGATATCATGGATATCAATTGCCTATATTCACACCTAATAATCTTCAGATGAATCTTGGTATAATTGAAGAGTCTTTTTCATTGTGTTCTTAATTTCTTTTAAAATATAACTTCTTTTTACAAGACTACCTCTGTTGTATCCTCAGCTTATAAACAAACAAACAAACAAACAAAAACTATATGGTAACCCCACATTAACTTCATAGGTGTTCTAAAGGAACTGGCTAAAGTCTCTTCAGCACACAGCTAGTTCTGAATGGTTTAACTTGTAAATGTAATGTTAGTTTCAGCAGCTGCTTCTTTATCATGATAGAAATGTTGTCATCTGCAGTTCGAGCCATGGCAGTAAGAAGAGAGAGGGATTAAAAATGAGAATGAATATTGTTACAAGGTGAACAAAAGTTTGGACATTGGTTGGAAAAACTGGGACTAGGGGTAGAAATGTTCTCTGGAAAGTAGTGCAGAAACAGAAATCTGACAGTTCGTAATTTACATGTCTTTTCTGATAAATATCAGAAAATGTTCCTATTTCCAATAGTAGAAAAAATGGATTTGCCAAATGTTGATGTGGTTTGCTTACACTCATTTTCCCTTTTCCCTATCTCAGTGCCCACCCAGTGAGAACTGTTGTTCAGACTGAGGAGGAGTGGGATAGGAGAAAGAGAGAGGGAGAGAGAGAGAGACTGACAAAGACCAAAAGTGGCTAAAGCAGTGCACGAAGCCTGTGGCTCCAGAGGAATGGATTCACTGATTGTAAGCTAGCAAGTCTGTGAAATAAACCATAACGTTCTCCTGAAGAACAGCGACGGGGATGTGCCCACTCTCACCCCAAATTATCAAGTTCTTCAACAAATTACAAGTCTAATTTGGAATATGATGAACCACATGTATGCTATATAGCCAAAGAAAACTAAACTGCCACCAGATGAGAAAAAACCTGATCTCAAAATACCATGGAAGACAGGACTCCCTGCTCAAAGCAATGCTAGTAAGGCCGTAATCTTTCTTTCATCCTTTATATAGAAGATGAGTCAGTCAAGTGCAAGTGCAAGACAGGAGAAATAGCACTGGAATGAGCATAAGCAATATTTAAATTAAGCTGTGTAACATCTGAGTACTTGTCCATGCATAAGCTAAGTCAATAAGTATATACACATTTGTCTGTTTTGAAGTTATTTTGATTCAACTCTCTGTCCTTGGTTATGAGATTGAATCTTTGGTAAGTATTATTAGAAACAAACAATGTAGAGAAAACATCTTCACTTCTATTTTAGCAATGAGAACTCTGCAAATTGAAAAATGTCAAAAAGGCACACAGCCTTATTATTTTTGGTATTAGTTATCAAAACTAAAGATTTGGCCTGAAAGAAGGAAATAAGAGGTTGAAATTCATATTCTCACAGATGAAAAGCAGCAATTCTTATCCCAGTCCAACCTACTCCAACTTAGATACCAAAGAACGGTATTGAAGGTGGCATTTCAGAATTATATAGAGTGCCTTTTCTGGAAACAAACAAAAAATTGCTACCAATGTTAAATTGTATCACATTTTCCCTGAGATTGTACTGTACTAGACTAAGACTGACTACACTACTGTTGGCATTTAGAAATGTTTAAAGTCCTTACTCTCCAAGTGAAACTTTTCTCCCAAAATACAGAATACTTGTCTATTATGTCTACCTATATTATTATCCCCATTATACAGAGGAGGAAAAGTGAAACTATTTGGTTGAAGTAAAAAAAATGTTCAAACATATTTTCTATTACTTATGACAAGGGTCAGCAAATTAAGGTCCATGGACCAAGTTTAGCCTGCAACCTATTTTTTATATGCCCCTATAAGTAAGAATGATTTTTATATTTTAAGGTATTTAAATTGGATTGTGCAGTGACAGAGACATCATATGGCCCACAAAACCTGAAATATTTACTATTTGGATCATTGTGGGGCTATTAATAATATTATCCCCTTAAATGTAACAAGTGATTGATTATTAGTGAATTAAATAATTTACATATAAATTGGAATGTATCTAAACCTAGAAAATATTATAGAATGTAGACACTCTTATTTCATTTATAAAGTACTGTGATATGGAATTAGTTGATGACATGTCAAACATGCATCAATATTTTGATATCAAAAATAAAGAAACTTTTCTACTTATAAACTTGACCAACTCAACAGAATATAAATAAATTGACAGGGAAAATCTTTGTCAGTATAGCCCATAAATAGGAGCCATAAAATAATATCTATTTATAAAACTACCTAGAGAGAAAGTTTTTAACCTCATTATAATAAAATAGAAACCCACATAAAGTGGCATTCAATCCTCTAGTAAGCACATTAGAGGCTTGGAGGCCACTGGGAGGAGGGATTGTAAGCATCCGCTGCAGTCAGGTTTTGCAGTTCTCATCATCTAAATATTGACACCTGTTCTTGTTAAGTTTCTAAGCCTGCCTATTGCCCTCAGCCAAGAGTCAGCCTTCCCAAAGCATTTCAGATTTTGTAGGGAGAAGAGTCATGGAGAAGACCTAATAAAATGAGCATGCTATTTTTCCATTCTCCCTCACACATGTCTGGGGACCCTATTAACCAAGCTGACTATGATACCTAAAGATGTCTTCCCTGCCTCTGATGATTTCCACCTCTATCCTAACCAAGGTACTTACCGATGAATCAGACTCCTTGCCTAGAACTACTGCTGACTGCAGATTGCGGATAAAACCTTTGTCTACCAGGGGACTAGGAATAGATCAGGAAAATCAGCTAAACTCTGAATTGAGTAACCTTTTCGCTGTGGTTACTCCCCACCAACCTCACACACTGTTCTTAACTGCTTGTTTGTCAGTGCAGTTAAGTGAAAACTCTGTCAATCTAACGGACAGAAAAAGTAAAAGTGGACTGAAATCCCTCAATTCTGTGTGGAATTTTCAGCATAACCTCAACATTCATGAGTCATTAAACAAGTTTCTCAGAAAGTTATTAATTGGTGCTGACACTAGGCATTAACCTCTGAGAGGAAGAGAAAGTAGGGCTAACAGATATAACAGGCATGCTGATACTTAACCGAGTAGAAAATAAAATATTAAAAATGAGGGTTTACATTTCAAACATGAAAATAAAGTTTCTTCACTTATTCAAAATTATGAAAAGTTGTTCTAACCACAATTTTAATTTTAATGCTAAAAATATTTTATAGATTTTTTTGTGACAGGTTACCCACAGTTACCCATGTTTGACATAGTGACATGACAAAACTGTAAGACCTAAGTCGCTTGAAAACTTACTGAGAGATAGCTGTTCAGTCACTCAGTTGCACGGCTATGCAGACTGGCTCTTTAGTTTCATGTCATGCATAATTTCTATATTGCTTTTTATGTCTTCCACAAATTATATGTTGCTGTATAATTCTGGAGAAAAAACACTTTTATAAAGGTGAAATTATAAAATAGGAACAGTTAGAAATGACAAGAGGTTATTGATCTTTTAAAATAATTTATTTTAAAAAATAAAGTAAAATAAATAATTATTGAGCTATTGTTATATGCTTACAACATGCTGGATGCAGTTCTAACATGTGCAGAGACACATGTGAAGAAGGATCCTTGTCCCATTAAAAATGACATTATAGCTAGAGTACAAACCAAAATAAAAATAAAAGAAGTGCATAGTTTCAATAATGTAATGTAGGTAATAAATTGGTTGCTGTATAAAGAAAGTAACCTTGATGTGGGAGGCGATTGGTTTTTCATGAAAGATCCCCCTGAGAAGATGATAGTCTGACTGAACTGTGAATGTAGAGATGAAGCCAGCTGTTGAAGAGCTGGGAAAATGCATGTACAGCAGATGGACCAGCAAATGTCCATGGGCAGAAGTTAGGGAGGGGCATGTTCCAGGAACAGAAAATTTATTGTGACTGAAATGCTGAATGGGGATGGGAGTAGTGAAGATTAATTCAAATGGTAGGCAGAGGAATTTGATAATTTGGGTGCTAGGAAAATAAAGAAATTGGACTCTACAGTGTTTGCCTTAATCACAAGGGAGCCTAGAGAATACAACCTTTCCTTTGTCTTCTTTTGCTATTTGTCTGGATCTGAGTCCCTGTGAGATGCTTCTCTGCCATCTTCCAGTTGAAGAAGGGGTAGGCATTTATCCATCAAGATTTTCCTACTCTAGAGTCTTCTCTATGTTAGAGCTAAAATATAAATCTTAAAGGCATTTTAAGTGTATGTCTCTAATTGCAACTTTTTTAATATTTGCACTAGTTCTTTCCTACTCACAGCTATTGCATTTGCCAGAACTTCAGGAGGTGTGGCTCTCCTCCCGCTCAAGTGCACTAGGATAAATGCCTGGTACAAGGTGTCTTCTTTTCCTGCCATGTTGCAGTTGGGAACTTCTGAAATCTCTCTGATTTGGGTAGGACAAAGCTATCTTCAAATCTACTTCTACATAAAAGTCTCTAAAAGCCAGTTTTTCTCCATTTATTTTCATGTTCTATAATTGAATATTTCCTCTTCCTCTATTTCCAACTTCCATCCAAAGCTACACATGTAGTGTCCATCTGGGTTGGCCTTCTCCCCCTCCCCCTCCCCCTCCTCCTCCTTCTTCTTCTTCTCCTTCTCCTCCTCCTCCTCCTCCTTCTCACTTAACTGCCTTAATGCCTTCTGCATTGAATAATCTAATCTAGCTTTTATCATCCTATGTGTGGTCTTCTTTTTCACTCATTCCTCAAGGTATCATTTTCCACAATGTACAACCACTGGGACAAAACCACTGAATGTTTAATAATTAATAGAGAAAATATAGCAGTAATAGTACTTTGTAAATCATCATTACCTATTATCTCTTGTATCAAAACTCACTCATACATAAAGTTAAAAAAATTAGTTCTTTTATGTTAAAGCCATGGCTTTAATACTTACTTTATTAGTGGAATTGTACCTCAAACAGACTCCCACATGGAACTCCAACCCTCAGTATGTAAAACAGATCAGAGGAGAGCTACCCTAGAAGAGGAAGATGAGACACCCTTCGGTCTCTTCACTGTACCCTGTGATTACACTTCAGACATCTATCCATATGAAATCTGATGTTCTGAAAAATGCAATTTGAAATCACAGTGCTAAAAAATTATTCTGGATATGTTTCTTTAAAATGTCAGATTTGGGAACTTTCCTACTTGTTCTACTTGTTATGATGACAATTCACTAATTTTGAAGATACATCATGCACACACACATGCACCTCTTACTTTTAGGATCATGGTAATGCATACAAGCTACTGGGAAGAATATTCTATAATCAGCTATAAAAGTGAAGTTTTAGCCCTGATCAGTTAGTTGGGTGTCATCCTGCAAAAGGGAAAGGTTGCTGGTTTGATTCCTAGTCAGGGCACATGGAAGAGGAAACCAGTTGATGTCTCTCTCTCACATCTGTGTCTCTCTCCTTCTATTTATCCCTCCCTTCCCCTCTCTCTAAAAAGAAACTTAAAAAATATTTTTTAAAAATGATTTTTTATTCAACCCATAATGAGCCAGCTCTTGGATCCTCCCACCACCCTCCTGACTCATGCAGTTTATGGCTCCACAGGATGCTGTTAGGCCCAGAGAGCTATAGGAGGCCATGACACATTGCCACTCTCTGCCCAGAATTCTTGTTGTATTTGCTTCTTTAACAACCTTGTGAGACAAACAGGAATGAAATATTTAGCACAAGTTGAAATAAGAATAACTTAGACCATATTTAGGTAGATAAATTAACTCTTTAAGTTATCTATTCATGAAAGTGTGATTGGGATGGGGCAATCTCGCAGAAAAATCACAAAGTCTGCACCTGAGTCCTGGTGTCTAAGCTTTCCTCCTTGACTGTAGTAACTCAGGTATAGGACTACATCTGCCATTGGTCATATGGAGGGGAGGCAGGGGATACACAGGCTAACTGACCATCCATCATCATTGTTGGAGACATGCATCTACAATTTACCAAATAAATAATGGATTAAGAAAGTCAACTTTGACTTCAATAAGAAGTTTATAAATTATTACACATATCTCAATCTAAAAAAACACCCAACTTCTTTTTTGAGGAGGGGTATATGGAAAAGACCATAGTTATAGTGGCATATGACTTAAAAATAACATATCAGTAAGGGAAATTACATGGGAAAGAAGGGAAAAGGATGTAAATAAACACATATGAGGACCCATGGATGGAGCCAAGGGGGTGGGATGGAGGGTGGGAGATGGGTGTGGGTAGGACGGGGGAAAGTGGTAGTGGGAAAATGGAGACAACTGTACTTGAACAACAATAAAAAATGTAAAAGAAAAAAAAGAAAACAACCTCTTACCAATAAAGTAAAATTTTTACTTTACAATGTCCTTAAATTTGCTTTACTTAAAATGTACTTAATAAAAATTTTATGCAACTTGCAAGCAACAACAAAAATAACATTGGTTAATATGCCAATTAATGGTAAAAAATTCATAAACATTTAGTGCTACTCCACACTAAATATGATAATGACACTACCAGGATCTGTATCAAACAGTGATTACTTTTGGGGTGAAGATACCATAAAAGTATATTAGGTGTTTTTGTTTTTGCTTTTTTCAGAAAAGTGACTAAATTTAGGTGTGTGATATTTCTTAATTTTTTCCCTAACCTTTCTTCCAGATATTAAAATGTGGGCAATATTCAGAAGTGACAGGTCAGGAATTGTGTTGTCATTACCAGTGCCTCTTCCACGTGATACATTCACAACAGTGACTTAGTTGTCTACATTCTGTGATCTTTTAAGGCTCGTGCAGTGCAGGAGCAGTGGGAAGGAGCAGGGATGGTTTGCCAATGGCACCATTGTTGCTGTTCAATAGTATGACTGGTTCCCTTGTCTTGGCAGCAATTACAGATGTAAAGTTTTTTCCTGGGAAATTCTCTTTTTGGTTTATGTAGCAGAACTTCTATGTATCTCAGTTGTGCTATCCTGTATTGTTCTATATACTGACTCAACGTATATTCTTAGGGTGTGAAAACATAAAGACATAGCTAAATGAATTTGGCATCTTATGGGTACAGAAGCAAAGCAAACGAACAGCAACATATATTGTGTTAAGAAACATGTTTGAGTACTTGTAGATATAACCAGTCACTGCAGTGCAAAAGGGGTATGCTTTTAAATTTGCTATTTATCATCACACATGCCAATGTCTTTTCTGGACAAAAATGTGAAAAAGAAACTATATAAACCAAAATAGACTCACAAGAACACAGAGAGAATATGGATGACAAAGCATATGTGTGAGTATAACTAAAAATAAAAGTGTTTTTGCTGCTGCTTCTGTACTTTATGTTTTAAAAAATCTTAATGCTAAAAGAGCAAAGGCTTTACAATAAAATTGTTATTAAAAAACAATCTCAGCAATATTTTAACCTAGACTCTGTATTAGTTCTTTTACTGCAAGCTTGTAATTGCCCTGGGAAGTTATTATTAGTGTACACCATATAGACTGGGGGAAGTAAATATATATTTTAAAGGAGACTTTATTACATGGTATTCTAAAAGTGTACATTTTGTTTGGGCTTAAATTCCTAATGACAATCCCACACACACAAATAAATATGGACCTTAAAATATCTCCCAACTAAAAACTGATGCAGTCAAATTGTGTGATGAAGGCTATGCAAGTTTCCATAATGGGACTGGTAGATCACTCATAAACATGAAGTAAATAGCATAATAAACAGCTTAAAATTAAATATATAAATTATAGACAAATAATTACAGCCATACCATGACAGTATTCATGTACATATATTTAAGCAATAGAATTTGAGATGGAAGAACCTGAAGCTATTTCTTCCATGGAGAAATAAAAATATGTGCATGGTATTTGAATCAGAGTTTAAATTGAACACACAGTCTTGACAAAATTTTGATCATAATGATGATAGAAATATGCATAACTAGGCATCATACAGATGACTGACTTGATAAAGTAAGAGATCCAAAAAAGCAAAACAGGAGCTATGAGGCTTTGGGGGTTCTTACATCAAAATTTGCACAGTATCACTTCCTCCTCATTGTATTGGTCAAAACAGTTTGCAAACCCTACCCAGAGTAAAGGGAGGTGATGTAGATAAACTTGATATAAACAAGTGTTTCATATTTTTCTACTAAAATTGTACTGGTTTTTATTACAGTGAAAATTATTTGTACTGAGAAATTCATACATGTCACTCTACTTCGAGTATTAAATTAACTTACAATGTTGTTTTGTATTGATTCCAAAGCCCAGCTTTCTATTTCTAGGGGGAAAATGAAAATGGAAAAGAAACCATTATCGTAACCTCAGTTATTGACTTCACTTATTTAGGCATTTAAACAGTCTTAGTTTTAGTAGCTTAAAGCGAAAACCATTTATTTGCTCATAATTCTGGAATTTGAGCTCAGCTCAGCTTAGCATTTCTTTGGCTGGGTTTATCAGACATCCCTCACAGGGTTTCGGTCGTCGGATTGATGGACGGGATGGCATGTGGAAGACGGTTCCAAATCTAAGGCCTCACAGGCCTCAGGCCTCAGGCCTCAGCTGGATGACTGGATGCTCAGCCTTTCCCTCCATGTGGTACATCATTCCAAGCTTCTTCAGAGCACAGTGCTTCAGAGTTCCAAAAGAGCAAAACAGGAGGCCTTTGGGGTTCTTACATCAAACTTTGCACAATATCACTTCCTGCTCATTCTATTGGTCAAAACAAGTTGCAAAACCTACCCAGAGTCAAGGGAGGTGAAGTAGATAAGAGACTCCAGCCTTCATTGAGCACAGCAGGGGTGTCACATGCAGATGAGCATGTCCATAAGGACAGGGGGGATTTATGGCCACGTCTTGCAATCTACCACAATCATCAAATTAAAAGAGAAATAATATTTTGATGTATTAATAGTAATTCAGTCATGAATGCATAAAAAAAATCCTGAAAACTTAAAATTATATTTTAAAAGAAAGGCTTTTATTGTTTAAAAATATACTTTAAGTTTTGATTATCCGTTGTAAGTATTCTGAGATTCTATACAAATCATTCTATGGCTTTATGAATTCATACATTTGTTACATTTCTTCATAATATATGTACATTCCTCCTTTAAGTAGGTATTGGTAATTGTCAACATGACCAATTCCAACACAAACCTAACTTGTATAATACTGATCTAACCGTGTTCCTGATCTAACGTTCCTTGATTACGTATAGCACAGAAAATTGTGCATTATTTAATCTTTTACCTAGTTCTATCTTTTTATTTAATTAGTTATTCAGCTGTGTTCATTTGTTTTAGATAAAGGTTATTATTCAGTTATATACTAGAGGATATTTTAGAAATGCTTTATTAATCATTATCAAAAAATTAAATTTAATTTTCTTCCAAAATCTCTGAATGATTAAAATTAAAACTTACATGTGGTTAGATGTATTCAAGTTCAGAAAAAGTGTATTTTTAAATATACAGCATTGTTCAAAGTTCTGTTTTCTTTCATTAATCTGAGATGATTATACAACTACCACTTTATGCAAAGACATTTGCTAATCATGAGGGAGTAAGGAGATGGTGAGAAATATAAAGATGAGTAAATATCCTGACCAAAAATATCTACCAATGGAAGATATAAAGACATGCACACACAAAATGCAAAGATTTCAAAAAATAGAAATCAAGAAGTCTATTGGCCTCAAAGTGGTCATATTTACATTTCCATTTAGTCAGTTTTAAATCCCTGGGTGGAGGGGAGCAAGTTGAAAAGGGAAAAGCCCACTTCCACTGGTTAAATCCCGGTCACCAGAAGCTCCAGAGCAGGGGCCAGCTGGCTGGAGGAGCTTCTCTGCTCTGGCAGAGCTGTGTTCATTCTCACAGGACATCTCTTTCACAAAGCACTTCCGTAGATGCTCATAATCTCGGTAAATCCCACAGCACTCTGTGAGACAGGTAGAGCCCTTGTTTTACTGATCAAGCAACTGGAAATGAATTAGGGAGGTGACTTGCTTAGAGATAAACAAAAATTAAAATGAGACAGAATTAGGACAAAACCTAAGCCTTGTGCTCGTCCCGTCGCTTCTTTCTTTCTGTGTGAAGAAATTGTCAGCATAATTGGTGGGTAAAAGCTTAATGTTCCAATAGTATTTATTAGTTCACAAACACAGCAAAATGCAGTGGCTCTAAGATATAATAGGAGGTGATCCCGAGATCTGTTGTAGATTCCTCAGCAATCATGATTCCTCCTGTAATACATGAAAGGCCAAAGGATAGGCTCTAGTATGTGGTAGTTTTTCAAATACCTCCACCCCACCTTCGACAGCCCTAGGGGTTGGGTCACAAGACTAATTCTCCCTGGTTTGTAACAAGCTCCTTTTGGTATTTCAATAGCTAAACCACTTAAGATGGTATCTGAGGTTTACCTTCTCAGCTCTCAAATGTATTAGGTCTTGGCTCGCTTCTCAAACTAGGTTCTGAGGTTCTTAAAAGTCTAAGGACATATTCTTAGGGATAAGCAGATGCTCTACAAGAATTATTTAACCATATTGAAATTAAACAAAAAATGGCAATGGACTTAACACATGGATGGTGTTTCCATCCCATGATCATATCATGCAAATGAGGTTTACAGAATGTAAAGTAAGTCATTACCCTGCCATCATCCAGGCCTACGGGCCTGTATCCACTGCAGAATTCTACTTTCAGTGAGTTCTGAAAGCCAACAAAAATGTTGTGTAAGTGTTTTTGACTCATTAGGTAGCTAACTTGGACTGCAGGAAACTGATGCTATTTATAATTTTTTATTTACTATACCTTCTACTGTGAATATGTATATATTCATGTATTATGCAAAAACATTAATATTGGGTACAGCTTTTTCTGAAATCTCAGACTTTGAATTTTAACATAGACTTGAATTTTGAAGAAGACTTTGCATTCGGATCACCTTGTTTTGTTTGTATTAAACTTATAAATGCATTTTGGTAGTAAATGCATTAAGAATAGTAGATATTTAGCCCTGGCTGGCATAGCTCAGTGAATTGAGCTCGGGCTGCGAACCAAAGTGTCGCAGGTTCAATTCCCAGTCAGGGTACATGCCTGGGTTGCAGGCCATGACCCCCAGCAACCACACATTGATGTCTCTCTCTCTCTCTTTCTCCCTCCCTTCCCTCTAAAAGTAAAAATAAATAAAATCTTTAAAAAAAGAATAGTAGATATTTTAAGTTAATTTTGAATTTTATGTCTTTATGTTTTCCACATTACCACAATGAAAGTATTTTAGGTCAGCAGTGGGAGGCACACTAGGTATTCTTTCCTTTGCTTGTTTAAAAACACATATATTAATCATAGTTGGGAAACTTTGTTTAATACTATACTTAGTAATCAGAACAAGAATAACAAGATGATAACTTAGAGTGAATTTCAACCTTCTTAAGCCCTGTGTACAGACAGAATTACCCTGGGGAAAATGTAGCTATGACCTAACATATGACTATGATATTTTGCATTAGGGAAAACAATTTTCACTACTTGTACCATGCTGATGGAAGTATATCTAAAGTGTTTCATTCATAGAAAGCATGACTTTTCTCTGCAACATACAAGTATCAAGCTTAGCTTTGCTAATAGCCATCTGGTCACCTACCTGAAGCTTCTGTAGATTCTAGGAAATGAAAATATATTTAAATATATAGTAACTAATTACAAACAGTTTATAGCTATTTGTTAATCAGCCTTGTTTAAAGAGTTGAGGTGTTTCAAAACTTCAAAAATACAACCAGGGATGCAATTTTGAAGTTTAGCACTTATCGCAGAAATTGTCTCTATTTTTTATTCCAAAATAGATAATAAATATCTCACTCTTACTAAGTAACCAAAATGTAACATTTAAAATACTACTCAGTGTGGGAAGATTTATGAGCAAGCAACTGCAGCAAACTCACATTGAATTGTTGCTGGTTCTGCTTTCTGGATGCAGGTGTCATCTAATATCCAAGATAATGACCATAGAACAACCTCATTCAGTCCCTTTGATGTGAGAAGGAAAGTGAGGTTTTGAGAAGTTTTGTAGGATGCACATGATCACACTGCTAATTAGTGTTAAGCTCAGGTCCCCCTCACTTTGAATCTAATTATCTGAAATTTTTTGTTATTATTTGAAATGTGCTCTAAATATAAGGAGGAAGTGACTGTATCTGCCCAAAGCTTGTAAACCAATTGCCTTAGAGTGCCAAGAGAGTAGTGTGGAACAGGAACAATGAGCATGACTCAGCCAGACACCCTTCAGCAGGGCCAGCTTCAGGCTCTGTCACTGAATAGTAGATTGCAGAGTAAAAGCCTTGTCCCACAAGTAAAAGGGCAGAAAGCCTCAACCAAACAATTTCACAAACAATTATGAAATAGTTGTTTCTCTAAGGCTTCCTGCCATCCCCAAAGTGATTACTTTGTGTTTTATCCCTGCTAATTCTTACTAAAGGGTTAAATGCTAAAGTGCCATCCCATACAAGAATGTATGAAAAAGCTTCCCACATTTGTTATTTTAATGAGGGACTTCAGAAGACTCTTCTTCAATTCTCAGAAAGAATGGCAAATTATAAACCACAAATTTCATCCAAACATCCCCCCAAACCAAAGCATGTGGGCAGTGGACCACTTGCAAGGCCAAATGCAGTCCTCCATCCTAGCCCAGCAGAGATCATCTTGAACTCTTAGAATCACCTTTCTCATAAATCACAGGCTGGAAGGGCAGTAGTGTGCAGCCTTGCTTATCCAGCCCTGTCAAAATGGCCTTTCCATTTACCCAGCCCATTTTGCTTCACAAACTGGCTTGTACCTAGAGATCTCCCTAGTCCTTCCATCAGACACTGGGCTTGTCAACTCAGATGAGAAGCCTGAGGATGAAGAAGAGGGATTTTCAACTCAGTAGTTTATTCTGACAATGAGCATCTCAGCACTGCTCCTTATTTCTTGGGTTAGATGGTCCCTTTGTAGTCAAAATGTTTGAAGCATCTCTCTGGATTATTGCACTTGTTTAAAAATTATAAATCAAACCAAAATAAAAAATAAAGATATATGACATTACACTATAATTTTGCTCCTGGCATTTGGTATTATATTTTCCCCAATAGTTATAAATATTACTCAACAAAATAAATGTTATCATCCATCAGTCTACTGATCTAACAGGTAGCATTATGTAAAAGAAAGTTTGCATCTTTGGAAAAAATCTGCATTTAAATATACTTTTTAAAAAACATAAAAGAGTAATAATAAAACATAAAGTAATTTTCCTTGGCTAGAAAGGACAAGCAGGGACTGTGACCTGCAATACCTCTTCTTATAATAAAGCAGAAAATAAGCTCTCATCTCCAAAAGAATGAGCCCCAAATACCTTTGTAATGGATGTAATAAAACAATGATTCTATTTTTGCTAAGCTGTTATAATAGTGATTGCTGCATTGTTCAGTCATTTATATATTTCATGCAGTTCTGGAAGAGCTATCCATTGTTGTTTGATTTATTAAAGTCTTTCTATCCCTTACGGTTACAAAGTGCAGCTGGCAAAGTAAGTTGTGTAGTGTGCTATGCTTGGGTTAGAATTAAAAAGAATAGTTTATAAAGTTTGCGTTTATTTTGTCTAGTGACTTGGATCTGTCATAAATGAAGACTGCAACCCTATTATTTGAAATCAAAATGGAAGTTCCCCTGCTTGTAAATCAGGGACTTATCCAGGGATCTGCCACATTTCACTTGCCTGAAGGCTGCCACCATTACTCATCACGGTCCCTCCACATTTTTCAAAGCTTGGGGAAAACTATGTTACTATATATTTTTTCTCCCTGAGATTTAATTATAGTGAAACAATATCAGTAAACAGTCTATGACCCTCATTGCGCATAACCAGTATAAAAAAATCCACACATTTAAAAAACAACTCTGTCAGTCTCATTCTCTTCTTTCTCTATAAAATTGTCATCCAGGCCTCTTAACATTCTGAGACCATTTTTGTATAAAAGTATTACAGTTTTCTCCTGTGTGTTGCTCAGTGTGCACAGGGATACTCTGCTTAAATGTGCTCTCTGCTTTCTACCTCAAATCAAGTATGCTTCTCATCCTCTCTTTGGCTGCTGTGTGTTAAAAAAGGTCCCCAGTGCCATCTCTGATGGTGGGATGGTTAGGGCTCTTCCCCTAGCAGGTCCTCCTTCTGTCACTCATGTCATTCATTGCTCCCCCAGGATACGTGTTCATGGAGAGGACCTACATTCTGCAGCAACACATGAAAGCTCTTGTAATGAAAATTGTTGAGTTGCACAAAATACAATTAAAGTGCATTAAACTGCTTTGAATGCAATGGGATGGATTGGGCTGTGAAGGAAGGGACTGGAATGAGGTATCTGGGTACTAGACCCCTTCTCTTTGAAGCCTGTCTATTCATGCCTTTGTAGTGAGCCCAAGGTTCACTTCTTGAGGTGATAGCTCCTTCCATGTTTGGATTTATTTACACTCATTTTTATTAAAAAATTCACTCATGAAATATTATATCTTCATGAAGGATGAGGACTGGGTCTTAATCATTTCTTTTGGGCACTTGGTAATTTTTTTGTATGAAACCACTATATTATTTCTAAGTAATGGACATGAACAGTGAACCATAAATAATATAAACAAGTGAGCGCTGTTAGAGGACAAGCATTCAGTTATAATTTACAAAGACCTTCCTGGCTTTGTGCCTATAACACAAACCAGGAAAGGTCACAGAAGGGCATTATCTGACTACTTCCAAGGGAATAGCCCAGAGGACATGTGGTCTGATTTACAGTCAAGCCTCCTTTGAAGGGAAATGGAGAGCTACTACATGAAGTGACAGCAGCCATTCATGATGGTATTATTTTTTTTCATTTACAGAAAGCAAGTTTTATTTTTTCATACAGAATTATTTTAAAATCATTATCAGTATATTTCATAAATAAGAAATCATGTTCTTTACATAATTCTTTCCTTTTTTTCACAGTTTCAGTTCTTAATCTTTCTGGGGAAAAACCAAATGTGCTCTATCTGTGATTTTAAAGTAACCTATCACCCTGGCTGGTGTGGCTCAGTGGATTGAGCACCGACCTGTGAACCAAACAGTTACCAGTTCAATTCCCACTCAGGGCACGTGCCTGAGTCATGGGCCAGGTCCCCAGTAGGGGCCACTCAAGAGGCAACTACACATTGATCTTTCTCTCCCTCTCTTTCTCCTTCCCTTCCCCTCTCTAAAAATGAATAAATAAAATCTTTTAAAAAATAAAATAAAATGTGATCTATCCATGTACTTAGCTAGGGCTCCTCATTAAACGACTGCCTCTGTTGCCATTATGATATACATAGACTTACAGAAAGGCTATACATGTTCAGAAGTGCCCACCTTGTGAGAGGTGAGGTGAGCTGGGGCAGGTGATCTGCTAGCATCCCTTAATTTTCTCCCCAACTCTATACCCAGGGTAAAAAGCCCTACAGCTTTCTGCCATGCAACTGATGTGTCAGACACTAAAGTGTCTCCAAGCTGCTCACTCCAACTGGAGAAAACAGAATTTTCATGTTGACATAGCAGAGGAACAAAAAGGACATTACCTCCTTGGAAATATGATTGTACTAGTTCTTTCCACACACTTCACATCAGCCTTGAAATACTGCATCTCCCTCTGCAGGAAGTAAAGTAGAATAAACCCACACTTAGACCCACATGTTAGTTCCCAGGAGGGAGTAAAGAATGGCTCAAGCCCACAGAGGAGCCAAGTGACCAGAAGAGTGGTTCTCAGGGGTAATGAGCTTCATCCTCTGTAGCAGTGGAGTACCTCTTCTGGCCTCATTCTCCCTCAGCCAACACAAATATGAGACAGCATATCTCCCTGCTCAAGAATTTATATGATGCTTAAGGATGCACCCAGCCTTCATAAACCTCATAAATGACACCAGAAAAAATAAACCTGGCATATATTTTTCTTTGTGCTATGGCTGGATTTCACTGATAAATAGAGTTATTTTATTACCCAGTCAATACAAGTGAAGGTGTTTCAGTAGACAGGTAGACATAAAATAAAACTGATCACCTTGCCATGCATAAAAATCTCATAAAAATGAATGAAAACTTAATTTTTGTTTTTGGTAGACTGAAAATAACAATAATTTGGTAAGACTGTACTCACAGAAAGTCCATTTGTTTTCTAAATTATCACAAAGGGTGATTATCAAAAGAAGTAGGCCTCGCTTCAACACCAGGAATTACTTCTCTCTTTTACATTTGAAATGGATATATTTTAACCCTCAGTTCCTATGTCATGGAGAAGACAGCCTTATTTCTCCAGGTGCCAACTTCAGTCCACAGAAAACCCCTGAAGTAGGCCAAGGACTCCGGTTTCTTCTTTCACTGTCATCTAAATAAGCTTCAGCCCTGGCTTCCTAAGGTCCAAGGCGAAGTGCCCTACCTCGTTGGCTATACTTGTCACTGAACTGATCTTCAGACACTGGCAAGAGCCTGAAAGTGGGGGTCAGAAGCCTTGGTTGTTTCACTAACTGGTTTGTGGTATATCACACATGTCATTAACATTTATGATTGGGAATAGTAATACCTACTTTACAAAGGCTTAATGAAGGCTTACTATACATATGGATATACACTTGAAAGCTTAAAGCACAAAATAAATATAAATATTTAAACACCTTGAAATAACTTATGTTTAATGTCTGCCTCAATAGGTACTCATTTTCTAAAAAAAGTTATTGTTCAATGAATGTTATTTTCATTTGTCTCCATTTACTATTGCCTCAATTAGTGTTGAAGGGCCCAGTGCTTCTTTCTTTCTCTTTTTTTTACTCTCACCCGAGGACATTTTTTCATTGCTTTTAGAGAGAGGCGAAGAGAGGAGGGAGAGAGAAAAAGAGATACAGAGAGATAGAGAGGCATCAGTGTGAGAGAGGAACATCGATGGGTTGCCTCCCGAGCACGCGCGCAAGGGGAATCAAGCCCACCACCCTTCAGTCCTTCAGTGCACCAGATAGTGCTCCAACCAACTGAGCCACAGTGGCCGGTGTCCCGGGTCCTTCTAAAAATCTCACACATCACACTCCCTAGACTTACAAGGCCAGTATTTTCTCAAGACATTCTCTCAGCGTTCACCACATTTCATTTGTAATTACTTGTTTATTGTTTACCTTACTGGATTTTAACCTCTATGAGGACAGGGCTATGTCTATTTTCGTCACCTTTATCTTAACGGGACCTAGCATTTTGAAAGATTTCACTGAGAAAAATCAGTGAATGAATGAACACGCTTGCACCACTCTTAAGCTCTCCTCCACTTCTTTGATTCATGAAATTCTTTTATCTAGAAACAAATTATTTAGCTCAAATAATAGATCATGAACATCCCCAGTGCAGGGTAGCTTAACAACTAAATTTCTTTCCACTGAGATATAAACAATATAAAAAAGATGCTTTATGAGAATCAGTTCTGAAATGAAGAGATCAAAAGGGAGAAAGGCCTGAAGGGAGAAAGGATGCAGACTGGACCCTGGGAAAGAGTAAAAACCATGCTCATCTTCTCGATAATTTTATGAAAATCTAGCCCACACCTTTAAAAAATGGTTCTATCTTTTGTTCTGGTCTGCTCCCAACACTGAGTCCACTCAGTGTTGGGGGATGGTTTGAGTCAGCACCAGATAAGTCAGTGAAAAGGACTAGAGAAGAGAACATCCAGTGATTGTCATGCTTTAGAGATGCCGCAGAAACCTACTTTGTGGAAATAGGTTACAGGCACATTTGACCTGTGTGTGTTTAGTTAGCATAGGGACTTATGTCAACATTTTTTGAAACCAAAAGGCATAGCATCCTATTGGAAGAAGCATAGATTCTTGGAATCTATATCTCCAGGATTTAGGAGCTTTATGAACTTGGGCGAGCACCTTCATCTTGTTAGACTCTATTTCTTCAACTGTAAAATGAAAAAGGTCATGTCCATGTGGAAAGAATCTGAAACTAGTTATGTAAATACATAAATTTTATTTTTATTTATTTAATGGGGAACTTGCAGGGGATTCTAGAACACAATGGCTTTTTAAGTAAAATTGTGCTCTATGGAGAAAAAAATAAATGAAGTATATTATGTAAATATACTTTTTTGCAGTTTATAAAATACTCTCCCTAGAAATCTTCCTCATCTGAGTTAATAAAACTGTGAGGAAAAGAACAGATTATATTTTCTTAATTTTATAGGAGTAATGTAAATTAATCTAATATAATTAGGTTAAGTGCCTTAGGAAAACTCATACAAAAAGGGAAGTGAGGCCCAGGGTCTAAAGCCCCAAAGTCCAAAGCTTTTTACCCAAGATTCAATATTCTTTTGCCTTACTCGTCCACCTTCCAGAGGGGTTTCCAGAGCTGAAAATTTTGAAACCTCTTCATATTCCTCAATACATGACATCCTGTGCTCCCCTCCTTATCTATAAAATGAACGACATTAATATAATTTGATGTTGCGTTAAATGAAGGATAGTGAGGGCAGACATAAAAAAGTTATAATAAATTATGCTGGTTGAAAAAGAGTCTCTTCTTTCTAATTCCTCCAAATCAAATTCAAATTTACCTTTTCTTTCTCTTTTTTACCTCTTATCTCTTCAAATCATCTCTTATTTGTAACACTCTGTTGGTCATCATCCTAGCCCCCTTTCTTTCTAAAAATCTATGATACACCACTTTTTTATCCATCAACTCTTACAAACGAACAAAAAAAACTAAATTTTTTATGGCTGTAGCGGATTTTTTGAGGGAGGAGTGGGATGAGGCACTTTGATGAGGAAAATGGACATAAGTGAGAGATGGAAAAAACTGAGTGAGTCTAGGGAAAAGGAAGGAGATGCGGCTAATTTCAGTAATTAGTTCAGGTCTTTTTTTGTTTTTCATCTTTAAAGAACAGATTTCATTGGTGAATAGGTTCTGTTCCGTGTAATTCCCTAACTTCTTAAGTCTTGGGATGCTGGCATTGAAGGACATTTTATTTCCTTCCTTCTCATTATCTTCACACCCCCAATTTTACAGAATTGAGGAATGAAAGTCGGAAAGGTTACATAACCCATGTGAAGTTGGCAAACAGGTTAAAGGAGCAGTACTTTTTCTTGTCTGTTGCCTCAAGAATTCCGAAACCATAACCTCGAATGGTGTTAGAGAAAAAAGCTCAACAAGCCACTGTTAGTAAAGTCAGGGAAAATTCCATGAGAGAATTTGAATTCTTCACATCAATTAAGACAGAAAAAAAAAAGACAAGTTACTTGGTGTGCAGCCATGATCTGTCTTTATGCAAAGAGTAGATGTTGCTATTAGAAAAATGCACTTTGGCCAGATTCAGGCCTTTTTCAAAACTGATGAGTTCAGATTTAAATCAAATCCAAATTATGTGGTTTCTCAAAGTTGTTTATGCATGGCAAAACCCCATTTCCTACAAGTGAGTCAGCTATGCAAAAGATCTTTCACAGTGCTTCAAGAACTGCAAAAGTAATTGTTTAGTTTAAATTAATTTTACAGTCCTATGGTTAACTGAAAAGTAAAATATCTCTGGGAGTTAGTTATGGAATTTTTTAACTGAAGTAGTGATTTGGTGTGTTTAAGGATATTTTGAGTATTATCGTTACTCTCTTTTAACTCATATAAATATAATCTCAATTCTGAGGGAAAATGTGCACTCTCAGCTAATTCACAAAAAGTGTTATTGTTTAATAAAGGCATCTAAAGTTTTTGGAAATGCCATGGGGATGTAGTTAGGTAGTAGAGTTACAAGCAGAAGAAAGGGGCAGATAACAGCAGGCAGACCTGAAATTTTTATCTATTCCCTGGTAAAGTCAGTCTCTAGTTGTCAGATATAGCTGCTGGTGTTGGGAGAAAACCTAGCCCATAGCAGGATAAAACATGTAGAAAACGTGGCTGTAGGTAAAGAGCTGGCCATCCTGGTTATCATTTGGCATAAAGAGATCCAGCAGAAGTTAGGAGGGTGACTGGACAGGCATCAAAGCACAGTGTCAGAATTCCAGGCAGGCATGTGAGAGAGCAGTGAGTCCCAGGCAAATCTGTCAGTAACAGAGCCCCTGACAATAGATAGAGGCCAGCTGATGCCCTTGTGGGACGCTGTCCTAGAGGAACAGAAACCAAGCAAGCTGCAAAGACTGAAATTTAGAAAAGAAGGTAGGAGTAGAGTAAATGTGGGAAGGGAGCCAGGGTTGAGGAATAAGGCAGAAAGCCAATTATTCTACTTGATCTTCAAGGTCAGGAGCAAACTAGCAGCAGGTGTGATTTGATCCTATGTCCCTGAATAGAAGGCTTTACAGCACTAAACCCTCCCACGCAGTCAGACTCTCAGCTCTGGATCCTGGGCTTAGCTGGAGAGGAGGGGGCTGGGGGTGCACAGAGTCAGTGCCTGGTACAAGCACTACAACTTTACCACAATAACTAAAAAACCAAGGGAGTAAAAGCTTCAAATGCTTAACACATCCACTGGCATTTGATATGATATGCCAAGGGTAGCTCATACAATATTTACCATTCTCGTCTTCTTCAGTATGTAGCATTCGACCTGAAAATTATTTGATCATAAGATGAAACAACAGTTGATGTTTTGCTTTTAATAAGCTCATCCTGATAATACTGTATAGGGGAAAAGACATGGAACCAAGTCTCCCAAAAGCAGGCTTCAGGTCCCGGACCTGCTGGGACTGGCTGTGGTATCTCCACCGCCACCCAGCATTGTTCTCATTATTTGTCCCCTGGCAGGATGAGCTCACAGGTTCCTTTCAGCGCCAGCTTTCTATAGTATTTTCATTCCAAAACTTAAAGGGGTAAACACTACTAACGTACCTAGATATTTTTCTTCTAGACAGAGATTTTTCTCCTAGACAGTTCCATGGCATTCATAATAGTGAATACTTAAATAGAAAACAAACAAAAAAAAGTACTTTGCCCTCAATAGCCTCAGAGAGTCATTGCAATCTATTAAGTAAATAGATAACATTTCAAGTGCATGTACATGATTGTATTAAAAGACCATAGTAAAGGAATATAACAGTTCTATTGAGCCAACTCTCTAACAAGTACCTGATTGAGTTTTTATCATTTTTTTACAAAAAGAAGAAATTAAAACTAAAAAAAAAAACCTATGCTAAAGTTAAAAAGGGACCATTAAAACCTTGAAATAATGAGTTAAGGCTGATTCCTTTGTCAACTTGAAAAATAACAAGTGAAAAGTCACAATACACCACCTAATCTCTATCAGTCACATTTGCATTGTATTAAACATTGATGTTTATTAACATTTATTGTATGTATTTTTTAGTGTACAATGAAAAATATCCATGCCATGGAGATGCAAAATACAGCTGTTTTGTGGAGTTGTTCAATGACAGTGAATTATGTGATCACAGATAATTCAATACCAATATTTAAGATAAAAGATAAATTGAAAAAAAACATTTAGCTACCTGAGAGTAAGAGGTTTTATGATAACTCCAACAAATGAAAAATTATGACTTACAAATGTGCTTACTCTGCTCTTTTTATAACATATAATTTATACAACTTCTTTTCATGGGCATTTTTTTTGCAACTGAATGTATGCAGCAGAGTACTTGCCTACATACTAAACTATGATACATATATGTCTTCACTCTTTCTTTAAAAAGTTGACACATAAAAACTCCCTCACAATTAAGTAGGTAGCAGTGTTTCTGTAAAATAGTCAAGAACCTTATTGAACATGGCAACAGTTGAATGATTCTTTCACTGCAGGACCTAGAATAATTTTTCTAATCTTAATTTGAATTTATACAATGTAAACACAAATAAAAGGTAACAGGAATGCTTGTATCTATCTAGTAAACTGAAAAAAATATTTATCTTCCATGAAGATGTATCAAAATAATAAACATTTTGTAACAATTCTATGAACATGTAATTAATAAGTAATTTTTTTGTAAATCTCTGGGCAGAATAATTGTATGGCTTTCTATGTTCTAAGGTATTTCAGCTTAAATCTCTATACCCAATTTTTACATATATTTTAAGTGTATTATTAATTTTAACTTCATTAAATTAAAACTTTCACTCATTCTTATATGTATTTCTCCAGAAAATGTTTATTTATCTGCTCTTCTTCAAGCATGGGGGCGGGGGTAACACTAGGTACTGCCACAACAAAGAGGAATGAGCTAGTATTCCCACCTTAGAGGTTCTCTCACCCTGTTGTGGCTTGATTCAGAATTTTCCCATCTCCTTTCACAATTTCCCTTTTGGCCTTTCTATATATGTGTCATTGAAGATACTTAAGTTAATTTACATAAAGGCTTTGTTTTCCAACCATGTCACATTTCTTGAAGAAATTAGTTTCAGGGTTTATTGAGATCAAGTACGAAAATTATTAAGCTATACTTGTATTTTCATACAATTACTTTCAGGACCCAAATTTAAGGCCTCCTTTAAAACTATAGTTATATTTATGTATGTGGTCATCCTTACAAATTTAAATAGCCAGTTGTTCACCAGCAAAATGAGTTTTTATGGGACTAGCAGAGAATTACAATAGGGGCAGGCAAGCTATGGCAAAACCATAAACAAACTCTGGGAACAAAGGAAAGGGCCATTCTTGTATAGAGAGAGAAAAGAGGGAAGTGACTGAATCACGGCAGTTTCTCATTGGTGGGGTCTGTTGCTAGGTAAAAGAAAATCTTGCCCCTGCTGGGGAGTAAAGCAGTCTTCTTCCTGTTGAGGACTGTCACAGTGCCTACTGGTAATGAATGCATGAGAGCTCCCCTGCTGGGCATCCTGCCCCCATTTTAAATGAGGTTTTTATCATCTATTTTCACAGTGTCATATGTGCAATATCTGAAAAAAGCTATAAAGACACCGCAAAAGCCAGAGAAGATATTTTTCTTAAAAAATAAATATCTCTTATACTGTTTAAGTTTTATTTACATTTAATTCTACTTAAAATCATTTTCATAAAATTCCTTAAAAGTTTTATAGTTTTCTCACTACCTCTGACTGAAGTCCTTTTCTTTACATATGTCTTATATAACTTTAGATTTCCTTTTTATTTCTACATTACACAATAGATCTAACTTAATTCTTCAACCTGTAGATACCTAAAGCATTGACGAAAATGCTTATTACAATGTCACTAGCCTTTGCTTCATTATAACAGTTCTGTTATTTAATCAACTAGGAGTGGGAATTATACAAAGTATTTAACACTTTAAAGGTCTTAAGTAACATTATTTCATAGAAATATTTTTATTCTTGAAATCACTCTTTTTTTAATTTGAAAATTATTTATTGATATCTTACTGTGTGCTATGCATGGTTCTAACTAGTAAAGGCTGGGATGGGATGGGGGTATTGGGCAGTAGGGAATGGGAACAACTGTACTTGAACAATAATTTTAAAAATGTGAAAAATAAAAATAAAAAATAGTTTTATATGTGATCATAGTAAAAAAATACCCTATAAAAGCTTATATTTTAGAGAAGAGAGACCAGCAATAGAAATAAGTGTGTAAAACTTACAGCATTTCCCACCCTGATCACGTGGATACTTGTTTTGAGCTATGGGAAGCTGTGGGATGGAGGAGAGAAACCTAAAAACAACATGCCCTCATGGAAGGTACAGACAATTAACATGTAGGATAGTAGTAACACCTACTATTCTCACTTTATTCAATCCATCCTCCAATTTTATTGAGATGCTTGCCTTGTTTAGCTTCACCTAACGGCTTTTGGACTTAGTTATTCAGAAAGGAAAGAAGGAAAAAAGAGGATTGAAAGAGCTGTCTCACTTATCCCTAACCCTTTGTAAATTCCAGTTTTATCAGATTCAGATCACTTTGACAGCAGATTGTAAAGAGTTATTTTGGAGTATCAACCCAGATGAAGGTGGTAATTTTATAATTATCATCTTCCTCCTAAAAATAGCCATATTTTTCAGTTATCTTGTTTTCTTGTGTATGCTGTTTATGCCAAAAACTGACAGTCATAGCTCTGCCTTTATTCATTGACAAATTACACTATTGACATGTTATTGATAGACTTTAAATATACGAATCCTCCCATTTCCATCCTGATGATCAAAGCCTGCTCATCCTTTAGGACTAGGCTCCATGAAGTTTAGCTGAAAAATAAAATCAATTATGATACCTTTCTCAGAAGAATTGTTTCACTTTTGCATTATGTACACTTGTTTTCAGTATATAATTCCATCACAGCTGTTGAACCAAAAATATTACACTTTGGTGTTAACAGAGGAGATCTCTCTCTGACCCTCACCTTTGCTCACCAGAATGAAAGCTTCATCAATAGCAATTACTATGTCTTAGCTGGCTTTGCAGCTTCAAGCAAATATTACCTGCTTCTTATTAGGTACTTAGTAAATGCTTCCTGATTAAATGAATAATGAATTCATGTTGTTTATATATGTGGTAAATTGAAAATATCTCATTTTTCCTTCCTTGTACTTAATGATCTTATTCTCAAGACAACTAGTTCAATCTAGGCAGATAATTTGTGGCTGCAGGGTAGACCATATGGAACTGAGTCTGTGAGGAAGCCTCATTCTCATCTTGTTATAAATAAATGAGCTGAAAATGGCTACGGAGGCTTTATTGAACACCTGCAAGTCCCGAAATATTCCACCGTCCTTAAATGAAATTGGACTAGGACAAAGTGACCACTCCTAACACAAAAATAGATTTAGAAGACATTAAACCCCAGCAAGTGCTGTGACTTGGAGGCTGGTGAGTTCCACAAAGTATGAAGGAGAAGGAAAACACAGAATTACAAACAACAGGAGCTTCTTTTGAGGAGGCAGGTTGGTGCTGGCAGTGGCCTCTCAGGTTGATGTCTTTCAAGGACTCTTAGTCTTCTACTGCAAGGTTTAATGTGCTGGGCATGGTTTCCAGAGAGGTGAAGGTGACTTGTAAATACCTTAAAGCAATAAGTAATAAGCTAATATTTATTAAGCATTTAGTGTACTAAACACTTTACAGCTATTATTATATTTATCCCCACAAAACCCTTCATTATCTGCGTGTTTTATAGATGAGGAAGCAGCGGCACAAAAGGCTTAGTAATTTCTCCAAGGTCACACACCTCAAGAGAAACGGGCTGATATTTGAATCCAAGGTGTGAGTACATTCCTACCACTAGTCTGCTCCAAAACTAAAATATATCAATACAATTCTTGGATAGTGAAATCTTATAAGTACAATGTCACATCCTTTATAATGATTTTTGGAGACCAAGGACTGACTCCAGACTTGCTGCATCTAATATGTGTTTAGAATCAAAGGAATACTCTGTTGCATCAGAATAACTAAACCACCATTCAACAAGTGACAATATAATGGGACACACTGAGATCTTCATACATCAACATAATGTTGACTTTCTCCTCTCCATCTTCTTTTACCTTTCAGTAAGAAATTGTCATCCTTTTGTACATCTCATCAAGCTATTTTTGTATGCTATTAATTTCCCAACATTCTGTGCAAAGCATATTATATCCCAATGGGGGAATATACTAAATAATTAAAATCTACATAATAACCTATGTTGTCTATAACTTACATAAATGGAGATGTTTCCAAATTCTAATTAGTTTTTTTCCTTTCAAATAAAATAACTTATTCACACACATTACTTAAACATGTGGTGAGAAGAAGAGAAACGTATCTTAAATTATGCTAAGCATCAGGCAGAAAAGGCCTAATACAAAACAACAGCAACAAACCATGATAACTGATACTGGCAGGCATTCTGCTTGTCTAGCAGATGGACATACTGAAGACCTATTGTTGCTATGAAATATTAATAGTAAGGGCATGATTCCAACATGAGAACATAAAAACAAATTACTTTGGAGGTTAAGGGGATATGCGAACACTAATGCATTGCTGAGTTGAAAGCCCTCAGAAATAAAAATGGCTCCCGATAACATGTCTAATGCAGTGATTTCCAACCTTTTTCACCTCAAGGTACACAGAAACTAATTACTAAAATCCTGTGGAACACCACAGAATTATATTTTCTTGCTGATATGACCAAAAAAGTAGGTATAATTTTGATTCATTCATACCAGGTGTCTATTGTTGTGTTGGCTGTTTTTAATTTTTTATGTGGCAATCTGGGGAAAAGAGATCAGTACTTGTGACTAAATAGTCAGGTGTTGCATTTTTAAAAATTCTCGCAGCACACTGGTGTGTCTCTTGTGGCACACCGGTTGAAAATCACTGGTCTAATCTAATGCTAAATGCCTTTTAACCAGGTAAGGTTTTGGGGAGACTAGAAATTTATTATGAATTTTCCAAGCTCATGAAATATGGAAGAAGTCTGATGTGAAGGAAGATATATTTATCTGGGGATGCTAAAAGTGAACAGAATGTGGATCTAGCCTTCAATGAACCTCAGAAGTAGAATCATGTAGTAATTCTGCAGATGCAAAAATATTATGTTTTACTTCCTTAATCCTAAACCAGTAATCCCTCTCATCCTCAATATTACAAACAATTAGTGGTCAAGGTCACACGTAAAATATTTTGCAATTTTTAATAGGAGAAAATAGCCTGTATAAATGTCTCTTTAAATTTACCACAACAGTGTTCAGAGGGGAGAAGGGAGAGAATTTTAGGGGAATTTCAGGGGAAAAGGGGAAGGGTTTACAGGAACAAGTAAAAAGGACACATGGACAAAAAACTAGGGGCAGGTGGAAATGGGAGGGAGGAGGGAAGGACTGGGTGGGTGGGCTGGGATGGGAGTAAAAGATAGAAAATTGTACTGCAACAACAATTAAAATAAAAAATTTTTTAAAAAATTACCACAAAGGGTCTTCCCAAGGTTTTCCAAGAAGAAAAAGCAGAGTAGGTCAATTGTGTAAGTAATTTAGGGGTTAGTGGATTGTGTTTTGCCTCTATAGACCACGGGTACATGGCCTGCTTTGTGCTGGCAAAGGTGAGAAACTAATTAAGAAGAATTCTGCAAGTATAACATTTTCTTTCAAGGGCTGCACTCATGTTTTTAACTGGGATGCAGCACCTGTGAAATTTCTGCCTTGTCCCTTAACCTTAGTTATGTCATTTAAACTCTCTGGCTCAATTCTGTAAATCAAGTAGAAAAACACATGTCCTAACTATGCTACACAAAAATTCTAGAAAGAGAAATTAAAAAAAAAAAGAAAAAGGGGAATCAGCATAGAAGGAGCAACATACACAAGGCAATTTGTTTAAAATTAATTGTGTGTGGGAAGGAGGACACAGAAGAAAAATATATGTTTTAAGTTTTGAAATAAAGTCATTTAAAATTTTACTAGTTTATTGCTATTAAAGAATTAATGCTTAATGAAAACTTTACTCTAGATAACAAAATTTTAAGCCTCTTCTAACAATAGCTGTGCTTTATAGGGAAGATGTATTTCTTATATAACCCCACAATAAATCACTGCTGTGAATACTGGGCACAAGAAAATGTTAAGAGGAAAAGAAAAAAACTAGGAATTAATGTTTCTTTTAAAAGATTATTAGTTCAGACACTGTTTATAATCCCAAGGAGACAGTGCTATGAAGTCATGTCAGTATCTGTAAGATCTCATGTGCAGACCCCTAATTAATACCTTCTTCCAACAGCCCACATGCTGAGCTAGGTTTCTTTAAGTTTGTACTTTATAAATTTTGAAATAAATTTTTACTTCTTTTTAAAGAATAAAAGGTAAACAGTCATACTTTGAAATTCAAAGATACAACACAAGAGGTTTTTTAAATCTTTGCAAAGGCATCCTTTATCTGATAGATATACACCATTTCATCCTAGATTTAGGGTTAGCTAGGAAAAGCATAACGAATTGCCTTGTGTTCTAAGCCATGCAAATAAAACTATTGCTGAGAAGCGTGTGTGTGTGTGTGTGTGTGTGTGTGTAAGTTTCCATAATGTATTAATCAAGAAATACAATAAAAATGAAGTAATTAAAATGTAAGTGTCGGCATCTCTTAAAACTGTTGTCAGTTGCTGTTTACTAAATGATGGCAGCACTTATGTGTCTAGCACCTTCATGTAATCATTATATGAAGTCATGCTGAATATCACCCCCAAGGGTTAGCATTAAATGAGTTCTCACATGAAGAGAGAGAGTTTCCTTACATAGCATGCAGAACAGATCAAATGCAAAACCTTGGCAATTGTCCCTGCCTGGCAGGTGCTGATCACTGTACCTTTAAACCAGTGAATATGCCATCTTTCATTTAGTGCCAGTGGCTTAAACTGTAAATCTTGAAAACACTTACCTATTAAAAGTGATAGTTTCAAGAAAGATGAAAACCCCACTCACATCTTCAAACACTAGCGACAGCACTAGGTTCCCCATGGAAGCAAGCATTCTTCTCTACTACCCTGGTTGCACTGGGGTTTATGGCAAAAGTGTGGGCACCCAACTTGAAGGTGGATTCCAGAAGGACTGAGCTTATACTAGAACTTTTAAATCAGATTTGCTGAAGGCCCAGGAACAGCACAGGCGAGACAAAGAAAGTAACAAAGACCTTTGCAAGATGTCATTATGTTTGGGATTCCCAGCAAAGTACTTCTCTTTGGCAAGAGGCCGCCCTCCCTTGACCACCTGGCAACACTCTCAGCTACCTCAAAGCCAGATCCAAGTGAGTCTGGCCCAGAGACAGACACATTTGCCTCCCATCTGATCTCTTTTCCCCAGACAGCTAACACCGGAACTATCCACTCTCTTATCCTTTGCCCTCACTGCCGCAGCTTGGACTCACCAAAGCCTCGGCTCAGCCAGCTCAGAACAGTGCCCAGGACACCCAATCTCCATATAAGAGATCGGCACAGTGTTCAGACAGCAGCACGTATACATACAGAAAGAGCTGCTGCACTGCCAAACCCACATCCTTAAAATTAAAGCCTGTCTCAGAAACCTCTTTAATTACCTCTGAGCAAAATTGTAATAAAAGTATGTACATTATAAATCAACAATAAATTTTAATTAAAATTTGACAAAATTTTGTATGTTCCAATGCAAAGGCAAACTTTTCATTTTCGCTTTTAAAATGTTTGTTTATTACTATTACTTCATAACAAAAGCAACAGCCACAGCAAAAATATAAATAAATAAAAAAATAAAAGAAAGTACTTAAAGGAAAAAGAAAACAGGGAGGAATACATACTATATACATCATGGATTTTCAATATAAATTAGATGCATAATTATGGTCTTGCTAGAATATAAATAGAAATTACAGATCTGAGAGAAATCTCCTACTGAGCAAAACATTTGGTGTTATAAAATTCAACAGTCAGTAGAAACAATATTTCCAGATTGTAAAAAATGTTATTGCAATTCTATATTTTAAATATGAAGCTTGCTGATTATCGTGGTTCTGTAGAAGAATCATTCCTTTTTAAAAACAGATATTCTTGCGGAGACGAACATACTGGGAAAACATGGCCTCATACTTAGTTATTTCAAGAAGTGTGAATCATGGAATGAGCCATTGCCTAAAGAGTCACCTTTTAAAAAGTCCAATTATAGACTTTTTAATCTTGTGTAACTCTGCAATATTTATAAACCACAAGTATTTGTAGAGATAAAATTATATCCATTTTGAACAAACAGTTCATGAAAGCATTAGTTTTATCAGGTTTTCCTTTTGTTTCAACATTGGGGGCAAAATAGAGAATTTAAAAGTCTATGTTCCAGAAAGGAATTCTTTTTCATACTTGACCCTCTGCACTAGTTCAAAGGCGTAACACTTCTACCCTCGAACACGGCAGGTATCCTTTTGTGCACAAAGGTTAAACGGTCAGAGCTGTGGCATGACACATTCTCTTCCGTCCCTCTGTGCCCTTTTTGATCTTGGTTGCTGGGCACCCAGCTACATACGGATTTCTAGCTATTCCCTGCCTGGCTGAATGGGCCTTTCCTCTGGACCTACAGCCTCTCCTCACTCCTGAATTCCCCTGGAGGCCAAAGTGGGGTGCTGTCTTTGCTCCAGTTTGCATGTGTGGTTAGAAGTTAGCTACTTACAGAGAGGAGAAAATAGCTTTTTATCTCTAAGGCCAGAGACTTACATTCACACACACACAAAAAAATTGAAATGGCAGAGAAATGCTTCAGAAATGTAAACTTCCAAACACAGGGGAGAGCTTAGTTCTCTGATTCATGAAGTTTGCAGCAATGCAATCTGACATTTACTTTATTGAATTTGGGGAACACAATGCTCTGGTCGTTGCCACTTAAGAATTAGTCTCATAGTTAGTATCCTCACAACTTTTTAAAATTTATACCCACAGAGAATCAACTTTATTAGAGACAAACATATAGGCTAAGTTTGAAAGTAGAAAAATAATATGTTAGAAAGCTATAACTAATGCCCAGAGTGGGTGTCAGTTTCTAAAGATGAGAAAATTTCTATTGTTTTCTTCAGCTTCAATGTTGGATGTGTGATAGAAACATTAAAACTGTAAGTTCCAAAACCTGTCTAATTTTTTTCATGATTTTTGGCTGCATTAGTTCAAAGGCATAACACTTTTAACCTTGAGTGCTGTGTCCCCATAATTCAGAACTCCATATATTAAATACTGTTTGTGACATAATTCAGGCACATCCCACACTCTCTACTTGCCCACTGTCCACAAAGACACAACCTTAGTTCACCTATACAACAATGCAGACACATTTTGAAGGCTACCCCATCAATACAGATACCTTCATCTTTTCATTGATCCTACTTGTTTTCTCGTCCTATTCTATGTTCATACCTAAAGCTTTCATTTTAAAGCAGTTACAACAAATACTGATGACAATGACTGAAAAGAACCAATAGGGCAACTTGGAACTAATATTAAAATATGCTATGGGTGTCATGCTCGCATAGTGTGAAGTGATAGGAATGGTAAACTAAGATAGATTAGCTTTTGTTTTTCATGTCCTTGCTTTTAAACACACTAAAACACAACAGCTTTGCAAATAATAATATTGGTGCTAGGACTGATAGTAAATACTGAAGTATTTTGTGCAGTTTCTGACATAATTCAGCACATTTCTTACTAATTCTGCTATTACTGATCACAGCTGACTATGACATTGATTTTTCTCCACATGATTCATTGAGAGTCTTTGCTATGGAGCTCTTTAAATGTGATTCTGTAATTGAGTTCTTTAGAAACTGTCTATTACTCTGGTGTCTAGTTCCTTTAAGTCTTTGGTTCAAATCCTTTATTAAATGAGGAGCTTAAATTTGATGAATTCTAAAATCCTATTGTTCTCTGTCATCTAAACCATTGGATATCAAAAGACTTTTATACATTTCCCACCTGTAGACCATCCATTTACTCTTTTAGACTAGTACAACTCTTTTAAGAAAAGACTGGTTTGTATTTTAGCTTTGCATCAGAACTTCATACACTTGATTCTGACTCCCTCTCACCTTCATCTTTGGTGGACCAAAACATAAAAAAAGGTTCATGGTTGAGTATGAATCCCCCAAAAATGTATTTCTTCATAACTTTTTAAATACTCATTTGTAAATTTTCAACCACAATACATTTACTTTATTTAGTTATTTTAAGCTTTGTACAGGCTAATAAAATAACCCGCAAAAGCTAATGACATCTATAAGATTGTTCCTTTAACAGAGCCTTAAAGTCATGAGAATTTCAAGCAAGCTTTATTTTTGCAAAAAAAAAAAAAAATTAAATAGGACACATGAAAAGTGGGACACATTAAATCCTTGGATTTTTTGTAACAAATTTTATTTTTAATCACACTTTCTACATTGCCATTTGTGATTTGTTTTTTTTTCTCTAATTAATATAATCTGATGTGCCTCTCTTTCAGAGTTTTGATTTTGTGCTGAAAAAATACATTAGTACCATAGCCCATAATATGTGTAATACCCAGTGCCTTAATTGCACTTGAATGAGAAAGTGGGATTGTTCTGATTGTCAACTGAATTGGGTTTCATTACAGTTCTGGACAAAATGGACAGAGAGGTAGAAGGAAAGAGAGTTAAAGTTCTTTCAAAACTGGCTCAGAAGGTAGATAGATGACTCAGATCCAGCACACAGCCATTTGAGTGCAGAGACTGGACCAACTTGAAAGAGTAAAAGCCAGCTTGGGCACCCAGCAAAAACACATCCATGTCCACAGATCTGGAGCAGAGAGCCCCTGGGTGGCACGCCC